>NC_091469.1:305857392-306167258 GCF_036971445.1 Narcine bancroftii | reverse complement strand
AATCAGAGGCAGGGAATCAGATGTGCGGTATCAGAGATGGGGAATCAGAGGCAGGGAATAAGAGGCGGGGAATCAGAAGCAGGTAATCAGAGGCCGGGAATCAGAGCCCGGGAATGAGAGGCCGGGAATGAGAGGCCGGGAATCAGAGGATGGGAATCAGAGGTCGGGAATCAGAGGTGGGGAATAAGAGGAAGGGAATCAGATGTGCAGAATCAGAGTTGGGGAATCAGAGGCGGGGAATTAGATATGGGGAAACAGAGGCGGGGAATCAGAGGCGGGGAATCAGATGTGGGGAATCAGAGGTGGGGAATCAGAGGCAGGGAATCAGATGTGTGGAATCAGAGATGGGGAATCAGAGGCAGGGAATCAGAATCAGAAGCGGGGAATCAGAGGCCGGGAATCAGAGGCCGGGAATCAGAGTTCGGGAATCAGAGTCCGGGAATCAGAGATGGGGAATCAGAGGCGGGGAATGAGATATGGGGAATCAGAGGCGGGGAATCAGAGGCGGGGATATAGAGGCGAGGAATCAGATATGGGGAATCAGAGGTGGCGAATCAAAGGCGGTGAATCAGAGATGGGGAATCAGAGGCGGGGAATCAGAGGCAGGGAATCAAACACGGGGAATCAGAGGCGGGGAATCAGAGCTGGGGAATCAGTGGCGGGGAATCAGAGTTGGGGAATCAGAGGCGGGGAATCAGATATGGGGAAACAGAGGCGGGGAATCAGAGGCGGGGAAACAGAGGCGGGATATCAGATATGGGGAATCAGAGGTGGGTAATTAGAGGTTGGGAATTAGATGCAGGGAATCAGAGGCGGGGAATCAGAGGCGGGGAATCAGAGGCAGGGAATCAGATGTGCGGAATCAGAGATGGGGAATCAGAGGCAGGGAATCAGAGGCGGGGAATCAGAGGCCGGGAATGAGAGGCTTGGAATCAGAGGCCGGGAATGAGAGGCCGGGAATGAGAGGCCGGGAATCAGAGGACGGGAATCAGAGGCCGGGAATCAGAGGTGGGGAATAAGAGGCAGGGAATCAGATGTGCAGAATCAGAGTTGGGGAATCAGAGGCGGGGAATTAGATATGGGGAAACAGAGGCGGGGAATCAGAGGCGGGGAATCAGATATGGGGAATCAGAGGTGGGGAATCAGAGGCAGGGAATCAGATGTGTGGAATCAGAGATGGGGAATCAGAGGCAGGGAATCAGAATCAGAAGCGGGGAATCAGAGGCCAGGAATCAGAGGCCGGGAATCAGAGTTGGGGAATCAGAGTCCGGGAATCAGAGATGGGGAATCAGAGGCGGGGAATGAGATATGGGGAATCAGAGGCGGGGAATCAGAGGCAGGGAATCAAACACGGGGAATCAGAGGCAGTGAATCAGAGCTGGGGAATCAGTGGCGGGGAATCAGAGTTGGGGAATCAGAGGCGGGGAATCAGATATGGGGAAACAGAGGCGGGGAATCAGAGGCGGGGAAACAGAGGCGGGGAATCATATATGGGGAATCAGAGGTGGGTAATTAGAGTTTGGGAATTAGATGCAGGGAATCAGAGGTGGGGAATCAGAGGCGGGGAATCAGAGGCAGGGAATCAGATGTGCAGAATCAGAGATGGGTATCAGAGGCAGGGAATCAGAGGCGGGGAATCAGAGGCCGGGAATGAGAGGCCGGGAATCAGAGGCCGTGAAACAGAGGCCGGGAATCAGAGGTGGGGAATAAGAGGCAGGGAATCAGATGTGCGGAATCAGAGATGGGGAATCAGAGGCAGGGAATCACTGGCGGGGAATCAGAGGCGGGGAATCAGAGACCGGGAATCAGAGGCCGGGAATGAGAGGCCGGGAATCAGAGGCCGGGAATCAGAGGCTGGGAATCAGAGGTGGGGAATAAGAGGCCGGGAATCAGAGATCGGGAATCAGAGGCGGGGAATCAGAGGCGGGGAATCAGAGGCATGGATTCAGACGCAGGGAATCAGAGGCGTGGAATCATAGCTGGCGAATCAGAGGCGGGGAATCAGAGTTGGGGAATCAGAGGTGGGGAATCAGATATGGGGAATCAGAGGCGGGGAATCAGAGGCGGGGAAACAGAGGCGGGGAATCAGATATGGGGAATCATAGGTGGAAAATCAGAGGTGGTGAATCAGAGATGGGGAATCAGAGGTGGGGAATCAGAGGCAGGGTATCAGACGCGGGGTATCAGAGTCAGGGAATGAGAGCTGGGGAATCAGAGGCGGGGAATCAGAGTTGGGGAATCAGAGGAGGGGAATCAGATATGGGGAATCAGAGGTGGGGAATCAGAGGCGGGGAATCACAGGCAGGGAATCAGATGTGGGGAATCAGAGGCGGGGAATCATAGCTGGCGAATCACAGGCGGGGAATCAGAGTTGGGGAATCAGAGGCGGGGAATCAGATATGGGGAATCAGAGGCGGGGTATCAGAGGTGTGGAAACAGAGGCTGTGAATCAGACATGGGTAATCAGAGGCGGGGGATCAGAGGTGGTGAATCAGAGATGGGGAATCAGAGGCGAGGAATCAGAGGCTGGGATTCAGACGCGGGGAATCAGAGGCGGGGAATCAGAGCTGGGGAATCAGAGGCGGGCTATCAGAGTTGGGGAATCAGCGGCGGGGAATCAGATATGGGGAATCAGAGGCGGGGAATCAGAGCTGGGGAATGAGAGGCCGGGAATCAGATATGGGGAAACAGAGGCGGGGAATAAGAGGCGGGGAAACAGAGGCGGGGAATCAGATATGGGGAATCAGAGGTGGGGAATCAGAGGTTGGAAATCAGAGGCAGGGAATCAAAGGCGGGGAATCAGATATGGGGAATCAGAGGCGGGGAATCAGAGGCGGGGAATCAGAGGCAGGGAATCAGATGTGCGGTATCAGAGATGGGGAATCAGAGGCAGGGAATCAGAGGCGGGGAATCAGAGGCGGGTAATCAGAGGCCGGGAATCAGAGGCCGGAAATCAGAGGCCGGGAATCAGAGGCCGGGAATCAGAGGCCGGGAATCAGAGGCCGGGAATCAGAGGTGGGGAATAAGAGGCAGGGAATCAGATGTGCAGAATCAGAGTTGGGGAATCAGAGGCGGGGAATTAGATATAGGGAAACAGAGGCGGGGAATCAGAGGTGGGGAATCAGATATGGGGAATCAGAGGTGGGGAATCAGAGGCAGGGAATCAGATGTGTGGAATCAGAGATAGGGAATCAGAGGCGGGGAATGAAATATGGGGAATCAGAGGCGGGGAATCAGAGGTGGGGAAATAGAGGCGAGGAATCAGATATGGGGAATCAGAGGTGGCGAATCAAAGGCGGTGAATCAGAGATGGGGAATCAGAGGCGGGGAATCAGAGGCAGGGAATCAAACACGGGGAATCAGAGGCGGGGAATCAGAGCTGGGGAATCAGTGGCGGGGAATCAGAGTTGGGGAATCAGAGGCGGGGAATCAGATATGGGGAAACAGAGGCGGGGAATCAGAGGCGGGGATACAGAGGCGGGGAATCAGATATGGGGAATCAGAGGTGGGTAATTAGAGGTTGGGATTTAGATGCAGGGAATCAGAGGCGGGGAATCAGAGGCGGGGAATCAGAGGCAGGGAATCAGATGTGCGGAATCAGAGATGGGGAATCAGAGGCAGGGAATCAGAGGCGGGGAATCAGAGGCCGGGAATGAGAGGCCGGGAATCAGAGGCCGGGAATGAGAGGCCGGGAATCAGAGGCCGGGAATCAGAGGCCGGGAATCAGAGGCCGGGAATCAGAGGTGGGGAATAAGAGGCAGGGAATCAGATGTGCAGAATCAGAGTTGGGGAATCAGAGGCGGGGAATTAGATATGGGGAAACAGAGGCAGGGAATCAGAGGCGGGGAATCAGATATGGGGAATCAGAGGTGGGGAATCAGAGGCAGGGAATCAGATGTGTGGAATCAGAGATGGGGAATCAGAGGCAGGGAATCAGAATCAGAAGCGGGGAATCAGAGGCCGGGAATCAGAGGCCGGGAATCAGAGTTGGGGAATCAGAGTCCGGGAATCAGAGATGGGGAATCAGAGGCGGGGAATGAGATATGGGGAATCAGAGGCGGGGAATCAGAGGCGGGGAAATAGAGGCGAGGAATCAGATATGGGGAATCAGAGGTGGCGAATCAAAGGCGGTGAATCAGAGATGGGGAATCAGAGGCGGGGAATCAGAGGCAGGGAATCAAACACGGGGAATCAGAGGCGGGGAATCAGAGCTGGGGAATCAGTGGCGGGGAATCAGATATGGGGAAACAGAGGCGGGGAATCAGAGGCGGGGAAACAGAGGCGGGGAATCAGATATGGGGAATCAGAGGTGGGTAATTAGAGGTTGGGAATTAGATGCAGGGAATCAGAGGCGGGGAATCAGAGGCGGGGAATCAGAGGCAGGGAATCAGATGTGCGGAATCAGAGATGGTTATCAGAGGCAGGGAATCAGAAGCGGGGAATCAGAGGCCGGGAATGAGAGGCCGGGAATCAGAGGCCGTGAAACAGAGGCCGGGAATCAGAGGTGGGGAATAAGAGGCAGGGAATCAGATGTGCAGAATCAGAGATGGGGAATCAGAGGCAGGGAATCACTGGCGGGGAATCAGAGGCGGGGAATCAGAGACCGGGAATCAGAGGCCGGGAATGAGAGGCCGGGAATCAGAGGCCGGGAATCAGAGGCTGGGAATCAGAGGTGGGGTATAAGAGGCCGGGAATCAGAGATCGGGAATCAGAGGCGGGGAATCAGAGGCGGGGAATCAGAGGCATGGATTCAGACGCAGGGAATCAGAGGCGTGGAATCATAGCTGGCGAATCAGAGGCGGGGAATCAGAGTTGGGGAATCAGAGGTGGGGAATCAGATATGGGAAATCAGAGGCGGGGAATCAGAGGCGGGGAAACAGAGGCGGGGAATCAGATATGGGGAATCATAGGTGGAAAATCAGAGGTGGTGAATCAGAGATGGGGATTCAGAGGTGGGGAATCAGAGGCAGGGTATCAGACGCGGGGTATCAGAGTCAGGGAATGAGAGCTGGGGAATCAGAGGCGGGGAATCAGAGTTGGGGAATCAGAGGAGGGGAATCAGATATGGGGAATCAGAGGCGGGGAATCAGAGGCGGGGTAACAGAGGTGGGAAATCAGAGGCAGGGAATCACAGGCAATGAATCAGATGTGGGGAATCAGAGGCGGGGAATCATAGCTGGCGAATCACAGGTGGGGAATCAGAGTTGGGGAATCAGAGGCGGGGAATCAGATATGGGGAATCAGAGGCGGGGTATCAGAGGTGGGGAAACAGAGGCTGTGAATCAGACATGGGGAATCAGAGGCGGGGGATCAGAGGTGGTGAATCAGAGATGTGGAATCAGAGGCGGGGAATCAGAGGCTGGGATTCAGACGTGGGGAATCAGAGGCGGGGAATCAGAGCTGGGGAATCAGAGGCGGGGTATCAGAGTTGGGGAATCAGCGGCGGTGAATCAGATATGGGGAATCAGAGGCGGGGAATCAGAGCTGGGGAATGAGAGGCCGGGAATCAGATATGGGGAAACAGAGGCGGGGAATAAGAGGCGGGGAAACAGAGGCGGGGAATCAGATATGGGGAATCAGAGGTGGGGAATCAGAGGTTGGAAATCAGAGGCAGGGAATCAAAGGCGGGGAATCAGAATTGGGGAATCAGAGATAGGGAATCAGAGATGGGGAATCAGAGGCGGGGAATCAGACGCGGGGAATCAGAGGTGGTGAATCAGAGCTGGGGAATCAGAGGCGGGGAATCAGTGTTGGGGAATCAGAGGCGGGGAATCAGATATGAGGAAACAGAGGCAGGGAATCAGAGGCGGGGAAACTGAGGCGGGGAATCAGATATGGGGAATCAGAGGTGGGGAATCAGAGGTTGGGAATCAGAGGCATGGAATCAGAGGAGAGGCATCAGAGGCGGGGAAACATAGGTGGGGAATCAGATATGGGGAATCGGAGGTGGGGAATCAGAGGCGATGAATCAGAGATGGCGAATCAGAGGCGGGGAAACAGAGGCGGGCAATAAGACATGGGGAATCAGAGGCTGGGAATCAGACGCGGGGAATCAGAGGCGGGGAATCAGAGCTGGGGAATCAGAGGCGGGGAATCAGAGTTGGGGAATCAGAGGCGGGGAATCAGATATGGCGAAACAGAGGCGGGGAATCAGAGGCAGGGAATCGGAGGCGGGGAATCAGATATGGGGAATCAGAGGAGGGGAATCAGAGGTTGGGAATCAGAGGCAGGGAATCAGAGGTGGGGATTCAGAGGCAGGGAATCAGATGCGGGGAATCTGAGGCGGGGATTCAGAGCTGGGGAATTACTGCGGGGAATCAGAGTTGGGGAATCAGAGGCGGGGAATTAGATATGGGGAAACAGAGGCGGGGAATCAGAGGCGGGGAAACAGAGGCGGGGAATCAGATATGGGTAATCAGAGGTGGGGAATCAGAGGCAGGGAATCAGATGTGTGGAATCAGAGATGGGGAATCAGAGGCAGGGAATCAGAATCAGAAGCGGGGAATCAGAGGCCGGGAATCAGAGGCCGGGAATCAGATGCCGGGAATAAGAGGCCGGGAATCAGAGGTGGGGAATCAGAGTCCGGGAATCAGATATGGGGAATCAGAGGCGGGGAATGAGATATGGGGAATCAGAGGCGGGGAATCAGAGGCGGGGAAACAGAGGCGGGGAATCACATATGGGGAATCAGAGGTGGCGAATCAAAGGTGGGGAATCAGATATGGGGAAACAGAGGCGGGGAATCAGAGGCGGGGAAACAGAGGCGGGGAATCAGATATGGGGAATTAGAGGTGGGGAATCAGAGGTTGGGAATCAGAGGCAGGGAATCAGAGGCAGGGAATCAAACACGGGGAATCAGAGGCGGGGAATCAGAGCTGGGGAATCAGAGGTGGGGAATCAGAGTTCGGGAATCAGAGGCGGGGAATCAGATATGGGGAAACAGAGGCGGGGAATCAGAGGCGGGGAAACAGAGGCGGGGAATCAGATATGGGGAATCAGAGGTGGGGAATCAGAGGTTGGGAATCAGAGGCAGGGAATCAGAGGCAGGGAATCAGAGGCGGGGAATCAGAGGCAGGGAATCAGAGGCCGGGAATCAGAGGCCGGGAATGAGAGGCCGGGAATGAGAGGCCGGGAATCAGAGGCCGGGAATCAGAGGCCGGGAATCAGAGGTGGGGAATAAGAGGCAGGGAATCAGATGTTCAGAATCAGAATTGGGGAATCAGAGGCGGGGAATTAGATATGGGGAAACAGAGGCGGGGAATCAGAGGCGGGGAATCAGAGGCGGGGAATCAGATATGGGGAATCAGAGGTGGGGAATCAGAGGCAGGGAATCAGATGTGTGGAATCAGAGATGGGGAATCAGAGGCAGGGAATCAGAATCAGAAGCGGGGAATCAGAGGCCGGGAATCAGAGGCCGGGAATCAGAGATGGGGAATCAGAGTCCGGGAATCAGAGATGGGGAATCAGAGGCGGGGAATGAGATATTGGCGAATCAGAGGCGGGGAATCAGAGGCGGGGAAATAGAGGCGAGGAATCGGATATGGGGAATCAGAGGTGGCGAATCAAAGGCGGTGAATCAGAGATGGGGAATCAGAGGCGGGGAATCAGAGGCAGGGAATCAAACACGGGGAATCAGAGGCGGGGAATCAGAGCTGGGGAATCAGTGGCGGTGAATCAGAGCTGGGGAATGAGAGGCCGGGAATCAGATATGGGGAAACAGAGGCGGGGAATAAGAGGCGGGGAAACAGAGGCGGGGAATCAGATATGGGGAATCAGAGGTGGGGAATCAGAGGTTGGAAATCAGAGGCAGGGAATCAAAGGCGGGGAATCAGAATTGGGGAATCAGAGATAGGGAATCAGAGATGGGGAATCAGAGGCGGGGAATCAGACGCGGGGAATCAGAGGTGGTGAATCAGAGCTGGGGAATCAGAGGCGGGGAATCAGTGTTGGGGAATCAGAGGCGGGGAATCAGATATGAGGAAACAGAGGCAGGGAATCAGAGGCGGGGAAACTGAGGCGGGGAATCAGATATGGGGAATCAGAGGTGGGGAATCAGAGGTTGGGAATCAGAGGCATGGAATCAGAGGAGGGGCATCAGAGGCGGGGAAACATAGGTGGGGAATCAGATATGGGGAATCGGAGGTGGGGAATCAGAGGCGATGAATCAGAGATGGCGAATCAGAGGCGGGGAAACAGAGGCGGGCAATAAGACATGGGGAATCAGAGGCTGGGAATCAGATGCGGGGAATCAGAGGCGGGGAATCAGAGCTGGGGAATCAGAGGCGGGGAATCAGAGTTGGGGAATCAGAGGCGGGGAATCAGATATGGCGAAACAGAGGCGGGGAATCAGAGGCAGGGAATCGGAGGCGGGGAATCAGATATGGGGAATCAGAGGAGGGGAATCAGAGGTGGGGATTCAGAGGCAGGGAATCAGATGCGGGGAATCTGAGGCGGGGATTCAGAGCTGGGGAATTACTGCGGGGAATCAGAGTTGGGGAATCAGAGGCGGGGAATTAGATATGGGGAAACAGAGGCGGGGAATCAGAGGCGGGGAAACAGAGGCGGGGAATCAGATATGGGTAATCAGAGGTGGGGAATCAGAGGCAGGGAATCAGATGTGTGGAATCAGAGATGGGGAATCAGAGGCAGGGAATCAGAATCAGAAGCGGGGAATCAGAGGCCGGGAATCAGAGGCCGGGAATCAGATGCCGGGAATAAGAGGCCGGGAATCAGAGGTGGGGAATCAGAGTCCGGGAATCAGATATGGGGAATCAGAGGCGGGGAATGAGATATGGGGAATCAGAGGCGGGGAATCAGAGGCGGGGAAACAGAGGCGGGGAATCACATATGGGGAATCAGAGGTGGCGAATCAAAGGCGGGGAATCAGATATGGGGAAACAGAGGCGGGGAATCAGAGGCGGGGAAACAGAGGCGGGGAATCAGATATGGGGAATTAGAGGTGGGGAATCAGAGGTTGGGAATCAGAGGCAGGGAATCAGAGGCAGGGAATCAAACACGGGGAATCAGAGGCGGGGAATCAGAGCTGGGGAATCAGAGGTGGGGAATCAGAGTTCGGGAATCAGAGGCGGGGAATCAGATATGGGGAAACAGAGGCGGGGAATCAGAGGCGGGGAAACAGAGGCGGGGAATCAGATATGGGGAATCAGAGGTGGGGAATCAGAGGTTGGGAATCAGAGGCAGGGAATCAGAGGCAGGGAATCAGAGGCGGGGAATCAGAGGCAGGGAATCAGAGGCCGGGAATCAGAGGACGGGAATGAGAGGCCGGGAATGAGAGGCCGGGAATCAGAGGCCGGGAATCAGAGGCCGGGAATCAGAGGTGGGGAATAAGAGGCAGGGAATCAGATGTTCAGAATCAGAATTGGGGAATCAGAGGCGGGGAATTAGATATGGGGAAACAGAGGCGGGGAATCAGAGGCGGGGAATCAGAGGCGGGGAATCAGATATGGGGAATCAGAGGCGGGGAATCAGAGCTGGGGAATGAGAGGCCGGGAATCAGATATGGGGAAACAGAGGCGGGGAATAAGAGGCGGGGAAACAGAGGCGGGGAATCAGATATGGGGAATCAGAGGTGGGGAATCAGAGGTTGGAAATCAGAGGCAGGGAATCAAAGGCGGGGAATCAGAATTGGGGAATCAGAGATAGGGAATCAGAGATGGGGAATCAGAGGCGGGGAATCAGACGCGGGGAATCAGAGGTGGTGAATCAGAGCTGGGGAATCAGAGGCGGGGAATCAGTGTTGGGGAATCAGAGGCGGGGAATCAGATATGAGGAAACAGAGGCAGGGAATCAGAGGCGGGGAAACTGAGGCGGGGAATCAGATATGGGGAATCAGAGGTGGGGAATCAGAGGTTGGGAATCAGAGGCATGGAATCAGAGGAGAGGCATCAGAGGCGGGGAAACATAGGTGGGGAATCAGATATGGGGAATCGGAGGTGGGGAATCAGAGGCGATGAATCAGAGATGGCGAATCAGAGGCGGGGAAACAGAGGCGGGCAATAAGACATGGGGAATCAGAGGCTGGGAATCAGACGCGGGGAATCAGAGGCGGGGAATCAGAGCTGGGGAATCAGAGGCGGGGAATCAGAGTTGGGGAATCAGAGGCGGGGAATCAGATATGGCGAAACAGAGGCGGGGAATCAGAGGCAGGGAATCGGAGGCGGGGAATCAGATATGGGGAATCAGAGGAGGGGAATCAGAGGTTGGGAATCAGAGGCAGGGAATCAGAGGTGGGGATTCAGAGGCAGGGAATCAGATGCGGGGAATCTGAGGCGGGGATTCAGAGCTGGGGAATTACTGCGGGGAATCAGAGTTGGGGAATCAGAGGCGGGGAATTAGATATGGGGAAACAGAGGCGGGGAATCAGAGGCGGGGAAACAGAGGCGGGGAATCAGATATGGGTAATCAGAGGTGGGGAATCAGAGGCAGGGAATCAGATGTGTGGAATCAGAGATGGGGAATCAGAGGCAGGGAATCAGAATCAGAAGCGGGGAATCAGAGGCCGGGAATCAGAGGCCGGGAATCAGATGCCGGGAATAAGAGGCCGGGAATCAGAGGTGGGGAATCAGAGTCCGGGAATCAGATATGGGGAATCAGAGGCGGGGAATGAGATATGGGGAATCAGAGGCGGGGAATCAGAGGCGGGGAAACAGAGGCGGGGAATCACATATGGGGAATCAGAGGTGGCGAATCAAAGGTGGGGAATCAGATATGGGGAAACAGAGGCGGGGAATCAGAGGCGGGGAAACAGAGGCGGGGAATCAGATATGGGGAATTAGAGGTGGGGAATCAGAGGTTGGGAATCAGAGGCAGGGAATCAGAGGCAGGGAATCAAACACGGGGAATCAGAGGCGGGGAATCAGAGCTGGGGAATCAGAGGTGGGGAATCAGAGTTCGGGAATCAGAGGCGGGGAATCAGATATGGGGAAACAGAGGCGGGGAATCAGAGGCGGGGAAACAGAGGCGGGGAATCAGATATGGGGAATCAGAGGTGGGGAATCAGAGGTTGGGAATCAGAGGCAGGGAATCAGAGGCAGGGAATCAGAGGCGGGGAATCAGAGGCAGGGAATCAGAGGCCGGGAATCAGAGGCCGGGAATGAGAGGCCGGGAATGAGAGGCCGGGAATCAGAGGCCGGGAATCAGAGGCCGGGAATCAGAGGTGGGGAATAAGAGGCAGGGAATCAGATGTTCAGAATCAGAATTGGGGAATCAGAGGCGGGGAATTAGATATGGGGAAACAGAGGCGGGGAATCAGAGGCGGGGAATCAGAGGCGGGGAATCAGATATGGGGAATCAGAGGTGGGGAATCAGAGGCAGGGAATCAGATGTGTGGAATCAGAGATGGGGAATCAGAGGCAGGGAATCAGAATCAGAAGCGGGGAATCAGAGGCCGGGAATCAGAGGCCGGGAATCAGAGATGGGGAATCAGAGTCCGGGAATCAGAGATGGGGAATCAGAGGCGGGGAATGAGATATTGGCGAATCAGAGGCGGGGAATCAGAGGCGGGGAAATAGAGGCGAGGAATCGGATATGGGGAATCAGAGGTGGCGAATCAAAGGCGGTGAATCAGAGATGGGGAATCAGAGGCGGGGAATCAGAGGCAGGGAATCAAACACGGGGAATCAGAGGCGGGGAATCAGAGCTGGGGAATCAGTGGCGGTGAATCAGAGCTGGGGAATGAGAGGCCGGGAATCAGATATGGGGAAACAGAGGCGGGGAATAAGAGGCGGGGAAACAGAGGCGGGGAATCAGATATGGGGAATCAGAGGTGGGGAATCAGAGGTTGGAAATCAGAGGCAGGGAATCAAAGGCGGGGAATCAGAATTGGGGAATCAGAGATAGGGAATCAGAGATGGGGAATCAGAGGCGGGGAATCAGACGCGGGGAATCAGAGGTGGTGAATCAGAGCTGGGGAATCAGAGGCGGGGAATCAGTGTTGGGGAATCAGAGGCGGGGAATCAGATATGAGGAAACAGAGGCAGGGAATCAGAGGCGGGGAAACTGAGGCGGGGAATCAGATATGGGGAATCAGAGGTGGGGAATCAGAGGTTGGGAATCAGAGGCATGGAATCAGAGGAGGGGCATCAGAGGCGGGGAAACATAGGTGGGGAATCAGATATGGGGAATCGGAGGTGGGGAATCAGAGGCGATGAATCAGAGATGGCGAATCAGAGGCGGGGAAACAGAGGCGGGCAATAAGACATGGGGAATCAGAGGCTGGGAATCAGATGCGGGGAATCAGAGGCGGGGAATCAGAGCTGGGGAATCAGAGGCGGGGAATCAGAGTTGGGGAATCAGAGGCGGGGAATCAGATATGGCGAAACAGAGGCGGGGAATCAGAGGCAGGGAATCGGAGGCGGGGAATCAGATATGGGGAATCAGAGGAGGGGAATCAGAGGTTGGGAATCAGAGGCAGGGAATCAGAGGTGGGGATTCAGAGGCAGGGAATCAGATGCGGGGAATCTGAGGCGGGGATTCAGAGCTGGGGAATTACTGCGGGGAATCAGAGTTGGGGAATCAGAGGCGGGGAATTAGATATGGGGAAACAGAGGCGGGGAATCAGAGGCGGGGAAACAGAGGCGGGGAATCAGATATGGGTAATCAGAGGTGGGGAATCAGAGGCAGGGAATCAGATGTGTGGAATCAGAGATGGGGAATCAGAGGCAGGGAATCAGAATCAGAAGCGGGGAATCAGAGGCCGGGAATCAGAGGCCGGGAATCAGATGCCGGGAATAAGAGGCCGGGAATCAGAGGTGGGGAATCAGAGTCCGGGAATCAGATATGGGGAATCAGAGGCGGGGAATGAGATATGGGGAATCAGAGGCGGGGAATCAGAGGCGGGGAAACAGAGGCGGGGAATCACATATGGGGAATCAGAGGTGGCGAATCAAAGGCGGGGAATCAGATATGGGGAAACAGAGGCGGGGAATCAGAGGCGGGGAAACAGAGGCGGGGAATCAGATATGGGGAATTAGAGGTGGGGAATCAGAGGTTGGGAATCAGAGGCAGGGAATCAGAGGCAGGGAATCAAACACGGGGAATCAGAGGCGGGGAATCAGAGCTGGGGAATCAGAGGTGGGGAATCAGAGTTCGGGAATCAGAGGCGGGGAATCAGATATGGGGAAACAGAGGCGGGGAATCAGAGGCGGGGAAACAGAGGCGGGGAATCAGATATGGGGAATCAGAGGTGGGGAATCAGAGGTTGGGAATCAGAGGCAGGGAATCAGAGGCAGGGAATCAGAGGCGGGGAATCAGAGGCAGGGAATCAGAGGCCGGGAATCAGAGGACGGGAATGAGAGGCCGGGAATGAGAGGCCGGGAATCAGAGGCCGGGAATCAGAGGCCGGGAATCAGAGGTGGGGAATAAGAGGCAGGGAATCAGATGTTCAGAATCAGAATTGGGGAATCAGAGGCGGGGAATTAGATATGGGGAAACAGAGGCGGGGAATCAGAGGCGGGGAATCAGAGGCGGGGAATCAGATATGGGGAATCAGAGGTGGGGAATCAGAGGCAGGGAATCAGATGTGTGGAATCAGAGATGGGGAATCAGAGGCAGGGAATCAGAATCAGAAGCGGGGAATCAGAGGCCGGGAATCAGAGGCCGGGAATCAGAGATGGGGAATCAGAGTCCGGGAATCAGAGATGGGGAATCAGAGGCGGGGAATGAGATATTGGCGAATCTGAGGCGGGGAATCAGAGGCGGGGAAATAGAGGCGAGGAATCGGATATGGGGAATCAGAGGTGGCGAATCAAAGGCGGTGAATCAGAGATGGGGAATCAGAGGCGGGGAATCAGAGGCAGGGAATCAAACACGGGGAATCAGAGGCGGGGAATCAGAGCTGGGGAATCAGTGGCGGGGAATCAGAGTTGGGGAATCAGAGGCGGGGAATCAGATATGGGGAAACAGAGGCGGGGAATCAGAGGCGGGGAAACAGAGGCGGGGAATCATATATGGGGAATCAGAGGTGGGTAATTAGAGGTTGGGAATTAGATGCAGGGAATCAGAGGTGGGGAATCAGAGGCGGGGAATCAGAGGCAGGGAATCAGATGTGCGGAATCAGAGATGGGGAATCAGAGGCAGGGAATCAGAGGCGGGGAATCAGAGGCCGGGAATGAGAGGCCGGGAATGAGAGGCCGAGAATGAGAGGCCGGGAATCAGAGGCCGTGAAACAGAGGACGGGAATCAGAGGTGGGGAATAAGAGGCAGGGAATCAGATGTGCGGAATCAGAGATGGGGAATCAGAGGCAGGGAATCACTGGCGGGGAATCAGAGGCGGGGAATCAGAGACCGGGAATCAGAGGCCGGGAATGAGAGGCCGGGAATCAGAGGCCGGGAATCAGAGGCTGGGAATCAGAGGTGGGGAATAAGAGGCCGGGAATCAGAGATCGGGAATCAGAGGCGGGGAATCAGAGGCGGGCAATCAGAGGCGGGGAATCAGAGGCATGGATTCAGACGCAGGGAATCAGAGGCGTGGAATCATAGCTGGCGAATCAGAGGCGGGGAATCAGAGTTGGGGAATCAGAGGTGGGGAATCAGATATGGGGAATCAGAGGCGGGGAATCAGATGCGGGGAAACAGAGGCGGGGAATCAGATATGGGGAATCATAGGTGGAAAATCAGAGGTGGTGAATCAGAGATGGGGAATCAGAGGTGGGGAATCAGAGGCAGGGTATCAGACGCGGGGTATCAGAGGCAGGGAATGAGAGCTGGGGAATCAGAGGCGGGGAATCAGAGTTGGGGAATCAGAGGAGGGGAATCAGATATGGGGAATCAGAGGCGGGGAATCAGAGGCGGGGAAACAGAGGCGGGGAATCAGATATGGGGAATCATAGGTGGAAAATCAGAGGTGGTGAATCAGAGATGGGGAATCAGAGGTGGGGAATCAGAGGCAGGGTATCAGACGCGGGGTATCAGAGGCAGGGAATGAGAGCTGGGGAATCAGAGGCGGGGAATCAGAGTTGGCGAATCAGAGGAGGGGAATCAGATATGGGGAATCAGAGGCGTGGAATCAGAGGCGGGGTAACAGAGGTGGGAAATCAGAGGCAGGGAATCACAGGCAGGGAATCAGAGTTGGGGAATCAGAGGCGGGGAATCAGATATGGGGAATCAGAGGCGGGGTATCAGAGGTGGGGAAACAGAGGCGGTAAATCGGACATGGGGAATCAGAGGCGGGGGATCAGAGGTGGTGAATCAGAGATGGGGAATCAGAGGCGGGGAATCAGAGGCAGGGATTCAGACGCGGGGACTCAGAGGCGGGGAATCAGAGCTGGGGAATCAGAGGCGGGCTATCAGAGTTGGGGAATCAGCGGCGGGGAATCAGATATGGGGAGTCAGAGGCGGGGAATCAGAGCTGGGGAATGAGAGGCCGGGAATCAGATATGGGGAAACAGAGGCGGGGAATTAGAGGCGGGGAAACAGATGCGGGGAATCAGATATGGGGAATCAGAGGTGGGGAATCAGAGGTTGGAAATCAGAGGCAGGGAATCAAAGGCGGGGAATCAGAATTGGGGAATCAGAGATAGGGAATCAGAGATGGGGAATCAGAGGCGGGGAATCAGAGGCAGGGAATGAGAGGCCGGGAATGAGAGGCCGGGAATGAGAGGCCGGGAATCAGAGGCCGTGAAACAGAGGACGGGAATCAGAGGTGGGGAATAAGAGGCAGGGAATCAGATGTGCGGAATCAGAGATGGGGAATCAGAGGCAGGGAATCACTGGCGGGGAATCAGAGGCGGGGAATCAGAGACCGGGAATCAGAGGCCGGGAATGAGAGGCCGGGAATGAGAGGCCGGGAATCAGAGGCTGGGAATCAGAGGTGGGGAATAAGAGGCCGGGAATCAGAGATCGGGAATCAGAGGCGGGGAATCAGAGCCGGGGAAACAGAGGCGAGGGAATCACATATGGGGAATCATAGGTGGGGAATCAGAGTTGGTGTATCAGAGACGGGGAATCAGAGGTGGGGAATCAGAGGCAGGGAATCAGATGCGGGGAATCAGAGGCAGGCAATCAGAGCTGGGGAATCAGAGGTGGGGAATCAGAGTTGGGGAATCAGAGGAGGGTAATCAGATATGGGGAATCAGAGGTGGGGAATAAGAGGCAGGGAATCACAGGCAGAAAATCAGACGCGGGGAATCAGAGGCGGGGAATCATAGCTGGCGAATCACAGGCGGGGAATCAGAGTTGGGGAATCAGAGGCGGGGAATCAGATATGGGGAAGCAGAGGCGGGGAATCAGAGGCGGGGAAACAGAGGCGGGGAATCAGACATGGGGCATCAGAGGCGGGGGATCAGAGGTGGTGAATCAGAGATGGGGAATCAGAGGCGGGGAATCAGAGGCAGGGAATCAGACGCGGGGAATCACAGGCGGGGAATCAGAGCTGGAAAATCAGAGATAGGGAATCAGAGATGGGGAATCAGAGGCGGGGAATCAGACGCGGGGAATCAGAGGTGGTGAATCAGAGCTGGGGAATCAGAGGCGGGGAATCAGTGTTAGGGAATCAGAGGCAGGGAATCAGATATGAGGAAACATAGGCAGGGAATCAGAGGCGGGGAAACAGAGGCGGGGAATCAGATATGGGGAATCAGAGGTGGGAAATCAGAGGTTGGGAATCAGAGGCATGGAATCAGAGGCGGGGCATCAGAGGTGGGTAATCAGAGGCAGGGTATCGAATGTGCGGAATCAGAGATAGGGAATCAGAGGTGGGGAATCAGTGTCCGGGAATCAGAGATGGGGAATCAGAGGTGGGGAATCAGAGGCGGAAAAACATAGGTGGGGAATAAGATATGGGGAATCGGAGGTGGGGAATCAGAGGCGATGAATCAGAGATGGCAAATCAGAGGCGGGGAATCAGAGGCAGGAAATCAGACATGGGGAATCAGAGGCTGGGAATCAGACGCGGGGAATCAGAGGCAAGGAATCAGAGCTGGGGAATCAGAGGCGGGGAATCAGAGTTGGGGAATCAGAGGTGGGGAATCAGATATGGGGAAACAGAGGCGGGCAATCAGAGGCAGGGAAACGGAGACGGGGAATCAGATATGGGGAATCAGAGGAGGGGAATCAGAGGTTGGGAATCAGAGGCAGGGAATCAGAGGTGGGGATTCAGAGGCAGGGAACCAGATGCGGGGAATCAGAGGCGGGGAATGAGATATGGGGAATCAGATGGGGGAATCAGAGGCGGGGAAACAGAGGCGGGGAATCACATATGGGGAATCAGAGGTGGCGAATCAAAGGCGGTGAATCAGATATGGGGAAGCAGAGGCGGGGAATCAGAGGCAGGTAAGCAAACACGTGGAATCAGAGGCGGGGAATCAGAGCTGGGGAATCAGAGGCGGGGAATCAGAGTTGGGGAATCAGAGGCGGGGAATCAGATATGTGGAAACAGAGGCGGGGAATCAGAGGCGGGGAAACAAAGGCGGGGAATCAGATATGGAGAATCAGAGGTGGGGAATCAGAGGTTGGGAATCAGAGGCAGTGAATCAGAGGCGCGGAATCAGAGGCGGGGAATCAGAGGCAGGGAATCAGATGTGCGGTATCAGAGATGGGGAATCAGAGGCAGGGAATCAGAGGCGGGGAATCAGAAGCGGGTAATCAGAGGCCGGCAATCAGAGGCCGGGAATGAGAGGCCGGGAATGAGAGGCCGGGAATCAGAGGCCGGGAATCAGAGGCCGGGAATCAGATGTGGGGAATAAGAGGCAGGGAATCAGATGTGCAGAATCAGAGTTGGGGAATCAGAGGCGGGGAATTAGATATGGGGAAACAGAGGCGGGGAATCAGAGGCGGGGAATCAGATATGGGGAATCAGAGGTGGGGAATCAGAGGCAGGGAATCAGATGTGTGGAATCAGAGATGGGGAATCAGAGGCAGGGAATCAGAATCAGAAGCGGGGAATCAGAGGCCGGGAATCAGAGGCCAGGAATCAGAGTTGGGGAATCAGAGTCCGGGAATCAGAGATGGGGAATCAGAGGCGGGGAATGAGATATGGGGAATCAGAGGCGGGGAATCAGAGGCGGGGAAATAGAGGCGAGGAATCAGATATGGGGAATCAGAGGTGCCGAATCAAAGGCGGTGAATCAGAGATGGGGAATCAGAGGCGGGGAATCAGAGGCAGGGAATCAAACACGGGGAATCAGAGGCGGGGAATCAGAGCTGGGGAATCAGTGGCGGGGAATCAGAGTTGGGGAATCAGAGGCGGGGAATCAGATATGGGGAAACAGAGGCGGGGAATCAGAGGCGGGGAAACAGAGGCGGTGAATCATATATGGGGAATCAGAGGTGGGTAATTAGAGTTTGGGAATTAGATGCAGGGAATCAGAGGTGGGGAATCAGAGGCGGGGAATCAGAGGCAGGGAATCAGATGTGCGGAATCAGAGATGGGTATCAGAGGCAGGGAATCAGAGGCGGGGAATCAGAGGCCGGGAATGAGAGGCCGGGAATCAGAGGCCGTGAAACAGAGGCCGGGAATCAGAGGTGGGGAATAAGAGGCAGGGAATCAGATGTGCGGAATCAGAGATGGGGAATCAGAGGCAGGGAATCACTGGCGGGGAATCAGAGGCGGGGAATCAGAGACCGGGAATCAGAGGCCGGGAATGAGAGGCCGGGAATGAGAGGCCGGGAATCAGAGGCTGCGAATCAGAGGTGGGGAATAAGAGGCCGGGAATCAGAGATCGGGAATCAGAGGCGGGGAATCAGAGGCGGGCAATCAGAGGCGGGGAATCAGAGGCATGGATTCAGACGCAGGGAATCAGAGGCGTGGAATCATAGCTGGCGAATCAGAGGCGGGGAATCAGAGTTGGGGAATCAGAGGTGGGGAATCAGATATGGGGAATCAGAGGCGGGGAATCAGAGGCGGGGAAACAGAGGCGGGGAATCAGATATGGGGAATCATAGGTGGAAAATCAGAGGTGGTGAATCAGAGATGGGGAATCAGAGGTGGGGAATCAGAGGCAGGGTATCAGACGCGGGGTATCAGAGTCAGGGAATGAGAGCTGGGGAATCAGAGGCGGGGAATCAGAGTTGGGGAATAAGAGGAGGGGAATCAGATATGGGGAATCAGAGGCGGGGAATCAGAGGCGGGGTAACAGAGGTGGGAAATCAGAGGCAGGGAATCACAGGCAGGGAATCAGATGTGGGGAATCAGAGGCGGAGAATCATAGCTGGCGAATCACAGGCGGGGAATCAGAGTTGGGGAATCAGAGGCGGGGAATCAGATATGGGGAATCAGAGGCGGGGTATCAGAGGTGGGGAAACAGAGGCTGTGAATCAGACATGGGGAATCAGAGGCGGGGGATCAGAGGTGGTGAATCAGAGATGGCGAATCAGAGGCGGGGAATCAGAGGCTGGGATTCAGACGCGGGGAATCAGAGGCGGGGAATCAGAGCTGGGGAATCAGAGGCGGGCTATCAGAGTTGGGGAATCAGCGGCGGGGAATCAGATATGGGGAATCAGAGGTGGGGAATCAGAGGTTGGAAATCAGAGGCAGGGAATCAAAGGCGGGGAATCAGATATGGGGAATCAGAGGCGGGGAATCAGAGGCGGGGAATCAGAGGCAGGGAATCAGATGTGCGGTATCAGAGATGGGGAATCAGAGGCAGGGAATCAGAGGCGGGGAATCAGAGGCGGGTAATCAGAGGCCGGGAATCAGAGGCCGGAAATCAGAGGCCGGGAATCAGAGGCCGGGAATCAGAGGCCGGGAATCAGAGGCCGGGAATCAGAGGTGGGGAATAAGAGGCAGGGAATCAGATGTGCAGAATCAGAGTTGGGGAATCAGAGGCGGGGAATTAGATATGGGGAAACAGAGGCGGGGAATCAGAGGCGGGGAATCAGATATGGGGAATCAGAGGTGGGGAATCAGAGGCAGGGAATCAGATGTGTGGAATCAGAGATGGGGAATCAGAGGCGGGGAATGAGATATGGGGAATCAGAGGCGGGGAATCAGAGTTGGGGAAATAGAGGCGAGGAATCAGATATGGGGAATCAGAGGTGGCGAATCAAAGGCGGTGAATCAGAGATGGGGAATCAGAGGCCGGGAATCAGAGGCAGGGAATCAAACACGGGGAATCAGAGGCGGGGAATCAGAGCTGGGGAATCAGTGGCGGGGAATCAGAGTTGGGGAATCAGAGGCGGGGAATCAGATATGGGGAAACAGAGGCGGGGAATCAGAGGCGGGGAAACAGAGGCGGGGAATCAGATATGGGGAATCAGAGGTGGGTAATTAGAGGTTGGGAATTAGATGCAGGGAATCAGAGGCGGGGAATCAGAGGCGGGGAATCAGAGGCAGGGAATCAGATGTGCGGAATCAGAGATGGGGAATGAGAGGCAGGGAATCAGAGGCGGGGAATCAGAGGCCGGGAATGAGAGGCCGGGAATCAGAGGCCGGGAATGAGAGGCCGGGAATGAGAGGCCGGGACTCAGAGGCCGGGAATCAGAGGCCGGGAATCAGAGGTGGGGAATAAGAGGCAGGGAATCAGATGTGCAGAATCAGAGTTGGGGAATCAGAGGCGGGGAATCAGATATGGGGAATCAGAGGCGGGGTATCAGATGTGGGGAAACAGAGGCTGTGAATCAGACATGGGGAATCAGAGGCGGGGGATCAGAGGTGGTGAATCAGAGATGGGGAATCAGAGTCGGGGAATCAGAGGCTGGGATTCAGACGCGGGGAATCAGAGGCGGGGAATCAGAGCTGGGGAATCAGAGGCGGGCTATCAGAGTTGGGGAATCAGCGGCGGGGAATCAGATATGGGGAATCAGAGGCGGGGAATCAGAGCTGGGGAATGAGAGGCCGGGGATCAGATATGGGGAAACAGAGGCGGGGAATAAGAGGCGGGGAAACAGAGGCGGGGAATCAGATATGGGGAATCAGAGGTGGGGAATCAGAGGTTGGAAATCAGAGGCAGGGAATCAAAGGAGGGGAATCAGATATGGGGAATCAGAGGCGGGGAATCAGAGGCGGGGAATCAGAGGCAGGGAATCAGATGTGTGGTATCAGAGATGGGGAATCAGAGGCAGGGAATCAGAGGTGGGGAATCAGAGGCGGGTAATCAGAGGCCGGGAATCAGAGGCCGGAAATCAGAGGCCGGGAATCAGAGGCCGGGAATCAGAGGCCGGGAATCAGAGGTCGGGAATCAGAGGTGGGGAATAAGAGGCAGGGAATCAGATGTGCAGAATCAGAGTTGGGGAATCAGAGGCGGGGAATTAGATATGGGGAAACAGAGGCGGGGAATCAGAGGCGGGGAATCAGATATGGGGAATCAGAGGTGGGGAATCAGAGGCAGGGAATCAGATGTGTGGAATCAGAGATGGGGAATCAGAGGCGGGGAATGACATATGGGGAATCAGAGGCGGGGAATCAGAGGTGGGGAAATAGAGGCGAGGAATCAGATATGGGGAATCAGAGGTGGCGAATCAAAGGCGGTGAATCAGAGATGGGGAATCAGAGGCGGGGAATCAGAGGCAGGGAATCAAACACGGGGAATCAGAGGCGGGGAATCAGAGCTGGGGAATAAGTGGCGGGGAATCAGAGTTGGGGAATCAGAGGCGGGGAATCAGAGGCGGGGAAACAGAGGCGGGGAATCAGATATGGGGAATCAGAGGTGGGTAATTAGAGGTTGGGAATTAGATGCAGGGAATCAGAGGCGGGGAATCAGAGGCGGGGAATCAGAGGCAGGGAATCAGATGTGCGGAATCAGAGGTGGGGAATCAGAGGCAGGGAATCAGATGTGTGGAATCAGAGATTGGGAATCAGAGGCAGGGAATCAGAATCAGAAGCGGGGAATCAGAGGCCGGGAATCAGAGGCCGGGAATCAGAGTTGGGGAATCAGAGTCCGGGAATCAGAGATGGGGAATCAGAGGCGGGGAATGAGATATGGGGAATCAGAGGCTGGGAATCAGAGGCAGGGAATCAAACACGGGGAATCAGAGGCGGGGAATCAGAGCTGGGGAATCAGTGGCGGGGAATCAGAGTTGGGGAATCAGAGGCGGGGAATCAGATATGGGGAAACAGAGGCGGGGAATCAGAGGCGGGGAAACAGAGGCGGGGAATCAGATATGGGGAATCAGAGGTGGGTAATTAGAGGTTGGGAATTAGATGCAGGGAATCAGAGGCGGGGAATCAGAGGCATGGATTCAGACGCAGGGAATCAGAGGCGTGGAATCATAGCTGGCGAATCAGAGGCGGGGAATCAGAGTTGGGGAATCAGAGGTGGGTATCAGATATGGGGAATCAGAGGCGGGGAATCAGAGGCGGGGAAACAGAGGCGGGGAATCAGATATGGGGAATCATAGGTGGAAAATCAGATGTGGTGAATCGGAGATGGGGAATCAGTGGTGGGGAATCAGAGGCAGGGTATCAGACGCGGGGTATCAGAGTCAGGGAATGAGAGCTGGGGAATCAGAGGCGGGGAATCAGAGTTGGGGAATCAGAGGAGGGGAATCAGAGGCGGGGAATCAGAGGCGGGGAATCAGAGGCGGGGTAACAGAGGTGGGAAATCAGAGGCAGGGAATCACAGGCAGGGAATCAGATGTGGGGAATCAGAGGCGGGGAATCATAGCTGGCGAATCACAGGTGGGGAATCAGAGTTGGGGAATCAGAGGAGGGGAATCAGACATGGGGAATCAGAGGCGGGGTATCAGAGGTGGGGAAACAGAGGCTGTGAATCAGACATGGGGAATCAGAGGCGGGGGATCAGAGGTGGTGAATCGGAGATGGGGAATCAGAGGCGGGGAATCAGAGGCTGGGATTCAGACGCGGGGAATCAGAGGCGGGGAATCAGAGCTGGGGAATCAGAGGCGGGCTATCAGAGTTGGGGAATCAGCGGCGGGGAATCAGATATGGGGAATCAGAGGCGGGGAATCAGAGCTGGGGAATGAGAGGCCGGGAATCAGATATGGGGAAACAGAGGCGGGGAATAAGAGGCGGGGAAACAGAGGCGGGGAATCAGATATGGGGAATCAGAGGTGGGGAATCAGAGGTTGGAAATCAGAGGCAGGGAATCAAAGGCGGGGAATCAGAATTGGGGAATCAGAGATAGGGAATCAGAGATGGGGAATCAGAGGCGGGGAATCAGACGCGGGGAATCAGAGGTGGTGAATCAGAGCTGGGGAATCAGAGGCGGGGAATCAGTGTTGGGGAATCAGAGGCGGGGAATCAGATATGAGGAAACAGAGGCAGGGAATCAGAGGCGGGGAAACTGAGGCGGGGAATCAGATATGGGGAATCAGAGGTGGGGAATCAGAGGTTGGGAATCAGAGGCATGGAATCAGAGGCGGGGCATCAGAGGCGGGGAAACATAGGTGGGGAATCAGATATGGGGAATCGGAGGTGGGGAATCAGAGGCGATGAATCAGAGATGGCGAATCAGAGGCGGGGAAACAGAGGCGGGCAATAAGACATGGGGAATCAGAGGCTGGGAATCAGACGCGGGGAATCAGAGGCGGGGAATCAGAGCTGGGGAATCAGAGGCAGGGAATCAAAGGCGGGGAATCAGAATTGGGGAATCAGAGATAGGGAATCAGAGATGGGGAATCAGAGGCGTGGAATCAGACGCGGGGAATCAGAGGTGGTGAATCAGAGCTGGGGAATCAGAGGCGGGGAATCAGTGTTGGGGAATCAGAGGCGGGGAATCAGATATGAGGAAACAGAGGCAGGGAATCAGAGGCGGGGAAACTGAGGCGGGGAATCAGATATGGGGAATCAGAGGTGGGGAATCAGAGGTTGGGAATCAGAGGCATGGAATCAGAGGCGGGGCATCAGAGGCGGGGAAACATAGGTGGGGAATCAGATATGGGGAATCGGAGGTGGGGAATCAGAGGCGATGAATCAGAGATGGCGAATCAGAGGCGGGGAAACAGAGGCGGGCAATAAGACATGGGGAATCAGAGGCTGGGAATCAGACGCGGGGAATCAGAGGCGGGGAATCAGAGCTGGGGAATCAGAGGCGGGGAATCAGAGTTGGGGAATCAGAGGCGGGGAATCAGAGGCGGGGAATCAGAGGCGGGGAATCAGATGTGCGGTATCAGAGATGGGGAATCAGAGGCAGGGAATCAGAGGCGGGGAATCAGAGGCGGGTAATCAGAGGCCGGGAATCAGAGGCCGGAAATCAGAGGCCGGGAATCAGAGGCCGGGAATCAGAGGCCGGGAATCAGAGGCCGGGAATCAGAGGTGGGGAATAAGAGGCAGGGATTCAGATGTGCAGAATCAGAGTTGGGGAATCAGAGGCGGGGAATTAGATATGGGGAAACAGAGGCGGGGAATCAGAGGCGGGGAATCAGATATGGGGAATCAGAGGTGGGGAATCAGAGGCAGGGAATCAGATGTGCGGAATCAGAGATGGGGAATCAGAGGCGGGGAATGAGATATGGGGAATCAGAGGCGGGGAATCAGAGTTGGGGAAATAGAGGCGAGGAATCAGATATGGGGAATCAGAGGTGGCGAATCAAAGGCGGTGAATCAGAGATGGGGAATCAGAGGCGGGGAATCAGAGGCAGGGAATCAAACACGGGGAATCAGAGGCGGGGAATCAGAGCTGGGGAATCAGTGGCGGGGAATCAGAGTTGGGGAATCAGAGGCGGGGAATCAGATATGGGGAAACAGAGGCGGGGAATCAGAGGCGGGGAAACAGAGGCGGGGAATCAGATATGGGGAATCAGAGGTGGGTAATTAGAGGTTGGGAATTAGATGCAGGGAATCAGAGGCGGGGAATCAGAGGCGGGGAATCAGAGGCAGGGAATCAGATGTGCGGAATCAGAGATGAGGAATCAGAGGCAGGGAATCAGAGGCGGGGAATCAGAGGCCGGGAATGAAAGGCAGGGAATCAGAGGCGGGGAATCAGAGGCCGGGAATGAGAGGCCGGGAATCAGAGGCCGTGAAACAGAGGCCGGGAATCAGAGGTGGGGAATAAGAGGCAGGGAATCAGATGTGCGGAATCAGAGATGGGGAATCAGAGGCAGGGAATCACTGGCGGGTAATCAGAGGCGGGGAATCAGAGACCGGGAATCAGAGGCCGGGAATGAGAGGCCGGGAATCAGAGGCCGGGAATCAGAGGCTGGGAATCAGAGGTGGGGTATAAGAGGCCGGGAATCAGAGATCGGGAATCAGAGGCGGGGAATCAGAGGCGGGGAATCAGAGGCATGGATTCAGACGCAGGGAATCAGAGGCGTGGAATCATAGCTGGCGAATCAGAGGCGGGGAATCAGAGTTGGGGAATCAGAGGTGGGTATCAGATATGGGAAATCAGAGGCGGGGAATCAGAGGCGGGGAAACAGAGGCGGGGAATCAGATATGGGGAATCATAGGTGGAAAATCAGAGGTGGTGAATCAGAGATGGGGAATCAGTGGTGGGGAATCAGAGGCAGGGTATCAGACGCGGGGTATCAGAGTCAGGGAATGAGAGCTGGGGAATCAGAGGCGGGGAATCAGAGTTGGGGAATCAGAGGAGGGGAATCAGAGGCGGGGAATCAGAGGCGGGGAATCAGAGGCGGGGTAACAGAGGTGGGAAATCAGAGGCAGGGAATCACAGGCAGGGAATCAGATGTGGGGAATCAGAGGCGGGGAATCATAGCTGGCGAATCACAGGTGGGGAATCAGAGTTGGGGAATCAGAGGAGGGGAATCAGACATGGGGAATCAGAGGCGGGGTATCAGAGGTGGGGAAACAGAGGCTGTGAATCAGACATGGGGAATCAGAGGCGGGGGATCAGAGGTGGTGAATCAGAGATGGGGAATCAGAGGCGGGGAATCAGAGGCTGGGATTCAGACGCGGGGAATCAGAGGCGGGGAATCAGAGCTGGGGAATCAGAGGCGGGCTATCAGAGTTGGGGAATCAGCGGCGGGGAGTCAGATATGGGGAATCAGAGGCGGGGAATCAGAGCTGGGGAATGAGAGGCCGGGAATCAGATATGGGGAAACAGAGGCGGGGAATAAGAGGCGGGGAAACAGAGGCGGGGAATCAGATATGGGGAATCAGAGGTGGGGAATCAGAGGTTGGAAATCAGAGGCAGGGAATCAAAGGCGGGGAATCAGAATTGGGGAATCAGAGATAGGGAATCAGAGATGGGGAATCAGAGGCGGGGAATCAGACGCGGGGAATCAGAGGTGGTGAATCAGAGCTGGGGAATCAGAGGCGGGGAATCAGTGTTGGGGAATCAGAGGCGGGGAATCAGATATGAGGAAACAGAGGCAGGGAATCAGAGGCGGGGAAACTGAGGCGGGGAATCAGATATGGGGAATCAGAGGTGGGGAATCAGAGGTTGGGAATCAGAGGCATGGAATCAGAGGCCGGGAATCAGAGGTGGGGAATAAGAGGCAGGGATTCAGATGTGCAGAATCAGAGTTGGGGAATCAGAGGCTGGGAATCAGACGCGGGGAATCAGAGGCGGGGAATCAGAGGCGGGGAATCAGGGGCGGGGAATCAGATGTGCGGTATCAGAGATGGGGAATCAGAGGCAGGGAATCAGAGGCGGGGAATCAGAGGCGGGTAATCAGAGGCCGGGAATCAGAGGCCGGAAATCAGAGGCCGGGAATCAGAGGCCGGGAATCAGAGGCAGGGAATCAGAGGCCGGGAATCAGAGGTGGGGAATAAGAGGCAGGGATTCAGATGTGCAGAATCAGAGTTGGGGAATCAGAGGCGGGGAATTAGATATGGGGAAACAGAGGCGGGGAATCAGAGGCGGGGAATCAGATATGGGGAATCAGAGGTGGGGAATCAGAGGCAGGGAATCAGATGTGCGGAATCAGAGATGGGGAATCAGAGGCGGGGAATGAGATATGGGGAATCAGAGGCGGGGAATCAGAGTTGGGGAAATAGAGGCGAGGAATCAGATATGGGGAATCAGAGGTGGCGAATCAAAGGCGGTGAATCAGAGATGGGGAATCAGAGGCGGGGAATCAGAGGCAGGGAATCAAACACGGGGAATCAGAGGCGGGGAATCAGAGCTGGGGAATCAGTGGCGGGGAATCAGAGTTGGGGAATCAGAGGCGGGGAATCAGATATGGGGAAACAGAGGCGGGGAATCAGAGGCGGGGAAACAGAGGCGGGGAATCAGATATGGGGAATCAGAGGTGGGTAATTAGAGGTTGGGAATTAGATGCAGGGAATCAGAGGCGGGGAATCAGAGGCGGGGAATCAGAGGCAGGGAATCAGATGTGCGGAATCAGAGATGGGGAATCAGAGGCAGGGAATCAGAGGCGGGGAATCAGAGGCCGGGAATGAGAGGCCGGGAATCAGAGGCCGGGAATGAGAGGCCGGGAATGAGAGGCCGGGAATCAGAGGCCGGGAATCAGAGGCCGGGAATCAGAGGTGGGGAATAAGAGGCAGGGAATCAGATGTGCAGAATCAGAGTTGGGGAATCAGAGGCGGGGAATCAGATATGGGGAATCAGAGGCGGGGTATCAGAGGTGGGGAAACAGAGGCTGTGAATCAGACATGGGGAATCAGAGGCGGGGGATCAGAGGTGGTGAATCAGAGATGGGGAATCAGAGGCGGGGAATCAGAGGCTGGGATTCAGACGCGGGGAATCAGAGGCGGGGAATCAGAGCTGGGGAATCAGAGGCGGGCTATCAGAGTTGGGGAATCAGCGGCGGGGAATCAGATATGGGGAATCAGAGGCGGGGAATCAGAGCTGGGGAATGAGAGGCCGGGAATCAGATATGGGGAAACAGAGGCGGGGAATCAGAGGCGGGGAAACAGAGGCGGGGAATCAGATATGGGGAATCAGAGGTGGGTAATTAGAGGTTGGGAATTAGATGCAGGGAATCAGAGGCGGGGAATCAGAGGTGGGGAATAAGAGGCAGGGAATCAGATGTGCAGAATCAGAGTTGGGGAATCAGAGGCGGGGAATCAGATATGGGGAATCAGAGGCGGGGTATCAGAGGTGGGGAAACAGAGGCTGTGAATCAGACATGGGGAATCAGAGGCGGGGGATCAGAGGTGGTGAATCAGAGATGGGGAATCAGAGGCGGGGAATCAGAGGCTGGGATTCAGATGCGGGGAATCAGAGGCGGGGAATCAGAGCTGGGGAATCAGAGGCGGGCTATCAGAGTTGGGGAATCAGCGGCGGGGAATCAGATATGGGGAATCAGAGGCGGGGAATCAGAGCTGGGGAATGAGACGCGGGGAATCAGAGGCGGGGAATCAGAGCTGGGGAATCAGAGGCGGGCTATCAGAGTTGGGGAATCAGCGGCGGGGAATCAGATATGGGGAAACAGAGGCGGGGAATAAGAGGCGGGGAAACAGAGGCGGGGAATCAGATATGGGGAATCAGAGGTGGGGAATCAGAGGTTGGAAATCAGAGGCAGGGAATCAAAGGCGGGGAATCAGATATGGGGAATCAGAGGCGGGGAATCAGAGGCGGGGAATCAGCGGCGGGGAATCAGATGTGTGGTATCAGAGATGGGGAATCAGAGGCAGGGAATCAGAGGTGGGGAATCAGAGGCGGGTAATCAGAGGCCGGGAATCAGAGGCCGGAAATCAGAGGCCGGGAATCAGAGGCCGGGAATCAGAGGCCGGGAATCAGAGGCCGGGAATCAGAGGTGGGGAATAAGAGGCAGGGAATCAGATTTGCAGAATCAGAGTTGGGGAATCAGAGGCGGGGAATTAGATATGGGGAAACAGAGGCGGGGAATCAGAGGCGGGGAATCAGATATGGGGAATCAGAGGCGGGGAATCAGAGGTAGGGATTCAGACGCGGGGAATCAGAGGCGGGGAATCAGAGCTGGGGAATCAGAGGCGGGCTATCAGAGTTGGGGAATCAGCGGCGGGGAATCAGATATGGGGAATCAGAGGCGGGGAATCAGAGCTGGGGAATGAGACGCGGGGAATCAGAGGCGGGGAATCAGAGCTGGGGAATCAGAGGCGGGCTATCAGAGTTGGGGAATCAGCGGCGGGGAATCAGATATGGGGAAACAGAGGCGGGGAATCAGAGGCGGGGAAACAGAGGCGGGGAATCAGATATGGTGAATCAGAGGTGGGTAATTAGAGGTTGGGAATTAGATGCAGGGAATCAGAGGCGGGGAATCAGAGGCGGGGAATCAGAGGCAGGGAATCAGATGTGCGGAATCAGAGATGGGGAATCAGAGGCAGGGAATCAGAGGCGGTGAATCAGAGGCCGGGAATGAGAGGCCGGGAATCAGAGGCCGGGAATGAGAGGCCGGGAATGAGAGGCCGGGAATCAGAGGCCGGGAATCAGAGGCCGGGAATCAGAGGTGGGGAATAAGAGGCAGGGAATCAGATGTGCAGAATCAGAGTTGGGGAATCAGAGGCGGGGAATCAGATATGGGGAATCAGAGGCGGGGTATCAGAGGTGGGGAAACAGAGGCTGTGAATCAGACATGGGGAATCAGAGGCGGGGGATCAGAGGTGGTGAATCAGAGATGGGGAATCAGAGGCGGGGAATCAGAGGCTGGGATTCAGACGCGGGGAATCAGAGGCGGGGAATCAGAGCTGGGGAATCAGAGGCGGGCTATCAGAGTTGGGGAATCAGCAGCGGGGAATCAGATATGGGGAATCAGAGGCGGGGAATCAGAGCTGGGGAATGAGACGCGGGGAATCAGAGGCGGGGAATCAGAGCTGGGGAATCAGAGGCGGGCTATCAGAGTTGGGGAAACAGAGGCGGGGAATCAGAGGCGGGGAAACAGAGGCGGGGAATCAGATATGGGGAATCAGAGGTGGGTAATTAGAGGTTGGGAATTAGATGCAGGGAATCAGAGGCGGGGAATCAGAGGCGGGAAATCAGAGGCAGGGAATCAGATGTGCGGAATCAGAGATGGGGAATCAGAGGCAGGGAATCAGAGGCGGGGAATCAGATGCTGGGAATGAGAGGCCGGGAATCAGAGGCCGGGAATGAGAGGCCGGGAATGAGAGGCCGGGAATCAGAGGCCGGGAATCAGAGGCCGGGAATCAGAGGTGGGGAATAAGAGGCAGGGAATCAGATGTGCAGAATCAGAGTTGGGGAATCAGAGGCGGGGAATCAGATATGGGGAATCAGAGGCGGGGTATCAGAGGTGGGGAAACAGAGGCTGTGAATCAGACATGGGGAATCAGAGGCGGGTGATCAGAGGTGGTGAATCAGAGATGGGGAATCAGAGGCGGGGAATCAGAGGCTGGGATTCAGACGCGGGGAATCAGAGGCGGGGAATCAGAGCTGGGGAATCAGAGGCGGGCTATCAGAGTTGGGGAATCAGCGGCGGGGAATCAGATATGGGGAATCAGAGGCGGGGAATCAGAGCTGGGGAATGAGACGCGGGGAATCAGAGGCGGGGAATCAGAGCTGGGGAATCAGAGGCGGGCTATCAGAGTTGGGGAATCAGCGGCGGGGAATCAGATATGGGGAAACAGAGGCGGGGAATAAGAGGCGGGGAAACAGAGGCGGGGAATCAGATATGGTGAATCAGAGGTGGGGAATCAGAGGTTGGAAATCAGAGGCAGGGAATCAAAGGCGGGGAATCAGATATGGGGAATCAGAGGCGGGGAATCAGAGGCGGGGAATCAGAGGCAGGGAATCAGATGTGTGGTATCAGAGATGGGGAATCAGAGGCAGGGAATCAGAGGTGGGGAATCAGAGGCGGGTAATCAGAGGCCGGGAATCAGAGGCCGGAAATCAGAGGCCGGGAATCAGAGGCCGGGAATCAGAGGCCGGGAATCAGAGGCCGGGAATCAGAGGTGGGGAATAAGAGGCAGGGAATCAGATGTGCAGAATCAGAGTTGGGGAATCAGAGGCGGGGAATTAGATATGGGGAAACAGAGGCGGGGAATCAGAGGCGGGGAATCAGATATGGGGAATCAGAGGTGGGGAATCAGAGGCAGGGAATCAGATGTGTGGAATCAGAGATGGGGAATCAGAGGCGGGGAATGAGATATGGGGAATCAGAGGCGGGGAATCAGAGGTGGGGAAATAGAGGCGAGGAATCAGATATGGGGAATCAGAGGTGGCGAATCAAAGGCGGTGAATCAGAGTTGGGGAATCAGAGGCGGGGAATCAGATATGGGGAAACAGAGGCGGGGAATCAGAGGCGGGGAAACAGAGGCGGGGAATCAGATATGGGGAATCAGAGGTGGGTAATTAGAGGTTGGGAATTAGATGCAGGGAATCAGAGGCGGGGAATCAGAGGCGGGGAATCAGAGGCAGGGAATCAGATGTGCGGAATCAGAGATGGGGAATCAGAGGCAGGGAATCAGAGGCGGGGAATCAGAGGCCGGGAATGAGAGGCCGGGAATCAGAGGCCGGGAATGAGAGGCCGGGAATGAGAGGCCGGGAATCAGAGGCCGGGAATCAGAGGCCGGGAATCAGAGGTGGGGAATAAGAGGCAGGGAATCAGATGTGCAGAATCAGAGTTGGGGAATCAGAGGCGGGGAATCAGATATGGGGAATCAGAGGCGGGGTATCAGAGGTGGGGAAACAGAGGCTGTGAATCAGACATGGGGAATCAGAGGCGGGGGATCAGAGGTGGTGAATCAGAGATGGGGAATCAGAGGCGGCGAATCAGAGGCTGGGATTCAGACGCGGGGAATCAGAGGCGGGGAATCAGAGCTGGGGAATCAGAGGCGGGCTATCAGAGTTGGGGAATCAGCGGCGGGGAATCAGATATGGGGAATCAGAGGCGGGGAATCAGAGCTGGGGAATGAGAGGCCGGGAATCAGATATGGGGAAACAGAGGCGGGGAATCAGAGGCGGGGAAACAGAGGCGGGGAATCAGATATGGGGAATCAGAGGTGGGTAATTAGAGGTTGGGAATTAGATGCAGGGAATCAGAGGCGGGGAATCAGAGGTGGGGAATAAGAGGCAGGGAATCAGATGTGCAGAATCAGAGTTGGGGAATCAGAGGCGGGGAATCAGATATGGGGAATCAGAGGCGGGGTATCAGAGGTGGGGAAACAGAGGCTGTGAATCAGACATGGGGAATCAGAGGCGGGGGATCAGAGGTGGTGAATCAGAGATGGGGAATCAGAGGCGGGGAATCAGAGGCTGGGATTCAGATGCGGGGAATCAGAGGCGGGGAATCAGAGCTGGGGAATCAGAGGCGGGCTATCAGAGTTGGGGAATCAGCGGCGGGGAATCAGATATGGGGAATCAGAGGCGGGGAATCAGAGCTGGGGAATGAGACGCGGGGAATCAGAGGCGGGGAATCAGAGCTGGGGAATCAGAGGCGGGCTATCAGAGTTGGGGAATCAGCGGCGGGGAATCAGATATGGGGAAACAGAGGCGGGGAATAAGAGGCGGGGAAACAGAGGCGGGGAATCAGATATAGGGAATCAGAGGTGGGGAATCAGAGGTTGGAAATCAGAGGCAGGGAATCAAAGGCGGGGAATCAGATATGGGGAATCAGAGGCGGGGAATCAGAGGCGGGGAATCAGCGGCGGGGAATCAGATGTGTGGTATCAGAGATGGGGAATCAGAGGCAGGGAATCAGAGGTGGGGAATCAGAGGCGGGTAATCAGAGGCCGGGAATCGGAGGCCGGAAATCAGAGGCCGGGAATCAGAGGCCGGGAATCAGAGGCCGGGAATCAGAGGCCGGGAATCAGAGGTGGGGAATAAGAGGCAGGGAATCAGATTTGCAGAATCAGAGTTGGGGAATCAGAGGCGGGGAATTAGATATGGGGAAACAGAGGCGGGGAATCAGAGGCGGGGAATCAGATATGGGGAATCAGAGGCGGGGAATCAGAGGCTGGGATTCAGACGCGGGGAATCAGAGGCGGGGAATCAGAGCTGGGGAATCAGAGGCGGGCTATCAGAGTTGGGGAATCAGCGGCGGGGAATCAGATATGGGGAATCAGAGGCGGGGAATCAGAGCTGGGGAATGAGACGCGGGGAATCAGAGGCGGGGAATCAGAGCTGGGGAATCAGAGGCGGGCTATCAGAGTTGGGGAATCAGCGGCGGGGAATCAGATATGGGGAAACAGAGGCGGGGAATCAGAGGCGGGGAAACAGAGGCGGGGAATCAGATATGGTGAATCAGAGGTGGGTAATTAGAGGTTGGGAATTAGATGCAGGGAATCAGAGGCGGGGAATCAGAGGCGGGGAATCAGAGGCAGGGAATCAGATGTGCGGAATCAGAGATGGGGAATCAGAGGCAGGGAATCAGAGGCGGGGAATCAGAGGCCGGGAATGAGAGGCCGGGAATCAGAGGCCGGGAATGAGAGGCCGGGAATGAGAGGCCGGGAATCAGAGGCCGGGAATCAGAGGCCGGGAATCAGAGGTGGGGAATAAGAGGCAGGGAATCAGATGTGCAGAATCAGAGTTGGGGAATCAGAGGCGGGGAATCAGATATGGGGAATCAGAGGCGGGGTATCAGAGGTGGGGAAACAGAGGCTGTGAATCAGACATGGGGAATCAGAGGCGGGGGATCAGAGGTGGTGAATCAGAGATGGGGAATCAGAGGCGGGGAATCAGAGGCTGGGATTCAGACGCGGGGAATCAGAGGCGGGGAATCAGAGCTGGGGAATCAGAGGCGGGCTATCAGAGTTGGGGAATCAGCAGCGGGGAATCAGATATGGGGAATCAGAGGCGGGGAATCAGAGCTGGGGAATGAGACGCGGGGAATCAGAGGCGGGGAATCAGAGCTGGGGAATCAGAGGCGGGCTATCAGAGTTGGGGAAACAGAGGCGGGGAATCAGAGGCGGGGAAACAGAGGCGGGGAATCAGATATGGGGAATCAGAGGTGGGTAATTAGAGGTTGGGAATTAGATGCAGGGAATCAGAGGCGGGGAATCAGAGGCGGGAAATCAGAGGCAGGGAATCAGATGTGCGGAATCAGAGATGGGGAATCAGAGGCAGGGAATCAGAGGCGGGGAATCAGATGCTGGGAATGAGAGGCCGGGAATCAGAGGCCGGGAATGAGAGGCCGGGAATGAGAGGCCGGGAATCAGAGGCCGGGAATCAGAGGCCGGGAATCAGAGGTGGGGAATAAGAGGCAGGGAATCAGATGTGCAGAATCAGAGTTGGGGAATCAGAGGCGGGGAATCAGATATGGGGAATCAGAGGCGGGGTATCAGAGGTGGGGAAACAGAGGCTGTGAATCAGACATGGGGAATCAGAGGCGGGGGATCAGAGGTGGTGAATCAGAGATGGGGAATCAGAGGCGGGGAATCAGAGGCTGGGATTCAGACGCGGGGAATCAGAGGCGGGGAATCAGAGCTGGGGAATCAGAGGCGGGCTATCAGAGTTGGGGAATCAGCGGCGGGGAATCAGATATGGGGAATCAGAGGCGGGGAATCAGAGCTGGGGAATGAGACGCGGGGAATCAGAGGCGGGGAATCAGAGCTGGGGAATCAGAGGCGGGCTATCAGAGTTGGGGAATCAGCGGCGGGGAATCAGATATGGGGAAACAGAGGCGGGGAATAAGAGGCTGGGAAACAGAGGCGGGGAATCAGATATGGGGAATCAGAGGTGGGGAATCAGAGGTTGGAAATCAGAGGCAGGGAATCAAAGGCGGGGAATCAGATATGGGGAATCAGAGGCGGGGAATCAGAGGCGGGGAATCAGAGGCAGGGAATCAGATGTGTGGTATCAGAGATGGGGAATCAGAGGCAGGGAATCAGAGGTGGGGAATCAGAGGCGGGTAATCAGAGGCCGGGAATCAGAGGCCGGAAATCAGAGGCCGGGAATCAGAGGCCGGGAATCAGAGGCCGGGAATCAGAGGCCGGGAATCAGAGGTGGGGAATAAGAGGCAGGGAATCAGATGTGCAGAATCAGAGTTGGGGAATCAGAGGCGGGGAATTAGATATGGGGAAACAGAGGCGGGGAATCAGAGGCGGGGAATCAGATATGGGGAATCAGAGGTGGGGAATCAGAGGCAGGGAATCAGATGTGTGGAATCAGAGATGGGGAATCAGAGGCGGGGAATGAGATATGGGGAATCAGAGGCGGGGAATCAGAGGTGGGGAAATAGAGGCGAGGAATCAGATATGGGGAATCAGAGGTGGCGAATCAAAGGCGGTGAATCAGAGATGGGGAATCAGAGGCGGGGAATCAGAGGCTGGGATTCAGACGCGGGGAATCAGAGGCGGGGAATCAGAGCTGGGGAATCAGAGGCGGGCTATCAGAGTTGGGGAATCAGCAGCGGGGAATCAGATATGGGGAATCAGAGGCGGGGAATCAGAGCTGGGGAATGAGATGCGGGGAATCAGAGGCGGGAAATCAGAGCTGGGGAATCAGAGGCGGGCTATCAGAGTTGGGGAATCAGCGGCGGGGAATCAGATATGGGGAAACAGAGGCGGGGAATAAGAGGCGGGGAAACAGAGGCGGGGAATCAGATATGGGGAATCAGAGGTGGGGAATCAGAGGTTGGTAATCAGAGGCAGGGAATCAAAGGCGGGGAATCAGATATGGGGAATCAGAGGCGGGGAATCAGAGGCGGGGAATCAGAGGCAGGGAATCAGATGTGTGGTATCAGAGATGGGGAATCAGAGGCAGGGAATCAGAGGTGGGGAATCAGAGGCGGGTAATCAGAGGCCGGGAATCAGAGGCCGGAAATTAGAGGCCGGGAATCAGAGGCCGGGAATCAGAGGCCGGGAATCAGAGGCCGGGAATCAGAGGTGGGGAATAAGAGGCAGGGAATCAGATGTGCAGAATCAGAGTTGGGGAATCAGAGGCGGGGAATTAGATATGGGGAAACAGAGGCTGGGATTCAGATGCGGGGAATCAGAGGCGGGGAATCAGAGCTGGGGAATCAGAGGCGGGCTATCAGAGTTGGGGAATCAGCGGCGGGGAATCAGATATGGGGAATCAGAGGCGGGGAATCAGAGCTGGGGAATGAGACGCGGGGAATCAGAGGCGGGGAATCAGAGCTGGGGAATCAGAGGCGGGCTATCAGAGTTGGGGAATCAGCGGCGGGGAATCAGATATGGGGAAACAGAGGCGGGGAATAAGAGGCGGGGAAACAGAGGTGGGGAATCAGATATGGGGAATCAGAGGTGGGGAATCAGAGGTTGGAAATCAGAGGCAGGGAATCAAAGGCGGGGAATCAGATATGGGGAATCAGAGGTGGGGAATCAGAGGTTGGAAATCAGAGGCAGGGAATCAAAGGCGGGGAATCAGATATGGGGAATCAGAGGCAGGGAATCAAACACGGGGAATCAGAGGCGGGGAATCAGAGCTGGGGAATCAGTGGCGTGGAATCAGAGTTGGGGAATCAGAGGCGGGGAATCAGATATGGGGAAACAGAGGCGGGGAATCAGAGGTGGGTAATTAGAGGTTGGGAATTAGATGCAGGGAATCAGAGGCGGGGAATCAGAGGCGGGGAATCAGAGGCAGGGAATCAGATGTGCGGAATCAGAGATGGGGAATCAGAGGCAGGGAATCAGAGGCGGGGAATCAGAGGCCGGGAATGAGAGGCCGGGAATCAGAGGCCGGGAATGAGAGGCCGGGAATGAGAGGCCGGGAATCAGAGGCCGGGAATCAGAGGCCGGGAATCAGAGGTGGGGAATAAGAGGCAGGGAATCAGATGTGCAGAATCAGAGTTGGGGAATCAGAGGCGGGGAATCAGATATGGGGAATCAGAGGCGGGGTATCAGAGGTGGGGAAACAGAGGCTGTGAATCAGACATGGGGAATCAGAGGCGGGGGTTCAGAGGTGGTGAATCAGAGATGGGGAATCAGAGGCGGGAAATCAGAGGCTGGGATTCAGACGCGGGGAATCAGAGGTGGGGAATCAGAGCTGGGGAATCAGAGGCGGGCTATCAGAGTTGGGGAATCAGCGGCGGGGAATCAGATATGGGGAATCAGAGGCGGGGAATTAGATATGGGGAAACAGAGGCGGGGAATCAGAGGCGGGGAATCAGATATGGGGAATCAGAGGTGGGGAATCAGAGGCAGGGAATCAGATGTGTGGAATCAGAGATGGGGAATCAGAGGCGGGGAATGAGATATGGGGAATCAGAGGCGGGGAATCAGAGGTGGGGAAATAGAGGCGAGGAATCAGATATGGGGAATCAGAGGTGGCGAATCAAAGGCGGTGAATCAGAGATGGGGAATCAGAGGCGGGGAATCAGAGGCAGGGAATCAAACACGGGGAATCAGAGGCGGGGAATCAGAGCTGGGGAATCAGTGGCGGGGAATCAGAGTTGGGGAATCAGAGGCGGGGAATCAGAGGCGGGGAAACAGAGGCGGGGAATCAGATATGGGGAATCAGAGGTGGGTAATTAGAGGTTGGGAATTAGATGCAGGGAATCAGAGGCAGGGAATCAGAGGCGGGGAATCAGAGGCAGGGAATCAGATGTGCGGAATCAGAGGTGGGGAATCAGAGGCAGGGAATCAGATGTGTGGAATCAGAGATGGGGAATCAGAGGCAGGGAATCAGAATCAGAAGCGGGGAATCAGAGGCCGGGAATCAGAGGCCGGGAATCAGAGTTGGGGAATCAGAGTCCGGGAATCAGAGATGGGGAATCAGAGGCGGGGAATGAGATATGGGGAATCAGAGTCTGGGAATCAGAGGCAGGGAATCAAACACGGGGAATCAGAGGCGGGGAATCAGAGCTGGGGAATCAGTGGCGGGGAATCAGAGTTGGGGAATCAGAGGCGGGGAATCAGATATGGGGAAACAGAGGCGGGGAATCAGAGGCGGGGAAACAGAGGCGGGGAATCAGATATGGGGAATCAGAGGTGGGTAATTAGAGGTTGGGAATTAGATGCAGGGAATCAGAGGCGGGGAATCAGAGGCGGAGAATCAGAGGCAGGGAATCAGATGTGCGGAATCAGAGATGGGTATCAGAAGCAGGGAATCAGAGGCGGGGAATCAGAGGCCGGGAATGAGAGGCCGGGAATCAGAGGCCGTGAAACAGAGGCCGGGAATCAGAGGTGGGGAATAAGAGGCAGGGAATCAGATGTGCGGAATCAGAGATGGGGAATCAGAGGCAGGGAATCACTGGCGGGTAATCAGAGGCGGGGAATCAGAGACCGGGAATCAGAGGCCGGGAATGAAAGGCCGGGAATCAGAGGCCGGGAATCAGAGGCTGGGAATCAGAGGTGGGGTATAAGAGTCCGGGAATCAGAGATCGGGAATCAGAGGCGGGGAATCAGAGGCGGGGAATCAGAGGCATGGATTCAGACGCAGGGAATCAGAGGCGTGGAATCATAGCTGGCGAATCAGAGGCGGGGAATCAGAGTTGGGGAATCAGAGGTGGGTATCAGATATGGGGAATCAGAGGTGGGGAATCAGAGGCGGGGAAACAGAGGCGGGGAATCAGATATGGGGAATCATAGGTGGAAAATCAGAGGTGGTGAATCGGAGATGGGGAATCAGTGGTGGGGAATCAGAGGCAGGGTATCAGACGCGGGGTATCAGAGTCAGGGAATGAGAGCTGGGGTATCAGAGGCGGTGAATCAGAGTTGGGGAATCAGAGGAGGGGAATCAGAGGCGGGGAATCAGAGGCGGGGAATCAGAGGCGGGGTAACAGAGGTGGGAAATCAGAGGCAGGGAATCACAGGCAGGGAATCAGATGTGGGGAATCAGAGGCGGGGAATCATAGCTGGCGAATCACAGGTGGGGAATCAGAGTTGGGGAATCAGAGGAGGGGAATCAGACATGGGGAATCAGAGGCGGGGTATCAGAGGTGGGGAAACAGAGGCTGTGAATCAGACATGGGGAATCAGAGGCGGGGGATCAGAGGTGGTGAATCAGAGATGGGGAATCAGAGGCGGGGAATTTGAGGCTGGGATTCAGACGCGGGGAATCAGAGGCGGGGAATCAGAGCTGGGGAATCAGAGGTGGGCTATCAGAGTTGGGGAATCAGCGGCGGGGAATCAGATATGGGGAATCAGAGGCGGGGAATCAGAGCTGGGGAATGAGAGGCCGGGAATCAGATATGGGGAAACAGAGGCGGGGAATAAGAGGCGGGGAAACAGAGGCGGGGAATCAGATATGGGGAATCAGAGGTGGGGAATCAGAGGTTGGAAATCAGAGGCAGGGAATCAAAGGCGGGGAATCAGAATTGGGGAATCAGAGATAGGGAATCAGAGATGGGGAATCAGAGGCGGGGAATCAGACGCGGGGAATCAGAGGTGGTGAATCAGAGCTGGGGAATCAGAGGCGGGGAATCAGTGTTGGGGAATCAGAGGCGGGGAATCAGATATGAGGAAACAGAGGCAGGGAATCAGAGGCGGGGAAACTGAGGCGGGGAATCAGATATGGGGAATCAGAGGTGGGGAATCAGAGGTTGGGAATCAGAGGCATGGAATCAGAGGCGGGGCATCAGAGGCGGGGAAACATAGGTGGGGAATCAGATATGGGGAATCGGAGGTGGGGAATCAGAGGCGATGAATCAGAGATGGCGAATCAGAGGCGGGGAAACAGAGGCGGGCAATAAGACATGGGGAATCAGAGGCTGGGAATCAGACGCGGGGAATCAGAGGCGGGGAATCAGAGCTGGGGAATCAGAGGCAGGGAATCAAAGGCGGGGAATCAGAATTGGGGAATCAGAGATAGGGAATCAGAGATGGGGAATCAGAGGCGGGGAATCAGACGCGGGGAATCAGAGGTGGTGAATCAGAGCTGGGGAATCAGAGGCGGGGAATCAGTGTTGGGGAATCAGAGGCGGGGAATCAGATATGAGGAAACAGAGGCAGGGAATCAGAGGCGGGGAAACTGAGGCGGGGAATCAGATATGGGGAATCAGAGGTGGGGAATCAGAGGTTGGGAATCAGAGGCATGGAATCAGAGGCGGGGCATCAGAGGCGGGGAAACATAGGTGGGGAATCAGATATGGGGAATCGGAGGTGGGGAATCAGAGGCGATGAATCAGAGATGGCGAATCAGAGGCGGGGAAACAGAGGCGGGCAATAAGACATGGGGAATCAGAGGCTGGGAATCAGACGCGGGGAATCAGAGGCGGGGAATCAGAGCTGGGGAATCAGAGGCGGGGAATCAGAGTTGGGGAATCAGAGGCGGGGAATCAGAGGCGGGGAATCAGAGGCGGGGAATCAGATGTGCGGTATCAGAGATGGGGAATCAGAGGCAGGGAATCAGAGGCGGGGAATCAGAGGCGGGTAATCAGAGGCCGGGAATCAGAGGCCGGAAATCAGAGGCCGGGAATCAGAGGCCGGGAATCAGAGGCCGGGAATCAGAGGCCGGGAATCAGAGGTGGGGAATAAGAGGCAGGGATTCAGATGTGCAGAATCAGAGTTGGGGAATCAGAGGCGGGGAATTAGATATGGGGAAACAGAGGCGGGGAATCAGAGGCGGGGAATCAGATATGGGGAATCAGAGGTGGGGAATCAGAGGCAGGGAATCAGATGTGCGGAATCAGAGATGGGGAATCAGAGGCGGGGAATGAGATATGGGGAATCAGAGGCGGGGAATCAGAGTTGGGGAAATAGAGGCGAGGAATCAATATGGGGAATCAGAGGTGGCGAATCAAAGGCGGTGAATCAGAGATGGGGAATCAGAGGCGGGGAATCAGAGGCAGGGAATCAAACACGGGGAATCAGAGGCGGGGAATCAGAGCTGGGGAATCAGTGGCGGGGAATCAGAGTTGGGGAATCAGAGGCGGGGAATCAGATATGGGGAAACAGAGGCGGGGAATCAGAGGCGGGGAAACAGAGGCGGGGAATCAGATATGGGGAATCAGAGGTGGGTAATTAGAGGTTGGGAATTAGATGCAGGGAATCAGAGGCGGGGAATCAGAGGCGGGGAATCAGAGGCAGGGAATCAGATGTGCGGAATCAGAGATGAGGAATCAGAGGCAGGGAATCAGAGGCGGGGAATCAGAGGCCGGGAATGAGAGGCAGGGAATCAGAGGCGGGGAATCAGAGGCCGGGAATGAGAGGCCGGGAATCAGAGGCCGTGAAACAGAGGCCGGGAATCAGAGGTGGGGAATAAGAGGCAGGGAATCAGATGTGCGGAATCAGAGATGGGGAATCAGAGGCAGGGAATCACTGGCGGGTAATCAGAGGCGGGGAATCAGAGACCGGGAATCAGAGGCCGGGAATGAGAGGCCGGGAATCAGAGGCCGGGAATCAGAGGCTGGGAATCAGAGGTGGGGTATAAGAGGCCGGGAATCAGAGATCGGGAATCAGAGGCGGGGAATCAGAGGCGGGGAATCAGAGGCATGGATTCAGACGCAGGGAATCAGAGGCGTGGAATCATAGCTGGCGAATCAGAGGCGGGGAATCAGAGTTGGGAAATCAGAGGTGGGTATCAGATATGGGAAATCAGAGGCGGGGAATCAGAGGCGGGGAAACAGAGGCGGGGAATCAGATATGGGGAATCATAGGTGGAAAATCAGAGGTGGTGAATCAGAGATGGGGAATCAGTGGTGGGGAATCAGAGGCAGGGTATCAGACGCGGGGTATCAGAGTCAGGGAATGAGAGCTGGGGAATCAGAGGCGGGGAATCAGAGTTGGGGAATCAGAGGAGGGGAATCAGAGGCGGGGAATCAGAGGCGGGGAATCAGAGGCGGGGTAACAGAGGTGGGAAATCAGAGGCAGGGAATCACAGGCAGGGAATCAGATGTGGGGAATCAGAGGCGGGGAATCATAGCTGGCGAATCACAGGTGGGGAATCAGAGTTGGGGAATCAGAGGAGGGGAATCAGACATGGGGAATCAGAGGCGGGGTATCAGAGGTGGGGAAACAGAGGCTGTGAATCAGACATGGGGAATCAGAGGCGGGGGATCAGAGGTGGTGAATCAGAGATGTGGAATCAGAGGCGGGGAATCAGAGGCTGGGATTCAGACGCGGGGAATCAGAGGCGGGGAATCAGAGCTGGGGAATCAGAGGCGGGCTATCAGAGTTGGGGAATCAGCGGCGGGGAATCAGATATGGGGAATCAGAGGCGGGGAATCAGAGCTGGGGAATGAGATGCGGGGAATCAGAGGCGGGAAATCAGAGCTGGGGAATCAGAGGCGGGCTATCAGAGTTGGGGAATCAGCGGCGGGGAATCAGATATGGGGAAACAGAGGCGGGGAATAAGAGGCGGGGAAACAGAGGCGGGGAATCAGATATGGGGAATCAGAGGTGGGGAATCAGAGGTTGGTAATCAGAGGCAGGGAATCAAAGGCGGGGAATCAGATATGGGGAATCAGAGGCGGGGAATCAGAGGCGGGGAATCAGAGGCAGGGAATCAGATGTGTGGTATCAGAGATGGGGAATCAGAGGCAGGGAATCAGAGGTGGGGAATCAGAGGCGGGTAATCAGAGGCCGGGAATCAGAGGCCGGAAATCAGAGGCCGGGAATCAGAGGCCGGGAATCAGAGGCCGGGAATCAGAGGCCGGGAATCAGAGGTGGGGAATAAGAGGCAGGGAATCAGATGTGCAGAATCAGAGTTGGGGAATCAGAGGCGGGGAATTAGATATGGGGAAACAGAGGCTGGGATTCAGACGCGGGGAATCAGAGGCGGGGAATCAGAGCTGGGGAATCAGAGGCGGGCTATCAGAGTTGGGGAATCAGCGGCGGGGAATCAGATATGGGGAATCAGAGGCGGGGAATCAGAGCTGGGGAATGAGACGCGGGGAATCAGAGGCGGGGAATCAGAGCTGGGGAATCAGAGGCGGGCTATCAGAGTTGGGGAATCAGCGGCGGGGAATCAGATATGGGGAAACAGAGGCGGGGAATAAGAGGCGGGGAAACAGAGGCGGGGAATCAGATATGGGGAATCAGAGGTGGGGAATCAGAGGTTGGAAATCAGAGGCAGGGAATCAAAGGCGGGGAATCAGATATGGGGAATCAGAGGTGGGGAATCAGAGGTTGGAAATCAGAGGCAGGGAATCAAAGGCGGGGAATCAGATATGGGGAATCAGAGGCAGGGAATCAAACACGGGGAATCAGAGGCGGGGAATCAGAGCTGGGGAATCAGTGGCGTGGAATCAGAGTTGGGGAATCAGAGGCGGGGAATCAGATATGGGGAAACAGAGGCGGGGAATCAGAGGTGGGTAATTAGAGGTTGGGAATTAGATGCAGGGAATCAGAGGCGGGGAATCAGAGGCGGGGAATCAGAGGCAGGGAATCAGATGTGCGGAATCAGAGATGGGGAATCAGAGGCAGGGAATCAGAGGCGGGGAATCAGAGGCCGGGAATGAGAGGCCGGGAATCAGAGGCCGGGAATGAGAGGCCGGGAATGAGAGGCCGGGAATCAGAGGCCGGGAATCAGAGGCCGGGAATCAGAGGTGGGGAATAAGAGGCAGGGAATCAGATGTGCAGAATCAGAGTTGGGGAATCAGAGGCGGGGAATCAGATATGGGGAATCAGAGGCGGGGTATCAGAGGTGGGGAAACAGAGGCTGTGAATCAGACATGGGGAATCAGAGGCGGGGGATCAGAGGTGGTGAATCAGAGATGGGGAATCAGAGGCGGGAAATCAGAGGCTGGGATTCAGACGCGGGGAATCAGAGGTGGGGAATCAGAGCTGGGGAATCAGAGGCGGGCTATCAGAGTTGGGGAATCAGCGGCGGGGAATCAGATATGGGGAATCAGAGGCGGGGAATTAGATATGGGGAAACAGAGGCGGGGAATCAGAGGCGGGGAATCAGATATGGGGAATCAGAGGTGGGGAATCAGAGGCAGGGAATCAGATGTGTGGAATCAGAGATGGGGAATCAGAGGCGGGGAATGAGATATGGGGAATCAGAGGCGGGGAATCAGAGGTGGGGAAATAGAGGCGAGGAATCAGATATGGGGAATCAGAGGTGGCGAATCAAAGGCGGTGAATCAGAGATGGGGAATCAGAGGCGGGGAATCAGAGGCAGGGAATCAAACACGGGGAATCAGAGGCGGGGAATCAGAGCTGGGGAATCAGTGGCGGGGAATCAGAGTTGGGGAATCAGAGGCGGGGAATCAGAGGCGGGGAAACAGAGGCGGGGAATCAGATATGGGGAATCAGAGGTGGGTAATTAGAGGTTGGGAATTAGATGCAGGGAATCAGAGGCAGGGAATCAGAGGCGGGGAATCAGAGGCAGGGAATCAGATGTGCGGAATCAGAGGTGGGGAATCAGAGGCAGGGAATCAGATGTGTGGAATCAGAGATGGGGAATCAGAGGCAGGGAATCAGAATCAGAAGCGGGGAATCAGAGGCCGGGAATCAGAGGCCGGGAATCAGAGTTGGGGAATCAGAGTCCGGGAATCAGAGATGGGGAATCAGAGGCGGGGAATGAGATATGGGGAATCAGAGTCTGGGAATCAGAGGCAGGGAATCAAACACGGGGAATCAGAGGCGGGGAATCAGAGCTGGGGAATCAGTGGCGGGGAATCAGAGTTGGGGAATCAGAGGCGGGGAATCAGATATGGGGAAACAGAGGCGGGGAATCAGAGGCGGGGAAACAGAGGCGGGGAATCAGATATGGGGAATCAGAGGTGGGTAATTAGAGGTTGGGAATTAGATGCAGGGAATCAGAGGCGGGGAATCAGAGGCGGAGAATCAGAGGCAGGGAATCAGATGTGCGGAATCAGAGATGGGTATCAGAAGCAGGGAATCAGAGGCGGGGAATCAGAGGCCGGGAATGAGAGGCCGGGAATCAGAGGCCGTGAAACAGAGGCCGGGAATCAGAGGTGGGGAATAAGAGGCAGGGAATCAGATGTGCGGAATCAGAGATGGGGAATCAGAGGCAGGGAATCACTGGCGGGTAATCAGAGGCGGGGAATCAGAGACCGGGAATCAGAGGCCGGGAATGAAAGGCCGGGAATCAGAGGCCGGGAATCAGAGGCTGGGAATCAGAGGTGGGGTATAAGAGTCCGGGAATCAGAGATCGGGAATCAGAGGCGGGGAATCAGAGGCGGGGAATCAGAGGCATGGATTCAGACGCAGGGAATCAGAGGCGTGGAATCATAGCTGGCGAATCAGAGGCGGGGAATCAGAGTTGGGGAATCAGAGGTGGGTATCAGATATGGGGAATCAGAGGTGGGGAATCAGAGGCGGGGAAACAGAGGCGGGGAATCAGATATGGGGAATCATAGGTGGAAAATCAGAGGTGGTGAATCGGAGATGGGGAATCAGTGGTGGGGAATCAGAGGCAGGGTATCAGACGCGGGGTATCAGAGTCAGGGAATGAGAGCTGGGGTATCAGAGGCGGTGAATCAGAGTTGGGGAATCAGAGGAGGGGAATCAGAGGCGGGGAATCAGAGGCGGGGAATCAGAGGCGGGGTAACAGAGGTGGGAAATCAGAGGCAGGGAATCACAGGCAGGGAATCAGATGTGGGGAATCAGAGGCGGGGAATCATAGCTGGCGAATCACAGGTGGGGAATCAGAGTTGGGGAATCAGAGGAGGGGAATCAGACATGGGGAATCAGAGGCGGGGTATCAGAGGTGGGGAAACAGAGGCTGTGAATCAGACATGGGGAATCAGAGGCGGGGGATCAGAGGTGGTGAATCAGAGATGGGGAATCAGAGGCGGGGAATTTGAGGCTGGGATTCAGACGCGGGGAATCAGAGGCGGGGAATCAGAGCTGGGGAATCAGAGGCGGGCTATCAGAGTTGGGGAATCAGCGGCGGGGAATCAGATATGGGGAATCAGAGGCGGGGAATCAGAGCTGGGGAATGAGAGGCCGGGAATCAGATATGGGGAAACAGAGGCGGGGAATAAGAGGCGGGGAAACAGAGGCGGGGAATCAGATATGGGGAATCAGAGGTGGGGAATCAGAGGTTGGAAATCAGAGGCAGGGAATCAAAGGCGGGGAATCAGAATTGGGGAATCAGAGATAGGGAATCAGAGATGGGGAATCAGAGGCGGGGAATCAGACGCGGGGAATCAGAGGTGGTGAATCAGAGCTGGGGAATCAGAGGCGGGGAATCAGTGTTGGGGAATCAGAGGCGGGGAATCAGATATGAGGAAACAGAGGCAGGGAATCAGAGGCGGGGAAACTGAGGCGGGGAATCAGATATGGGGAATCAGAGGTGGGGAATCAGAGGTTGGGAATCAGAGGCATGGAATCAGAGGCGGGGCATCAGAGGCGGGGAAACATAGGTGGGGAATCAAATATGGGGAATCGGAGGTGGGGAATCAGAGGCGATGAATCAGAGATGGCGAATCAGAGGCGGGGAAACAGAGGCGGGCAATAAGACATGGGGAATCAGAGGCTGGGAATCAGACGCGGGGAATCAGAGGCGGGGAATCAGAGCTGGGGAATCAGAGGCAGGGAATCAAAGGCGGGGAATCAGAATTGGGGAATCAGAGATAGGGAATCAGAGATGGGGAATCAGAGGCGGGGAATCAGACGCGGGGAATCAGAGGTGGTGAATCAGAGCTGGGGAATCAGAGGCGGGGAATCAGTGTTGGGGAATCAGAGGCGGGGAATCAGATATGAGGAAACAGAGGCAGGGAATCAGAGGCGGGGAAACTGAGGCGGGGAATCAGATATGGGGAATCAGAGGTGGGGAATCAGAGGTTGGGAATCAGAGGCATGGAATCAGAGGCGGGGCATCAGAGGCGGGGAAACATAGGTGGGGAATCAGATATGGGGAATCGGAGGTGGGGAATCAGAGGCGATGAATCAGAGATGGCGAATCAGAGGCGGGGAAACAGAGGCGGGCAATAAGACATGGGGAATCAGAGGCTGGGAATCAGACGCGGGGAATCAGAGGCGGGGAATCAGAGCTGGGGAATCAGAGGCGGGGAATCAGAGTTGGGGAATCAGAGGCGGGGAATCAGAGGCGGGGAATCAGAGGCGGGGAATCAGATGTGCGGTATCAGAGATGGGGAATCAGAGGCAGGGAATCAGAGGCGGGGAATCAGAGGCGGGTAATCAGAGGCCGGGAATCAGAGGCCGGAAATCAGAGGCCGGGAATCAGAGGCCGGGAATCAGAGGCCGGGAATCAGAGGCCGGGAATCAGAGGTGGGGAATAAGAGGCAGGGATTCAGATGTGCAGAATCAGAGTTGGGGAATCAGAGGCGGGGAATTAGATATGGGGAAACAGAGGCGGGGAATCAGAGGCGGGGAATCAGATATGGGGAATCAGAGGTGGGGAATCAGAGGCAGGGAATCAGATGTGCGGAATCAGAGATGGGGAATCAGAGGCGGGGAATGAGATATGGGGAATCAGAGGCGGGGAATCAGAGTTGGGGAAATAGAGGCGAGGAATCAATATGGGGAATCAGAGGTGGCGAATCAAAGGCGGTGAATCAGAGATGGGGAATCAGAGGCGGGGAATCAGAGGCAGGGAATCAAACACGGGGAATCAGAGGCGGGGAATCAGAGCTGGGGAATCAGTGGCGGGGAATCAGAGTTGGGGAATCAGAGGCGGGGAATCAGATATGGGGAAACAGAGGCGGGGAATCAGAGGCGGGGAAACAGAGGCGGGGAATCAGATATGGGGAATCAGAGGTGGGTAATTAGAGGTTGGGAATTAGATGCAGGGAATCAGAGGCGGGGAATCAGAGGCGGGGAATCAGAGGCAGGGAATCAGATGTGCGGAATCAGAGATGAGGAATCAGAGGCAGGGAATCAGAGGCGGGGAATCAGAGGCCGGGAATGAGAGGCAGGGAATCAGAGGCGGGGAATCAGAGGCCGGGAATGAGAGGCCGGGAATCAGAGGCCGTGAAACAGAGGCCGGGAATCAGAGGTGGGGAATAAGAGGCAGGGAATCAGATGTGCGGAATCAGAGATGGGGAATCAGAGGCAGGGAATCACTGGCGGGTAATCAGAGGCGGGGAATCAGAGACCGGGAATCAGAGGCCGGGAATGAGAGGCCGGGAATCAGAGGCCGGGAATCAGAGGCTGGGAATCAGAGGTGGGGTATAAGAGGCCGGGAATCAGAGATCGGGAATCAGAGGCGGGGAATCAGAGGCGGGGAATCAGAGGCATGGATTCAGACGCAGGGAATCAGAGGCGTGGAATCATAGCTGGCGAATCAGAGGCGGGGAATCAGAGTTGGGAAATCAGAGGTGGGTATCAGATATGGGAAATCAGAGGCGGGGAATCAGAGGCGGGGAAACAGAGGCGGGGAATCAGATATGGGGAATCATAGGTGGAAAATCAGAGGTGGTGAATCAGAGATGGGGAATCAGTGGTGGGGAATCAGAGGCAGGGTATCAGACGCGGGGTATCAGAGTCAGGGAATGAGAGCTGGGGAATCAGAGGCGGGGAATAAGAGTTGGGGAATCAGAGGAGGGGAATCAGAGGCGGGGAATCAGAGGCGGGGAATCAGAGGCGGGGTAACAGAGGTGGGAAATCAGAGGCAGGGAATCACAGGCAGGGAATCAGATGTGGGGAATCAGAGGCGGGGAATCATAGCTGGCGAATCACAGGTGGGGAATCAGAGTTGGGGAATCAGAGGAGGGGAATCAGACATGGGGAATCAGAGGCGGGGTATCAGAGGTGGGGAAACAGAGGCTGTGAATCAGACATGGGGAATCAGAGGCGGGGGATCAGAGGTGGTGAATCAGAGATGTGGAATCAGAGGCGGGGAATCAGAGGCTGGGATTCAGACGCGGGGAATCAGAGGCGGGGAATCAGAGCTGGGGAATCAGAGGCGGGCTATCAGAGTTGGGGATTCAGCGGCGGGGAATCAGATATGGGGAATCAGAGGCGGGGAATCAGAGCTGGGGAATGAGAGGCCGGGAATCAGATATGGGGAAACAGAGGCGGGGAATAAGAGGCGGGGAAACAGAGGCGGGGAATCAGATATGGGGAATCAGAGGTGGGGAATCAGAGGTTGGAAATCAGAGGCAGGGAATCAAAGGCGGGGAATCAGAATTGGGGAATCAGAGATAGGGAATCAGAGATGGGGAATCAGAGGCGGGGAATCAGACGCGGGGAATCAGAGGTGGTGAATCAGAGCTGGGGAATCAGAGGCGGGGAATCAGTGTTGGGGAATCAGAGGCGGGGAATCAGATATGAGGAAACAGAGGCAGGGAATCAGAGGCGGGGAAACTGAGGCGGGGAATCAGATATGGGGAATCAGAGGTGGGGAATCAGAGGTTGGAAATCAGAGGCAGGGAATCAAAGGCGGGGAATCAGATATGGGGAATCAGAGGTGGGGAATCAGAGGTTGGAAATCAGAGGCAGGGAATCAAAGGCGGGGAATCAGATATGGGGAATCAGAGGCAGGGAATCAAACACGGGGAATCAGAGGCGGGGAATCAGAGCTGGGGAATCAGTGGCGTGGAATCAGAGTTGGGGAATCAGAGGCGGGGAATCAGATATGGGGAAACAGAGGCGGGGAATCAGAGGTGGGTAATTAGAGGTTGGGAATTAGATGCAGGGAATCAGAGGCGGGGAATCAGAGGCGGGGAATCAGAGGCAGGGAATCAGATGTGCGGAATCAGAGATGGGGAATCAGAGGCAGGGAATCAGAGGCGGGGAATCAGAGGCCGGGAATGAGAGGCCGGGAATCAGAGGCCGGGAATGAGAGGCCGGGAATGAGAGGCCGGGAATCAGAGGCCGGGAATCAGAGGCCGGGAATCAGAGGTGGGGAATAAGAGGCAGGGAATCAGATGTGCAGAATCAGAGTTGGGGAATCAGAGGCGGGGAATCAGATATGGGGAATCAGAGGCGGGGTATCAGAGGTGGGGAAACAGAGGCTGTGAATCAGACATGGGGAATCAGAGGCGGGGGATCAGAGGTGGTGAATCAGAGATGGGGAATCAGAGGCGGGAAATCAGAGGCTGGGATTCAGACGCGGGGAATCAGAGGTGGGGAATCAGAGCTGGGGAATCAGAGGCGGGCTATCAGAGTTGGGGAATCAGCGGCGGGGAATCAGATATGGGGAATCAGAGGCGGGGAATTAGATATGGGGAAACAGAGGCGGGGAATCAGAGGCGGGGAATCAGATATGGGGAATCAGAGGTGGGGAATCAGAGGCAGGGAATCAGATGTGTGGAATCAGAGATGGGGAATCAGAGGCGGGGAATGAGATATGGGGAATCAGAGGCGGGGAATCAGAGGTGGGGAAATAGAGGCGAGGAATCAGATATTGGGAATCAGAGGTGGCGAATCAAAGGCGGTGAATCAGAGATGGGGAATCAGAGGCGGGGAATCAGAGGCAGGGAATCAAACACGGGGAATCAGAGGCGGGGAATCAGAGCTGGGGAATCAGTGGCGGGGAATCAGAGTTGGGGAATCAGAGGCGGGGAATCAGAGGCGGGGAAACAGAGGCGGGGAATCAGATATGGGGAATCAGAGGTGGGTAATTAGAGGTTGGGAATTAGATGCAGGGAATCAGAGGCAGGGAATCAGAGGCGGGGAATCAGAGGCAGGGAATCAGATGTGCGGAATCAGAGGTGGGGAATCAGAGGCAGGGAATCAGATGTGTGGAATCAGAGATGGGGAATCAGAGGCAGGGAATCAGAATCAGAAGCGGGGAATCAGAGGCCGGGAATCAGAGGCCGGGAATCAGAGTTGGGGAATCAGAGTCCGGGAATCAGAGATGGGGAATCAGAGGCGGGGAATGAGATATGGGGAATCAGAGTCTGGGAATCAGAGGCAGGGAATCAAACACGGGGAATCAGAGGCGGGGAATCAGAGCTGGGGAATCAGTGGCGGGGAATCAGAGTTGGGGAATCAGAGGCGGGGAATCAGATATGGGGAAACAGAGGCGGGGAATCAGAGGCGGGGAAACAGAGGCGGGGAATCAGATATGGGGAATCAGAGGTGGGTAATTAGAGGTTGGGAATTAGATGCAGGGAATCAGAGGCGGGGAATCAGAGGCGGAGAATCAGAGGCAGGGAATCAGATGTGCGGAATCAGAGATGGGTATCAGAAGCAGGGAATCAGAGGCGGGGAATCAGAGGCCGGGAATGAGAGGCCGGGAATCAGAGGCCGTGAAACAGAGGCCGGGAATCAGAGGTGGGGAATAAGAGGCAGGGAATCAGATGTGCGGAATCAGAGATGGGGAATCAGAGGCAGGGAATCACTGGCGGGTAATCAGAGGCGGGGAATCAGAGACCGGGAATCAGAGGCCGGGAATGAAAGGCCGGGAATCAGAGGCCGGGAATCAGAGGCTGGGAATCAGAGGTGGGGTATAAGAGTCCGGGAATCAGAGATCGGGAATCAGAGGCGGGGAATCAGAGGCGGGGAATCAGAGGCATGGATTCAGACGCAGGGAATCAGAGGCGTGGAATCATAGCTGGCGAATCAGAGGCGGGGAATCAGAGTTGGGGAATCAGAGGTGGGTATCAGATATGGGGAATCAGAGGTGGGGAATCAGAGGCGGGGAAACAGAGGCGGGGAATCAGATATGGGGAATCATAGGTGGAAAATCAGAGGTGGTGAATCGGAGATGGGGAATCAGTGGTGGGGAATCAGAGGCAGGGTATCAGACGCGGGGTATCAGAGTCAGGGAATGAGAGCTGGGGTATCAGAGGCGGTGAATCAGAGTTGGGGAATCAGAGGAGGGGAATCAGAGGCGGGGAATCAGAGGCGGGGAATCAGAGGCGGGGTAACAGAGGTGGGAAATCAGAGGCAGGGAATCACAGGCAGGGAATCAGATGTGGGGAATCAGAGGCGGGGAATCATAGCTGGCGAATCACAGGTGGGGAATCAGAGTTGGGGAATCAGAGGAGGGGAATCAGACATGGGGAATCAGAGGCGGGGTATCAGAGGTGGGGAAACAGAGGCTGTGAATCAGACATGGGGAATCAGAGGCGGGGGATCAGAGGTGGTGAATCAGAGATGGGGAATCAGAGGCGGGGAATTTGAGGCTGGGATTCAGACGCGGGGAATCAGAGGCGGGGAATCAGAGCTGGGGAATCAGAGGCGGGCTATCAGAGTTGGGGAATCAGCGGCGGGGAATCAGATATGGGGAATCAGAGGCGGGGAATCAGAGCTGGGGAATGAGAGGCCGGGAATCAGATATGGGGAAACAGAGGCGGGGAATAAGAGGCGGGGAAACAGAGGCGGGGAATCAGATATGGGGAATCAGAGGTGGGGAATCAGAGGTTGGAAATCAGAGGCAGGGAATCAAAGGCGGGGAATCAGAATTGGGGAATCAGAGATAGGGAATCAGAGATGGGGAATCAGAGGCGGGGAATCAGACGCGGGGAATCAGAGGTGGTGAATCAGAGCTGGGGAATCAGAGGCGGGGAATCAGTGTTGGGGAATCAGAGGCGGGGAATCAGATATGAGGAAACAGAGGCAGGGAATCAGAGGCGGGGAAACTGAGGCGGGGAATCAGATATGGGGAATCAGAGGTGGGGAATCAGAGGTTGGGAATCAGAGGCATGGAATCAGAGGCGGGGCATCAGAGGCGGGGAAACATAGGTGGGGAATCAGATATGGGGAATCGGAGGTGGGGAATCAGAGGCGATGAATCAGAGATGGCGAATCAGAGGCGGGGAAACAGAGGCGGGCAATAAGACATGGGGAATCAGAGGCTGGGAATCAGACGCGGGGAATCAGAGGCGGGGAATCAGAGCTGGGGAATCAGAGGCAGGGAATCAAAGGCGGGGAATCAGAATTGGGGAATCAGAGATAGGGAATCAGAGATGGGGAATCAGAGGCGGGGAATCAGACGCGGGGAATCAGAGGTGGTGAATCAGAGCTGGGGAATCAGAGGCGGGGAATCAGTGTTGGGGAATCAGAGGCGGGGAATCAGATATGAGGAAACAGAGGCAGGGAATCAGAGGCGGGGAAACTGAGGCGGGGAATCAGATATGGGGAATCAGAGGTGGGGAATCAGAGGTTGGGAATCAGAGGCATGGAATCAGAGGCGGGGCATCAGAGGCGGGGAAACATAGGTGGGGAATCAGATATGGGGAATCGGAGGTGGGGAATCAGAGGCGATGAATCAGAGATGGCGAATCAGAGGCGGGGAAACAGAGGCGGGCAATAAGACATGGGGAATCAGAGGCTGGGAATCAGACGCGGGGAATCAGAGGCGGGGAATCAGAGCTGGGGAATCAGAGGCGGGGAATCAGAGTTGGGGAATCAGAGGCGGGGAATCAGAGGCGGGGAATCAGAGGCGGGGAATCAGATGTGCGGTATCAGAGATGGGGAATCAGAGGCAGGGAATCAGAGGCGGGGAATCAGAGGCGGGTAATCAGAGGCCGGGAATCAGAGGCCGGAAATCAGAGGCCGGGAATCAGAGGCCGGGAATCAGAGGCCGGGAATCAGAGGCCGGGAATCAGAGGTGGGGAATAAGAGGCAGGGATTCAGATGTGCAGAATCAGAGTTGGGGAATCAGAGGCGGGGAATTAGATATGGGGAAACAGAGGCGGGGAATCAGAGGCGGGGAATCAGATATGGGGAATCAGAGGTGGGGAATCAGAGGCAGGGAATCAGATGTGCGGAATCAGAGATGGGGAATCAGAGGCGGGGAATGAGATATGGGGAATCAGAGGCGGGGAATCAGAGTTGGGGAAATAGAGGCGAGGAATCAATATGGGGAATCAGAGGTGGCGAATCAAAGGCGGTGAATCAGAGATGGGGAATCAGAGGCGGGGAATCAGAGGCAGGGAATCAAACACGGGGAATCAGAGGCGGGGAATCAGAGCTGGGGAATCAGTGGCGGGGAATCAGAGTTGGGGAATCAGAGGCGGGGAATCAGATATGGGGAAACAGAGGCGGGGAATCAGAGGCGGGGAAACAGAGGCGGGGAATCAGATATGGGGAATCAGAGGTGGGTAATTAGAGGTTGGGAATTAGATGCAGGGAATCAGAGGCGGGGAATCAGAGGCGGGGAATCAGAGGCAGGGAATCAGATGTGCGGAATCAGAGATGAGGAATCAGAGGCAGGGAATCAGAGGCGGGGAATCAGAGGCCGGGAATGAGAGGCAGGGAATCAGAGGCGGGGAATCAGAGGCCGGGAATGAGAGGCCGGGAATCAGAGGCCGTGAAACAGAGGCCGGGAATCAGAGGTGGGGAATAAGAGGCAGGGAATCAGATGTGCGGAATCAGAGATGGGGAATCAGAGGCAGGGAATCACTGGCGGGTAATCAGAGGCGGGGAATCAGAGACCGGGAATCAGAGGCCGGGAATGAGAGGCCGGGAATCAGAGGCCGGGAATCAGAGGCTGGGAATCAGAGGTGGGGTATAAGAGGCCGGGAATCAGAGATCGGGAATCAGAGGCGGGGAATCAGAGGCGGGGAATCAGAGGCATGGATTCAGACGCAGGGAATCAGAGGCGTGGAATCATAGCTGGCGAATCAGAGGCGGGGAATCAGAGTTGGGAAATCAGAGGTGGGTATCAGATATGGGAAATCAGAGGCGGGGAATCAGAGGCGGGGAAACAGAGGCGGGGAATCAGATATGGGGAATCATAGGTGGAAAATCAGAGGTGGTGAATCAGAGATGGGGAATCAGTGGTGGGGAATCAGAGGCAGGGTATCAGACGCGGGGTATCAGAGTCAGGGAATGAGAGCTGGGGAATCAGAGGCGGGGAATCAGAGTTGGGGAATCAGAGGAGGGGAATCAGAGGCGGGGAATCAGAGGCGGGGAATCAGAGGCGGGGTAACAGAGGTGGGAAATCAGAGGCAGGGAATCACAGGCAGGGAATCAGATGTGGGGAATCAGAGGCGGGGAATCATAGCTGGCGAATCACAGGTGGGGAATCAGAGTTGGGGAATCAGAGGAGGGGAATCAGACATGGGGAATCAGAGGCGGGGTATCAGAGGTGGGGAAACAGAGGCTGTGAATCAGACATGGGGAATCAGAGGCGGGGGATCAGAGGTGGTGAATCAGAGATGTGGAATCAGAGGCGGGGAATCAGAGGCTGGGATTCAGACGCGGGGAATCAGAGGCGGGGAATCAGAGCTGGGGAATCAGAGGCGGGCTATCAGAGTTGGGGAATCAGCGGCGGGGAATCAGATATGGGGAATCAGAGGCGGGGAATCAGAGCTGGGGAATGAGAGGCCGGGAATCAGATATGGGGAAACAGAGGCGGGGAATAAGAGGCGGGGAAACAGAGGCGGGGAATCAGATATGGGGAATCAGAGGTGGGGAATCAGAGGTTGGAAATCAGAGGCAGGGAATCAAAGGCGGGGAATCAGAATTGGGGAATCAGAGATAGGGAATCAGAGATGGGGAATCAGAGGCGGGGAATCAGACGCGGGGAATCAGAGGTGGTGAATCAGAGCTGGGGAATCAGAGGCGGGGAATCAGTGTTGGGGAATCAGAGGCGGGGAATCAGATATGAGGAAACAGAGGCAGGGAATCAGAGGCGGGGAAACTGAGGCGGGGAATCAGATATGGGGAATCAGAGGTGGGGAATCAGAGGTTGGGAATCAGAGGCATTGAATCAGAGGCGGGGCATCAGAGGCGGGGAAACATAGGTGGGGAATCAGATATGGGGAATCGGAGGTGGGGAATCAGAGGCGATGAATCAGAGATGGCGAATCAGAGGCGGGGAAACAGAGGCGGGCAATAAGACATGGGGAATCAGAGGCTGGGAATCAGACGCGGGGAATCAGAGGCGGGGAATCAGAGCTGGGGAATTAGAGGCGGGGAATCAGAGTTGGGGAATCAGAGGCGGGGAATCAGAGGCGGGGAATCAGGGGCGGGGAATCAGATGTGCGGTATCAGAGATGGGGAATCAGAGGCAGGGAATCAGAGGCGGGGAATCAGAGGCGGGTAATCAGAGGCCGGGAATCAGAGGCCGGAAATCAGAGGCCGGGAATCAGAGGCCGGGAATCAGAGGCCGGGAATCAGAGGCCGGGAATCAGAGGTGGGGAATAAGAGGCAGGGATTCAGATGTGCAGAATCAGAGTTGGGGAATCAGAGGCGGGGAATTAGATATGGGGAAACAGAGGCGGGGAATCAGAGGCGGGGAATCAGATATGGGGAATCAGAGGTGGGGAATCAGAGGCAGGGAATCAGATGTGCGGAATCAGAGATGGGGAATCAGAGGCGGGGAATGAGATATGGGGAATCAGAGGCGGGGAATCAGAGTTGGGGAAATAGAGGCGAGGAATCAGATATGGGGAATCAGAGGTGGCGAATCAAAGGCGGTGAATCAGAGATGGGGAATCAGAGGCGGGGAATCAGAGGCAGGGAATCAAACACGGGGAATCAGAGGCGGGGAATCAGAGCTGGGGAATCAGTGGCGGGGAATCAGAGTTGGGGAATCAGAGGCGGGGAATCAGATATGGGGAAACAGAGGCGGGGAATCAGAGGCGGGGAAACAGAGGCGGGGAATCAGATATGGGGAATCAGAGGTGGGTAATTAGAGGTTGGGAATTAGATGCAGGGAATCAGAGGCGGGGAATCAGAGGCGGGGAATCAGAGGCAGGGAATCAGATGTGCGGAATCAGAGATGGGGAATCAGAGGCAGGGAATCAGAGGCGGGGAATCAGAGGCCGGGAATGAGAGGCCGTGAATCAGAGGCCGGGAATGAGAGGCCGGGAATGAGAGGCCGGGAATCAGAGGCCGGGAATCAGAGGCCGGGAATCAGAGGTGGGGAATAAGAGGCAGGGAATCAGATGTGCAGAATCAGAGTTGGGGAATCAGAGGCGGGGAATCAGATATGGGGAATCAGAGGCGGGGTATCAGAGGTGGGGAAACAGAGGCTGTGAATCAGACATGGGGAATCAGAGGCGGGGGATCAGAGGTGGTGAATCAGAGATGGGGAATCAGAGGCGGGGAATCAGAGGCTGGGATTCAGACGCGGGGAATCAGAGGCGGGGAATCAGAGCTGGGGAATCAGAGGCGGGCTATCAGAGTTGGGGAATCAGCGGCGGGGAATCAGATATGGGGAATCAGAGGCGGGGAATCAGAGCTGGGGAATGAGAGGCCGGGAATCAGATATGGGGAAACAGAGGCGGGGAATCAGAGGCGGGGAAACAGAGGCGGGGAATCAGATATGGGGAATCAGAGGTGGGTAATTAGAGGTTGGGAATTAGATGCAGGGAATCAGAGGCGGGGAATCAGAGGTGGGGAATAAGAGGCAGGGAATCAGATGTGCAGAATCAGAGTTTGGGAATCAGAGGCGGGGAATCAGATATGGGGAATCAGAGGCGGGGTATCAGAGGTGGGGAAACAGAGGCTGTGAATCAGACATGGGGAATCAGAGGCGGGGGATCAGAGGTGGTGAATCAGAGATGGGGAATCAGAGGCGGGGAATCAGAGGCTGGGATTCAGATGCGGGGAATCAGAGGCGGGGAATCAGAGCTGGGGAATCAGAGGCGGGCTATCAGAGTTGGGGAATCAGCGGCGGGGAATCAGATATGGGGAATCAGAGGCGGGGAATCAGAGCTGGGGAATGAGACGCGGGGAATCAGAGGCGGGGAATCAGAGCTGGGGAATCAGAGGCGGGCTATCAGAGTTGGGGAATCAGCGGCGGGGAATCAGATATGGGGAAACAGAGGCGGGGAATAAGAGGCGGGGAAACAGAGGCGGGGAATCAGATATGGGGAATCAGAGGTGGGGAATCAGAGGTTGGAAATCAGAGGCAGGGAATCAAAGGCGGGGAATCAGATATGGGGAATCAGAGGCGGGGAACCAGAGGCGGGGAATCAGCGGCGGGGAATCAGATGTGTGGTATCAGAGATGGGGAATCAGAGGCAGGGAATCAGAGGTGGGGAATCAGAGGCGGGTAATCAGAGGCCGGGAATCAGAGGCCGGAAATCAGAGGCCGGGAATCAGAGGCCGGGAATCAGAGGCCGGGAATCAGAGGCCGGGAATCAGAGGTGGGGAATAAGAGGCAGGGAATCAGATTTGCAGAATCAGAGTTGGGGAATCAGAGGCGGGGAATTAGATATGGGGAAACAGAGGCGGGGAATCAGAGGCGGGGAATCAGATATGGGGAATCAGAGGCGGGGAATCAGAGGCTGGGATTCAGACGCGGGGAATCAGAGGCGGGGAATCAGAGCTGGGGAATCAGAGGCGGGTTATCAGAGTTGGGGAATCAGCGGAGGGGAATCAGATATGGGGAATCAGAGGCGGGGAATCAGAGCTGGGGAATGAGACGCGGGGAATCAGAGGTGGGGAATCAGAGCTGGGGAATCAGAGGCGGGCTATCAGAGTTGGGGAATCAGCGGCGGGGAATCAGATATGGGGAAACAGAGGCGGGGAATCAGAGGCGGGGAAACAGAGGCGGGGAATCAGATATGGTGAATCAGAGGTGGGTAATTAGAGGTTGGGAATTAGATGCAGGGAATCAGAGGCGGGGAATCAGAGGCGGGGAATCAGAGGCAGGGAATCAGATGTGCGGAATCAGAGATGGGGAATCAGAGGCAGGGAATCAGAGGCGGGGAATCAGAGGCCGGGAATGAGAGGCCGGGAATCAGAGGCCGGGAATGAGAGGCCGGGAATGAGAGGCCGGGAATCAGAGGCCGGGAATCAGAGGCCGGGAATCAGAGGTGGGGAATAAGAGGCAGGGAATCAGATGTGCAGAATCAGAGTTGGGGAATCAGAGGCGGGGAATCAGATATGGGGAATCAGAGGCGGGGTATCAGAGGTGGGGAAACAGAGGCTGTGAATCAGACATGGGGAATCAGAGGCGGGGGATCAGAGGTGGTGAATCAGAGATGGGGAATCAGAGGCGGGGAATCAGAGGCTGGGATTCAGACGCGGGGAATCAGAGGCGGGGAATCAGAGCTGGGGAATCAGAGGCGGGCTATCAGAGTTGGGGAATCAGCAGCGGGGAATCAGATATGGGGAATCAGAGGCGGGGAATCAGAGCTGGGGAATGAGACGCGGGGAATCAGAGGCGGGGAATCAGAGCTGGGGAATCAGAGGCGGGCTATCAGAGTTGGGGAAACAGAGGCGGGGAATCAGAGGCGGGGAAACAGAGGCGGGGAATCAGATATGGGGAATCAGAGGTGGGTAATTAGAGGTTGGGAATTAGATGCAGGGAATCAGAGGCGGGGAATCCGAGGCGGGAAATCAGAGGCAGGGCATCAGATGTGCGGAATCAGAGATGGGGAATCAGAGGCAGGGAATCAGAGGCGGGGAATCAGATGCTGGGAATGAGAGGCCGGGAATCAGAGGCCGGGAATGAGAGGCCGGGAATGAGAGGCCGGGAATCAGAGGCCGGGAATCAGAGGCCGGGAATCAGAGGTGGGGAATAAGAGGCAGGGAATCAGATGTGCAGAATCAGAGTTGGGGAATCAGAGGCGGGGAATCAGATATGGGGAATCAGAGGCGGGGTATCAGAGGTGGGGAAACAGAGGCTGTGAATCAGACATGGGGAATCAGAGGCGGGGGATCAGAGGTGGTGAATCAGAGATGGGGAATCAGAGGCGGGGAATCAGAGGCTGGGATTCAGACGCGGGGAATCAGAGGCGGGGAATCAGAGCTGGGGAATCAGAGGCGGGCTATCAGAGTTGGGGAATCAGCGGCGGGGAATCAGATATGGGGAATCAGAGGCGGGGAATCAGAGCTGGGGAATGAGACGCGGGGAATCAGAGGCGGGGAATCAGAGCTGGGGAATCAGAGGCGGGCTATCAGAGTTGGGGAATCAGCGGCGGGGAATCAGATATGGGGAAACAGAGGCGGGGAATAAGAGGCGGGGAAACAGAGGCGGGGAATCAGATATGGGGAATCAGAGGTGGGGAATCAGAGGTTGGAAATCAGAGGCAGGGAATCAAAGGCGGGGAATCAGATATGGGGAATCAGAAGCGGGGAATCAGAGGCGCGGAATCAGAGGCAGGGAATCAGATGTGTGGTATCAGAGATGGGGAATCAGAGGCAGGGAATCAGAGGTGGGGAATCAGAGGCGGGTAATCAGAGGCCGGGAATCAGAGGCCGGAAATCAGAGGCCGGGAATCAGAGGCCGGGAATCAGAGGCCGGGAATCAGAGGCCGGGAATCAGAGGTGGGGAATAAGAGGCAGGGAATCAGATGTGCAGAATCAGAGTTGGGGAATCAGAGGCGGGGAATTAGATATGGGGAAACAGAGGCGGGGAATCAGAGGCGGGGAATCAGATATGGGGAATCAGAGGTGGGGAATCAGAGGCAGGGAATCAGATGTGTGGAATCAGAGATGGGGAATCAGAGGCGGGGAATGAGATATGGGGAATCAGAGGCGGGGAATCAGAGGTGGGGAAATAGAGGCGAGGAATCAGATATGGGGAATCAGAGGTGGCGAATCAAAGGCGGTGAATCAGAGTTGGGGAATCAGAGGCGGGGAATCAGATATGGGGAAACAGAGGCGGGGAATCAGAGGCGGGGAAACAGAGGCGGGGAATCAGATATGGGGAATCAGAGGTGGGTAATTAGAGGTTGGGAATTAGATGCAGGGAATCAGAGGCGGGGAATCAGAGGCGGGGAATCAGAGGCAGGGAATCAGATGTGCGGAATCAGAGATGGGGAATCAGAGGCAGGGAATCAGAGGCGGGGAATCAGAGGCCGGGAATGAGAGGCCGGGAATCAGAGGCCGGGAATGAGAGGCCGGGAATCAGAGGCCGGGAATCAGAGGCCGGGAATCAGAGGCCGGGAATCAGAGGTGGGGAATAAGAGGCAGGGAATCAGATGTGCAGAATCAGAGTTGGGGAATCAGAGGCGGGGAATCAGATATGGGGAATCAGAGGCGGGGTATCAGAGGTGGGGAAACAGAGGCTGTGAATCAGACATGGGGAATCAGAGGCGGGGGATCAGAGGTGGTGAATCAGAGATGGGGAATCAGAGGCGGGGAATCAGAGGCTGGGATTCAGACGCGGGGAATCAGAGGCGGGGAATCAGAGCTGGGGAATCAGAGGCGGGCTATCAGAGTTGGGGAATCAGCGGCGGGGAATCAGATATGGGGAATCAGAGGCGGGGAATCAGAGCTGGGGAATGAGAGGCCGGGAATCAGATATGGGGAAACAGAGGCGGGGAATCAGAGGCGGGGAAACAGAGGCGGGGAATCAGATATGGGGAATCAGAGGTGGGTAATTAGAGGTTGGGAATTAGATGCAGGGAATCAGAGGCGGGGAATCAGAGGTGGGGAATCAGATGTGCAGAATCAGAGTTGGGGAATCAGAGGCGGGGAATCAGATATGGGGAATCAGAGGCGGGGTATCAGAGGTGGGGAAACAGAGGCTGTGAATCAGACATGGGGAATCAGAGGCGGGGGATCAGAGGTGGTGAATCAGAGATGGGGAATCAGAGGCGGGGAATCAGAGGCTGGGATTCAGATGCGGGGAATCAGAGGCGGGGAATCAGAGCTGGGGAATCAGAGGCGGGCTATCAGAGTTGGGGAATCAGCGGCGGGGAATCAGATATGGGGAATCAGAGGCGGGGAATCAGAGCTGGGGAATGAGACGCGGGGAATCAGGGGCGGGGAATCAGAGCTGGGGAATCAGAGGCGGGCTATCAGAGTTGGGGAATCAGCGGCGGGGAATCAGATATGGGGAAACAGAGGCGGGGAATAAGAGGCGGGGAAACAGAGGCGGGGAAACAGATATGGGGAATCAGAGGTGGGGAATCAGAGGTTGGAAATCAGAGGCAGGGAATCAAAGGCGGGGAATCAGATATGGGGAATCAGAGGCGGGGAATCAGAGGCGGGGAATCAGCGGCGGGGAATCAGATGTGTGGTATCAGAGATGGGGAATCAGAGGCAGGGAATCAGAGGTGGGGAATCAGAGGCGGGTAATCAGAGGCCGGGAATCAGAGGCCGGAAATCAGAGGCCGGGAATCAGAGGCCGGGAATCAGAGGCCGGGAATCAGAGGCCGGTAATCAGAGGTGGGGAATAAGAGGCAGGGAATCAGATTTGCAGAATCAGAGTTGGGGAATCAGAGGCGGGGAATTAGATATGGGGAAACAGAGGCGGGGAATCAGAGGCGGGGAATCAGATATGGGGAATCAGAGGCGGGGAATCAGAGGCTGGGATTCAGACGCGGGGAATCAGAGGCGGGGAATCAGAGCTGGGGAATCAGAGGCGGGCTATCAGAGTTGGGGAATCAGCGGCGGGGAATCAGATATGGGGAATCAGAGGCGGGGAATCAGAGCTGGGGAATGAGACGCGGGGAATCAGAGGCGGGGAATCAGAGCTGGGGAATCAGAGGCGGGCTATCAGAGTTGGGGAATCAGCGGCGGGGAATCAGATATGGGGAAACAGAGGCGGGGAATCAGAGGCGGGGAAACAGAGGCGGGGAATCAGATATGGTGAATCAGAGGTGGGTAATTAGAGGTTGGGAATTAGATGCAGGGAATCAGAGGCGGGGAATCAGAGGCGGGGAATCAGAGGCAGGGAATCAGATGTGCGGAATTAGAGATGGGGAATCAGAGGCAGGGAATCAGAGGCGGGGAATCAGAGGCCGGGAATGAGAGGCCGGGAATCAGAGGCCGGGAATGAGAGGCCGGGAATGAGAGGCCGGGAATCAGAGGCCGGGAATCAGAGGCCGGGAATCAGAGGTGGGGAATAAGAGGCAGGGAATCAGATGTGCAGAATCAGAGTTGGGGAATCAGAGGCGGGGAATCAGATATGGGGAATCAGAGGCGGGGTATCAGAGGTGGGGAAACAGAGGCTGTGAATCAGACATTGGGAATCAGAGGCGGTGGATCAGAGGTGGTGAATCAGAGATGGGGAATCAGAGGCGGGGAATCAGAGGCTGGGATTCAGACGCGGGGAATCAGAGGCGGGGAATCAGAGCTGGGGAATCAGAGGCGGGCTATCAGAGTTGGGGAATCAGCAGCGGGGAATCAGATATGGGGAATCAGAGGCGGGGAATCAGAGCTGGGGAATGAGACGCGGGGAATCAGAGGCGGGGAATCAGAGCTGGGGAATCAGAGGCGGGCTATCAGAGTTGGGGAAACAGAGGCGGGGAATCAGAGGCGGGGAAACAGAGGCGGGGAATCAGATATGGGGAATCAGAGGTGGGTAATTAGAGGTTGGGAATTAGATGCAGGGAATCAGAGGCGGGGAATCAGAGGCGGGAAATCAGAGGCAGGGAATCAGATGTGCGGAATCAGAGATGGGGAATCAGAGGCAGGGAATCAGAGGCGGGGAATCAGATGCTGGGAATGAGAGGCCGGGAAGCAGAGGCCGGGAATGAGAGGCCGGGAATGAGAGGCCGGGAATCAGAGGCCGGGTATCAGAGTCAGGGAATGAGAGCTGGGGAATCAGAGGCGGGGAATCAGAGTTGGGGAATCAGAGGAGGGGAATCAGAGGCGGGGAATCAGAGGCGGGGAATCAGAGGCGGGGTAACAGAGGTGGGAAATCAGAGGCAGGGAATCACAGGCAGGGAATCAGATGTGGGGAATCAGAGGCGGGGAATCATAGCTGGCGAATCACAGGTGGGGAATCAGAGTTGGGGAATCAGAGGAGGGGAATCAGACATGGGGAATCAGAGGCGGGGTATCAGAGGTGGGGAAACAGAGGCTGTGAATCAGACATGGGGAATCAGAGGCGGGGGATCAGAGGTGGTGAATCAGAGATGTGGAATCAGAGGCGGGGAATCAGAGGCTGGGATTCAGACGCGGGGAATCAGAGGCGGGGAATCAGAGCTGGGGAATCAGAGGCGGGCTATCAGAGTTGGGGAATCAGCGGCGGGGAATCAGATATGGGGAATCAGAGGCGGGGAATCAGAGCTGGGGAATGAGAGGCCGGGAATCAGATATGGGGAAACAGAGGCGGGGAATAAGAGGCGGGGAAACAGAGGCGGGGAATCAGATATGGGGAATCAGAGGTGGGGAATCAGAGGTTGGAAATCAGAGGCAGGGAATCAAAGGCGGGGAATCAGAATTGGGGAATCAGAGATAGGGAATCAGAGATGGGGAATCAGAGGCGGGGAATCAGACGCGGGGAATCAGAGGTGGTGAATCAGAGCTGGGGAATCAGAGGCGGGGAATCAGTGTTGGGGAATCAGAGGCGGGGAATCAGATATGAGGAAACAGAGGCAGGGAATCAGAGGCGGGGAAACTGAGGCGGGGAATCAGATATGGGGAATCAGAGGTGGGGAATCAGAGGTTGGGAATCAGAGGCATTGAATCAGAGGCGGGGCATCAGAGGCGGGGAAACATAGGTGGGGAATCAGATATGGGGAATCGGAGGTGGGGAATCAGAGGCGATGAATCAGAGATGGCGAATCAGAGGCGGGGAAACAGAGGCGGGCAATAAGACATGGGGAATCAGAGGCTGGGAATCAGACGCGGGGAATCAGAGGCGGGGAATCAGAGCTGGGGAATTAGAGGCGGGGAATCAGAGTTGGGGAATCAGAGGCGGGGAATCAGAGGCGGGGAATCAGGGGCGGGGAATCAGATGTGCGGTATCAGAGATGGGGAATCAGAGGCAGGGAATCAGAGGCGGGGAATCAGAGGCGGGTAATCAGAGGCCGGGAATCAGAGGCCGGAAATCAGAGGCCGGGAATCAGAGGCCGGGAATCAGAGGCCGGGAATCAGAGGCCGGGAATCAGAGGTGGGGAATAAGAGGCAGGGATTCAGATGTGCAGAATCAGAGTTGGGGAATCAGAGGCGGGGAATTAGATATGGGGAAACAGAGGCGGGGAATCAGAGGCGGGGAATCAGATATGGGGAATCAGAGGTGGGGAATCAGAGGCAGGGAATCAGATGTGCGGAATCAGAGATGGGGAATCAGAGGCGGGGAATGAGATATGGGGAATCAGAGGCGGGGAATCAGAGTTGGGGAAATAGAGGCGAGGAATCAGATATGGGGAATCAGAGGTGGCGAATCAAAGGCGGTGAATCAGAGATGGGGAATCAGAGGCGGGGAATCAGAGGCAGGGAATCAAACACGGGGAATCAGAGGCGGGGAATCAGAGCTGGGGAATCAGTGGCGGGGAATCAGAGTTGGGGAATCAGAGGCGGGGAATCAGATATGGGGAAACAGAGGCGGGGAATCAGAGGCGGGGAAACAGAGGCGGGGAATCAGATATGGGGAATCAGAGGTGGGTAATTAGAGGTTGGGAATTAGATGCAGGGAATCAGAGGCGGGGAATCAGAGGCGGGGAATCAGAGGCAGGGAATCAGATGTGCGGAATCAGAGATGGGGAATCAGAGGCAGGGAATCAGAGGCGGGTAATCAGAGGCCGGGAATGAGAGGCCGTGAATCAGAGGCCGGGAATGAGAGGCCGGGAATGAGAGGCCGGGAATCAGAGGCCGGGAATCAGAGGCCGGGAATCAGAGGTGGGGAATAAGAGGCAGGGAATCAGATGTGCAGAATCAGAGTTGGGGAATCAGAGGCGGGGAATCAGATATGGGGAATCAGAGGCGGGGTATCAGAGGTGGGGAAACAGAGGCTGTGAATCAGACATGGGGAATCAGAGGCGGGGGATCAGAGGTGGTGAATCAGAGATGGGGAATCAGAGGCGGGGAATCAGAGGCTGGGATTCAGACGCGGGGAATCAGAGGCGGGGAATCAGAGCTGGGGAATCAGAGGCGGGCTATCAGAGTTGGGGAATCAGCGGCGGGGAATCAGATATGGGGAATCAGAGGCGGGGAATCAGAGCTGGGGAATGAGAGGCCGGGAATCAGATATGGGGAAACAGAGGCGGGGAATCAGAGGCGGGGAAACAGAGGCGGGGAATCAGATATGGGGAATCAGAGGTGGGTAATTAGAGGTTGGGAATTAGATGCAGGGAATCAGAGGCGGGGAATCAGAGGTGGGGAATAAGAGGCAGGGAATCAGATGTGCAGAATCAGAGTTGGGGAATCAGAGGCGGGGAATCAGATATGGGGAATCAGAGGCGGGGTATCAGAGGTGGGGAAACAGAGGCTGTGAATCAGACATGGGGAATCAGAGGCGGGGGATCAGAGGTGGTGAATCAGAGATGGGGAATCAGAGGCGGGGAATCAGAGGCTGGGATTCAGATGCGGGGAATCAGAGGCGGGGAATCAGAGCTGGGGAATCAGAGGCGGGCTATCAGAGTTGGGGAATCAGCGGCGGGGAATCAGATATGGGGAATCAGAGGCGGGGAATCAGAGCTGGGGAATGAGACGCGGGGAATCAGAGGCGGGGAATCAGAGCTGGGGAATCAGAGGCGGGCTATCAGAGTTGGGGAATCAGCGGCGGGGAATCAGATATGGGGAAACAGAGGCGGGGAATAAGAGGCGGGGAAACAGAGGCGGGGAATCAGATATGGGGAATCAGAGGTGGGGAATCAGAGGTTGGAAATCAGAGGCAGGGAATCAAAGGCGGGGAATCAGATATGGGGAATCAGAGGCGGGGAACCAGAGGCGGGGAATCAGAGGCGGGGAATCAGATGTGTGGTATCAGAGATGGGGAATCAGAGGCAGGGAATCAGAGGTGGGGAATCAGAGGCGGGTAATCAGAGGCCGGGAATCAGAGGCCGGAAATCAGAGGCCGGGAATCAGAGGCCGGGAATCAGAGGCCGGGAATCAGAGGCCGGGAATCAGAGGTGGGGAATAAGAGGCAGGGAATCAGATTTGCAGAATCAGAGTTGGGGAATCAGAGGCGGGGAATTAGATATGGGGAAACAGAGGCGGGGAATCAGAGGCGGGGAATCAGATATGGGGAATCAGAGGCGGGGAATCAGAGGCTGGGATTCAGACGCGGGGAATCAGAGGCGGGGAATCAGAGCTGGGGAATCAGAGGCGGGCTATCAGAGTTGGGGAATCAGCGGCGGGGAATCAGATATGGGGAATCAGAGGCGGGGAATCAGAGCTGGGGAATGAGATGCGGGGAATCAGAGGTGGGGAATCAGAGCTGGGGAATCAGAGGCGGGCTATCAGAGTTGGGGAATCAGCGGCGGGGAATCAGATATGGGGAAACAGAGGCGGGGAATCAGAGGCGGGGAAACAGAGGCGGGGAATCAGATATGGTGAATCAGAGGTGGGTAATTAGAGGTTGGGAATTAGATGCAGGGAATCAGAGGCGGGGAATCAGAGGCGGGGAATCAGAGGCAGGGAATCAGATGTGCGGAATCAGAGATGGGGAATCAGAGGCAGGGAATCAGAGGCGGGGAATCAGAGGCCGGGAATGAGAGGCCGGGAATCAGAGGCCGGGAATGAGAGGCCGGGAATGAGAGGCCGGGAATCAGAGGCCGGGAATCAGAGGCCGGGAATCAGAGGTGGGGAATAAGAGGCAGGGAATCAGATGTGCAGAATCAGAGTTGGGGAATCAGAGGCGGGGAATCAGATATGGGGAATCAGAGGCGGGGTATCAGAGGTGGGGAAACAGAGGCTGTGAATCAGACATGGGGAATCAGAGGCGGGGGATCAGAGGTGGTGAATCAGAGATGGGGAATCAGAGGCGGGGAATCAGAGGCTGGGATTCAGACGCGGGGAATCAGAGGCGGGGAATCAGAGCTGGGGAATCAGAGGCGGGCTATCAGAGTTGGGGAATCAGCAGCGGGGAATCAGATATGGGGAATCAGAGGCGGGGAATCAGAGCTGGGGAATGAGACGCGGGGAATCAGAGGCGGGGAATCAGAGCTGGGGAATCAGAGGCGGGCTATCAGAGTTGGGGAAACAGAGGCGGGGAATCAGAGGCGGGGAAACAGAGGCGGGGAATCAGATATGGGGAATCAGAGGTGGGTAATTAGAGGTTGGGAATTAGATGCAGGGAATCAGAGGCGGGGAATCAGAGGCGGGAAATCAGAGGCAGGGAATCAGATGTGCGGAATCAGAGATGGGGAATCAGAGGCAGGGAATCAGAGGCGGGGAATCAGATGCTGGGAATGAGAGGCCGGGAATCAGAGGCCGGGAATGAGAGGCCGGGAATGAGAGGCCGGGAATCAGAGGCCGGGAATCAGAGGCCGGGAATCAGAGGTGGGGAATAAGAGGCAGGGAATCAGATGTGCAGAATCAGAGTTGGGGAATCAGAGGCGGGGAATCAGATATGGGGAATCAGAGGCGGGGTATCAGAGGTGGGGAAACAGAGGCTGTGAATCAGACATGGGGAATCAGAGGCGGGGGATCAGAGGTGGTGAATCAGAGATGGGGAATCAGAGGCGGGGAATCAGAGGCTGGGATTCAGACGCGGGGAATCAGAGGCGGGGAATCAGAGCTGGGGAATCAGAGGCGGGCTATCAGAGTTGGGGAATCAGCGGCGGGGAATCAGATATGGGGAATCAGAGGCGGGGAATCAGAGCTGGGGAATGAGACGCGGGGAATCAGAGGCGGGGAATCAGAGCTGGGGAATCAGAGGCGGGCTATCAGAGTTGGGGAATCAGCGGCGGGGAATCAGATATGGGGAAACAGAGGCGGGGAATAAGAGGCGGGGAAACAGAGGCGGGGAATCAGATATGGGGAATCAGAGGTGGGGAATCAGAGGTTGGAAATCAGAGGCAGGGAATCAAAGGCGGGGAATCAGATATGGGGAATCAGAAGCGGGGAATCAGAGGCGGGGAATCAGAGGCAGGGAATCAGATGTGTGGTATCAGAGATGGGGAATCAGAGGCAGGGAATCAGAGGTGGGGAATCAGAGGCGGGTAATCAGAGGCCGGGAATCAGAGGCCGGAAATCAGAGGCCGGGAATCAGAGGCCGGGAATCAGAGGCCGGGAATCAGAGGCCGGGAATCAGAGGTGGGGAATAAGAGGCAGGGAATCAGATGTGCAGAATCAGAGTTGGGGAATCAGAGGCGGGGAATTAGATATGGGGAAACAGAGGCGGGGAATCAGAGGCGGGGAATCAGATATGGGGAATCAGAGGTGGGGAATCAGAGGCAGGGAATCAGATGTGTGGAATCAGAGATGGGGAATCAGAGGCGGGGAATGAGATATGGGGAATCAGAGGCGGGGAATCAGAGGTGGGGAAATAGAGGCGAGGAATCAGATATGGGGAATCAGAGGTGGCGAATCAAAGGCGGTGAATCAGAGTTGGGGAATCAGAGGCGGGGAATCAGATATGGGGAAACAGAGGCGGGGAATCAGAGGCGGGGAAACAGAGGCGGGGAATCAGATATGGGGAATCAGAGGTGGGTAATTAGAGGTTGGGAATTAGATGCAGGGAATCAGAGGCGGGGAATCAGAGGCGGGGAATCAGAGGCAGGGAATCAGATGTGCGGAATCAGAGATGGGGAATCAGAGGCAGGGAATCAGAGGCGGGGAATCAGAGGCCGGGAATGAGAGGCCGGGAATCAGAGGCCGGGAATGAGAGGCCGGGAATCAGAGGCCGGGAATCAGAGGCCGGGAATCAGAGGCCGGGAATCAGAGGTGGGGAATAAGAGGCAGGGAATCAGATGTGCAGAATCAGAGTTGGGGAATCAGAGGCGGGGAATCAGATATGGGGAATCAGAGGCGGGGTATCAGAGGTGGGGAAACAGAGGCTGTGAATCAGACATGGGGAATCAGAGGCGGGGGATCAGAGGTGGTGAATCAGAGATGGGGAATCAGAGGCGGGGAATCAGAGGCTGGGATTCAGACGCGGGGAATCAGAGGCGGGGAATCAAAGCTGGGGAATCAGAGGCGGGCTATCAGAGTTGGGGAATCAGCGGCGGGGAATCAGATATGGGGAATCAGAGGCGGGGAATCAGAGCTGGGGAATGAGAGGCCGGGAATCAGATATGGGGAAACAGAGGCGGGGAATCAGAGGCGGGGAAACAGAGGCGGGGAATCAGATATGGGGAATCAGAGGTGGGTAATTAGAGGTTGGGAATTAGATGCAGGGAATCAGAGGCGGGGAATCAGAGGTGGGGAATCAGATGTGCAGAATCAGAGTTGGGGAATCAGAGGCGGGGAATCAGATATGGGGAATCAGAGGCGGGGTATCAGAGGTGGGGAAACAGAGGCTGTGAATCAGACATGGGGAATCAGAGGCGGGGGATCAGAGGTGGTGAATCAGAGATGGGGAATCAGAGGCGGGGAATCAGAGGCTGGGATTCAGATGCGGGGAATCAGAGGCGGGGAATCAGAGCTGGGGAATCAGAGGCGGGCTATCAGAGTTGGGGAATCAGCGGCGGGGAATCAGATATGGGGAATCAGAGGCGGGGAATCAGAGCTGGGGAATGAGACGCGGGGAATCAGAGGCGGGGAATCAGAGCTGGGGAATCAGAGGCGGGCTATCAGAGTTGGGGAATCAGCGGCGGGGAATCAGATATGGGGAAACAGAGGCGGGGAATAAGAGGCGGGGAAACAGAGGCGGGGAATCAGATATGGGGAATCAGAGGTGGGGAATCAGAGGTTGGAAATCAGAGGCAGGGAATCAAAGGCGGGGAATCAGATATGGGGAATCAGAGGCGGGGAATCAGAGGCGGGGAATCAGCGGCGGGGAATCAGATGTGTGGTATCAGAGATTGGGAATCAGAGGCAGGGAATCAGAGGTGGGGAATCAGAGGCGGGTAATCAGAGGCCGGGAATCAGAGGCCGGAAATCAGAGGCCGGGAATCAGAGGCCGGGAATCAGAGGCCGGGAATCAGAGGCCGGTAATCAGAGGTGGGGAATAAGAGGCAGGGAATCAGATTTGCAGAATCAGAGTTGGGGAATCAGAGGCGGGGAATTAGATATGGGGAAACAGAGGCGGGGAATCAGAGGCGGGGAATCAGATATGGGGAATCAGAGGCGGGGAATCAGAGGCTGGGATTCAGACGCGGGGAATCAGAGGCGGGGAATCAGAGCTGGGGAATCAGAGGCGGGCTATCAGAGTTGGGGAATCAGCGGCGGGGAATCAGATATGGGGAATCAGAGGCGGGGAATCAGAGCTGGGGAATGAGACGCGGGGAATCAGAGGCGGGGAATCAGAGCTGGGGAATCAGAGGCGGGCTATCAGAGTTGGGGAATCAGCGGCGGGGAATCAGATATGGGGAAACAGAGGCGGGGAATCAGAGGCGGGGAAACAGAGGCGGGGAATCAGATATGGTGAATCAGAGGTGGGTAATTAGAGGTTGGGAATTAGATGCAGGGAATCAGAGGCGGGGAATCAGAGGCGGGGAATCAGAGGCAGGGAATCAGATGTGCGGAATTAGAGATGGGGAATCAGAGGCAGGGAATCAGAGGCGGGGAATCAGAGGCCGGGAATGAGAGGCCGGGAATCAGAGGCCGGGAATGAGAGGCCGGGAATGAGAGGCCGGGAATCAGAGGCCGGGAATCAGAGGCCGGGAATCAGAGGTGGGGAATAAGAGGCAGGGAATCAGATGTGCAGAATCAGAGTTGGGGAATCAGAGGCGGGGAATCAGATATGGGGAATCAGAGGCGGGGTATCAGAGGTGGGGAAACAGAGGCTGTGAATCAGACATTGGGAATCAGAGGCGGGGGATCAGAGGTGGTGAATCAGAGATGGGGAATCAGAGGCAGGGAATCAGAGGCTGGGATTCAGACGCGGGGAATCAGAGGCGGGGAATCAGAGCTGGGGAATCAGAGGCGGGCTATCAGAGTTGGGGAATCAGCAGCGGGGAATCAGATATGGGGAATCAGAGGCGGGGAATCAGAGCTGGGGAATGAGACGCGGGGAATCAGAGGCGGGGAATCAGAGCTGGGGAATCAGAGGCGGGCTATCAGAGTTGGGGAAACAGAGGCGGGGAATCAGAGGCGGGGAAACAGAGGCGGGGAATCAGATATGGGGAATCAGAGGTGGGTAATTAGAGGTTGGGAATTAGATGCAGGGAATCAGAGGCGGGGAATCAGAGGCGGGAAATCAGAGGCAGGGAATCAGATGTGCGGAATCAGAGATGGGGAATCAGAGGCAGGGAATCAGAGGCGGGGAATCAGATGCTGGGAATGAGAGGCCGGGAAGCAGAGGCCGGGAATGAGAGGCCGGGAATGAGAGGCCGGGAATCAGAGGCCGGGAATCAGAGGCCGGGAATCAGAGATGGGGAATCAGAGGCGGGGAATCAGATATGGGGAATCAGAGGCGGGGTATCAGAGGTGGGGAAACAGAGGCTGTGAATCAGACATGGGGAATCAGAGGCGGGGGATCAGAGGTGGTGAATCAGAGATGGGGAATCAGAGGCGGGGAATCAGAGGCTGGGATTCAGACGCGGGGAATCAGAGGCGGGGAATCAGAGCTGGGGAATCAGAGGCGGGCTATCAGAGTTGGGGAATCAGCGGCGGGGAATCAGATATGGGGAATCAGAGGCGGGGAATCAGAGCTGGGGAATGAGACGCGGGGAATCAGAGGCGGGGAATCAGAGCTGGGGAATCAGAGGCGGGCTATCAGAGTTGGGGAATCAGCGGCGGGGAATCAGATATGGGGAAACAGAGGCGGGGAATAAGAGGCGGGGAAACAGAGGCGGGGAATCAGATATGGGGAATCAGAGGTGGGGAATCAGAGGTTGGAAATCAGAGGCAGGGAATCAAAGGCGGGGAATCAGATATGGGGAATCAGAGGCGGGGAATCAGAGGCGGGGAATCAGAGGCAGGGAATCAGATGTGTGGTATCAGAGATGGGGAATCAGAGGCAGGGAATCAGAGGTGGGGAATCAGAGGCGGGTAATCAGAGGCCGGGAATCAGAGGCCGGAAATCAGAGGCCGGGAATCAGAGGCCGGGAATCAAAGGCCGGGAATCAGAGGCCGGGAATCAGAGGCGGGGAATAAGAGGTGGGGAATAAGAGGCAGGGAATCAGATGTGCAGAATCAGAGTTGGGGAATCAGAGGCGGGGAATCAGATATGGGGAATCAGAGGCGGGGTATCAGAGGTGGGGAAACAGAGGCTGTGAATCAGACATGGGGAATCAGAGGCGGGGGATCAGAGGTGGTGAATCAGAGATGGGGAATCAGAGGCGGGGAATCAGAGGCTGGGATTCAGATGCGGGGAATCAGAGGCGGGGAATCAGAGCTGGGGAATCAGAGGCGGGCTATCAGAGTTGGGGAATCAGTGGCGGGGAATCAGATATGGGGAATCAGAGGCGGGGAATCAGAGCTGGGGAATGAGACGCGGGGAATCAGAGGCGGGGAATCAGAGCTGGGGAATCAGAGGCGGGCTATCAGAGTTGGGGAATCAGCGGCGGGGAATCAGATATGGGGAAACAGAGGCGGGGAATAAGAGGCGGGGAAACAGAGGCGGGGAATCAGATATGGGGAATCAGAGGTGGGGAATCAGAGGTTGGAAATCAGAGGCAGGGAATCAAAGGCGGGGAATCAGATATGGGGAATCAGAGGCGGGGAATCAGAGGCGGGGAATCAGCGGCGGGGAATCAGATGTGTGGTATCAGAGATGGGGAATCAGAGGCAGGGAATCAGAGGTGGGGAATCAGAGGCGGGTAATCAGAGGCCGGGAATCAGAGGCCGGAAATCAGAGGCCGGGAATCAGAGGCCGGGAATCAGAGGCCGGGAATCAGAGGCCGGGAATCAGAGGTGGGGAATAAGAGGCAGGGAATCAGATTTGCAGAATCAGAGTTGGGGAATCAGAGGCGTGGAATTAGATGTGGGGAAACAGAGGCGGGGAATCAGAGGCGGGGAATCAGATATGGGGAATCAGAGGCGGGGAATCAGAGGCTGGGATTCAGACGCGGGGAATCAGAGGCGGGGAATCAGAGCTGGGGAATCAGAGGCGGGCTATCAGAGTTGGGGAATCAGCGGCGGGGAATCAGATATGGGGAATCAGAGGCGGGGAATCAGAGCTGGGGAATGAGACGCGGGGAATCAGAGGCGGGGAATCAGAGCTGGGGAATCAGAGGCGGGCTATCAGAGTTGGGGAATCAGCGGCGGGGAATCAGATATGGGGAAACAGAGGCGGGGAATAAGAGGCGGGGAAACAGAGGCGGGGAATCAGATATGGGGAATCAGAGGTGGGGAATCAGAGGTTGGAAATCAGAGGCAGGGAATCAAAGGCGGGGAATCAGATATGGGGAATCAGAGGCGGGGAATCAGAGGCGGGGAATCAGCGGCGGGGAATCAGATGTGTGGTATCAGAGATGGGGAATCAGAGGCAGGGAATCAGAGGTGGGGAATCAGAGGCGGGTAATCAGAGGCCAGGAATCATAGGCCGGAAATCAGAGGCCGGGAATCAGAGGCCGGGAATCAGAGGCCGGGAATCAGAGGCCGGGAATCAGAGGTGGGGAATAAGAGGCAGGGAATCAGATTTGCAGAATCAGAGTTGGGGAATCAGAGGCGGGGAATTAGATATGGGGAAACAGAGGCGGGGAATCAGAGGCGGGGAATCAGATATGGGGAATCAGAGGCGGGGAATCAGAGGCTGGGATTCAGACGCGGGGAATCAGAGGCGGGGAATCAGAGCTGGGGAATCAGAGGCGGGCTATCAGAGTTGGGGAATCAGCGGCGGGGAATCAGATATGGGGAATCAGAGGCGGGGAATCAGAGCTGGGGAATGAGACGCGGGGAATCAGAGGCGGGGAATCAGAGCTGGGGAATCAGAGGCGGGCTATCAGAGTTGGGGAATCAGCGGCGGGGAATCAGATATGGGGAAACAGAGGCGGGGAATCAGAGGCGGGGAAACAGAGGCGGGGAATCAGATATGGTGAATCAGAGGTGGGTAATTAGAGGTTGGGAATTAGATGCAGGGAATCAGAGGCGGGGAATCAGAGGCGGGGAATCAGAGGCAGGGAATGAGAGGCGGGGAATCAGAGGCCGGGAATGAGAGGCCGGGAATCAGAGGCCGGGAATGAGAGGCCGGGAATGAGAGGCCGGGAATCAGAGGCCGGGAATGAGAGGCCGGGAATGAGAGGCCGGGAATCAGAGGCCGGGAATCAGAGGCCGGGAATCAGAGGTGGGGAATAAGAGGCAGGGAATCAGATGTGCAGAATCAGAGTTGGGGAATCAGAGGCGGGGAATCAGATATGGGGAATCAGAGGCGGGGTATCAGAGGTGGGGAAACAGAGGCTGTGAATCAGACATTGGGAATCAGAGGCGGGGGATCAGAGGTGGTGAATCAGAGATGGGGAATCAGAGGCGGGGAATCAGAGGCTGGGATTCAGACGCGGGGAATCAGAGGCGGGGAATCAGAGCTGGGGAATCAGAGGCGGGCTATCAGAGTTGGGGAATCAGCAGCGGGGAATCAGATATGGGGAATCAGAGGCGGGGAATCAGAGCTGGGGAATGAGACGCAGGGAATCAGAGGCGGGGAATCAGAGCTGGGGAATCAGAGGCGGGCTATCAGAGTTGGGGAAACAGAGGCGGGGAATCAGAGGCGGGGAAACAGAGGCGGGGAATCAGATATGGGGAATCAGAGGTGGGTAATTAGAGGTTGGGAATTAGATGCAGGGAATCAGAGGCGGGGAATCAGAGGCGGGAAATCAGAGGCAGGGAATCAGATGTGCGGAATCAGAGATGGGGAATCAGAGGCAGGGAATCAGAGGCGGGGAATCAGATGCTGGGAATGAGAGGCCGGGAAGCAGAGGCCGGGAATGAGAGGCCGGGAATGAGAGGCCGGGAATCAGAGGCCGGGAATCAGAGGCCGGGAATCAGAGTTGGGGAATCAGAGGCGGGGAATCAGATATGGGGAATCAGAGGCGGGGTATCAGAGGTGGGGAAACAGAGGCTGTGAATCAGACATGGGGAATCAGAGGCGGCGGATCAGAGGTGGTGAATCAGAGATGGGGAATCAGAGGCGGGGAATCAGAGGCTGGGATTCAGACGCGGGGAATCAGAGGCGGGGAATCAGAGCTGGGGAATCAGAGGCGGGCTATCAGAGTTGGGGAATCAGCGGCGGGGAATCAGATATGGGGAATCAGAGGCGGGGAATCAGAGCTGGGGAATGAGACGCGGGGAATCAGAGGCGGGGAATCAGAGCTGGGGAATCAGAGGCGGGCTATCAGAGTTGGGGAATCAGCGGCGGGGAATCAGATATGGGGAAACAGAGGCGGGGAATAAGAGGCGGGGAAACAGAGGCGGGGAATCAGATATGGGGAATCAGAGGTGGGGAATCAGAGGTTGGAAATCAGAGGCAGGGAATCAAAGGCGGGGAATCAGATATGGGGAATCAGAGGCGGGGAATCAGAGGCGGGGAATCAGAGGCAGGGAATCAGATGTGTGGTATCAGAGATGGGGAATCAGAGGCAGGGAATCAGAGGTGGGGAATCAGAGGCGGGTAATCAGAGGCCGGGAATCAGAGGCCGGAAATCAGAGGCCGGGAATCAGAGGCCGGGAATCAAAGGCCGGGAATCAGAGGCCGGGAATCAGAGGCGGGGAATAAGAGGTGGGGAATAAGAGGCAGGGAATCAGATGTGCAGAATCAGAGTTGGGGAATCAGAGGCGGGGAATCAGATATGGGGAATCAGAGGCGGGGTATCAGAGGTGGGGAAACAGAGGCTGTGAATCAGACATGGGGAATCAGAGGCGGGGGATCAGAGGTGGTGAATCAGAGATGGGGAATCAGAGGCGGGGAATCAGAGGCTGGGATTCAGATGCGGGGAATCAGAGGCGGGGAATCAGAGCTGGGGAATCAGAGGCGGGCTATCAGAGTTGGGGAATCAGCGGCGGGGAATCAGATATGGGGAATCAGAGGCGGGGAATCAGAGCTGGGGAATGAGACGCGGGGAATCAGAGGCGGGGAATCAGAGCTGGGGAATCAGAGGCGGGCTATCAGAGTTGGGGAATCAGCGGCGGGGAATCAGATATGGGGAAACAGAGGCGGGGAATAAGAGGCGGGGAAACAGAGGCGGGGAATCAGATATGGGGAATCAGAGGTGGGGAATCAGAGGTTGGAAATCAGAGGCAGGGAATCAAAGGCGGGGAATCAGATATGGGGAATCAGAGGCGGGGAATCAGAGGCGGGGAATCAGCGGCGGGGAATCAGATGTGTGGTATCAGAGATGGGGAATCAGAGGCAGGGAATCAGAGGTGGGGAATCAGAGGCGGGTAATCAGAGGCCGGGAATCAGAGGCCGGAAATCAGAGGCCGGGAATCAGAGGCCGGGAATCAGAGGCCGGGAATCAGAGGCCGGGAATCAGAGGTGGGGAATAAGAGGCAGGGAATCAGATTTGCAGAATCAGAGTTGGGGAATCAGAGGCGGGGAATTAGATATGGGGAAACAGAGGCGGGGAATCAGAGGCGGGGAATCAGATATGGGGAATCAGAGGCGGGGAATCAGAGGCTGGGATTCAGATGCGGGGAATCAGAGGCGGGGAATCAGAGCTGGGGAATCAGAGGCGGGCTATCAGAGTTGGGGAATCAGCGGCGGGGAATCAGATATGGGGAATCAGAGGCGGGGAATCAGAGCTGGGGAATGAGACGCGGGGAATCAGAGGCGGGGAATCAGAGCTGGGGAATCAGAGGCGGGCTATCAGAGTTGGGGAATCAGCGGCGGGGAATCAGATATGGGGAAACAGAGGCGGGGAATAAGAGGCGGGGAAACAGAGGCGGGGAATCAGATATGGGGAATCAGAGGTGGGGAATCAGAGGTTGGAAATCAGAGGCAGGGAATCAAAGGCGGGGAATCAGATATGGGGAATCAGAGGCGGGGAATCAGAGGCGGGGAATCAGCGGCGGGGAATCAGATGTGTGGTATCAGAGATGGGGAATCAGAGGCAGGGAATCAGAGGTGGGGAATCAGAGGCGGGTAATCAGAGGCCGGGAATCAGAGGCCGGAAATCAGAGGCCGGGAATCAGAGGCCGGGAATCAGAGGCCGGGAATCAGAGGCCGGGAATCAGCGGTGGGGAATAAGAGGCAGGGAATCAGATTTGCAGAATCAGAGTTGGGGAATCAGAGGCGGGGAATTAGATATGGGGAAACAGAGGCGGGGAATCAGAGGCGGGGAATCAGATATGGGGAATCAGAGGCGGGGAATCAGAGGCTGGGATTCAGACGCGGGGAATCAGAGGCGGGGAATCAGAGCTGGGGAATCAGAGGCGGGCTATCAGAGTTGGGGAATCAGCGGCGGGGAATCAGATATGGGGAATCAGAGGCGGGGAATCAGAGCTGGGGAATGAGACGCGGGGAATCAGAGGCGGGGAATCAGAGCTGGGGAATCAGAGGCGGGCTATCAGAGTTGGGGAATCAGCGGCGGGGAATCAGATATGGGGAAACAGAGGCGGGGAATCAGAGGCGGGGAAACAGAGGCGGGAAATCAGATATGGTGAATCAGAGGTGGGTAATTAGAGGTTGGGAATTAGATGCAGGGAATCAGAGGCGGGGAATCAGAGGCGGGGAATCAGAGGCAGGGAATCAGATGTGCGGAATTAGAGATGGGGAATCAGAGGCAGGGAATCAGAGGCGGGGAATCAGAGGCCGGGAATGAGAGGCCGGGAATCAGAGGCCGGGAATGAGAGGCCGGGAATGAGAGGCCGGGAATCAGAGGCCGGGAATCAGAGGCCGGGAATCAGAGGTGGGGAATAAGAGGCAGGGAATCAGATGTGCAGAATCAGAGTTGGGGAATCAGAGGCGGGGAATCAGATATGGGGAATCAGAGGCGGGGTATCAGAGGTGGGGAAACAGAGGCTGTGAATCAGACATTGGGAATCAGAGGCGGGGGATCAGAGGTGGTGAATCAGAGATGGGGAATCAGAGGCGGGGAATCAGAGGCTGGGATTCAGACGCGGGGAATCAGAGGCGGGGAATCAGAGCTGGGGAATCAGAGGCGGGCTATCAGAGTTGGGGAATCAGCAGCGGGGAATCAGATATGGGGAATCAGAGGCGGGGAATCAGAGCTGGGGAATGAGACGCGGGGAATCAGAGGCGGGGAATCAGAGCTGGGGAATCAGAGGCGGGCTATCAGAGTTGGGGAAACAGAGGCGGGGAATCAGAGGCGGGGAAACAGAGGCGGGGAATCAGATATGGGGAATCAGAGGTGGGTAATTAGAGGTTGGGAATTAGATGCAGGGAATCAGAGGCGGGGAATCAGAGGCGGGAAATCAGAGGCAGGGAATCAGATGTGCGGAATCAGAGATGGGGAATCAGAGGCAGGGAATCAGAGGCGGGGAATCAGATGCTGGGAATGAGAGGCCGGGAAGCAGAGGCCGGGAATGAGAGGCCGGGAATGAGAGGCCGGGAATCAGAGGCCGGGAATCAGAGGCCGGGAATCAGAGTTGGGGAATCAGAGGCGGGGAATCAGATATGGGGAATCAGAGGCGGGGTATCAGAGGTGGGGAAACAGAGGCTGTGAATCAGACATGGGGAATCAGAGGCGGGGGATCAGAGGTGGTGAATCAGAGATGGGGAATCAGAGGCGGGGAATCAGAGGCTGGGATTCAGACGCGGGGAATCAGAGGCGGGGAATCAGAGCTGGGGAATCAGAGGCGGGCTATCAGAGTTGGGGAATCAGCGGCGGGGAATCAGATATGGGGAATCAGAGGCGGGGAATCAGAGCTGGGGAATGAGACGCGGGGAATCAGAGGCGGGGAATCAGAGCTGGGGAATCAGAGGCGGGCTATCAGAGTAGGGGAATCAGCGGCGGGGAATCAGATATGGGGAAACAGAGGCGGGGAATAAGAGGCGGGGAAACAGAGGCGGGGAATCAGATATGGGGAATCAGAGGTGGGGAATCAGAGGTTGGAAATCAGAGGCAGGGAATCAAAGGCGGGGAATCAGATATGGGGAATCAGAGGCGGGGAATCAGAGGCGGGGAATCAGAGGCAGGGAATCAGATGTGTGGTATCAGAGATGGGGAATCAGTGGCAGGGAATCAGAGGTGGGGAATCAGAGGCGGGTAATCAGAGGCCGGGAATCAGAGGCCGGAAATCAGAGGCCGGGAATCAGAGGCCGGGAATCAAAGGCCGGGAATCAGAGGCCGGGAATCAGAGGCGGGGAATAAGAGGTGGGGAATAAGAGGCAGGGAATCAGATGTGCAGAATCAGAGTTGGGGAATCAGAGGCGGGGAATCAGATATGGGGAATCAGAGGCGGGGTATCAGAGGTGGGGAAACAGAGGCTGTGAATCAGACATGGGGAATCAGAGGCGGGGGATCAGAGGTGGTGAATCAGAGATGGGGAATCAGAGGCGGGGAATCAGAGGCTGGGATTCAGATGCGGGGAATCAGAGGCGGGGAATCAGAGCTGGGGAATCAGAGGCGGGCTATCAGAGTTGGGGAATCAGCGGCGGGGAATCAGATATGGGGAATCAGAGGCGGGGAATCAGAGCTGGGGAATGAGACGCGGGGAATCAGAGGCGGGGAATCAGAGCTGGGGAATCAGAGGCGGGCTATCAGAGTTGGGGAATCAGCGGCGGGGAATCAGATATGGGGAAACAGAGGCGGGGAATAAGAGGCGGGGAAACAGAGGCGGGGAATCAGATATGGGGAATCAGAGGTGGGGAATCAGAGGTTGGAAATCAGAGGCAGGGAATCAAAGGCGGGGAATCAGATATGGGGAATCAGAGGCGGGGAATCAGAGGCGGGGAATCAGAGGCAGGGAATCAGATGTGTGGTATCAGAGATGGGGAATCAGAGGCAGGGAATCAGAGGTGGGGAATCAGAGGCGGGTAATCAGAGGCCGGGAATCAGAGGCCGGAAATCAGAGGCCGGGAATCAGAGGCCGGGAATCAAAGGCCGGGAATCAGAGGCGGGGAATCAGAGGCGGGGAAACAGAGGCGGGGAATCAGATATGGGGAATCAGAGGTGGGTAATTAGAGGTTGGGAATTAGATGCAGGGAATCAGAGGCGGGGAATCAGAGGCGGGAAATCAGAGGCAGGGAATCAGATGTGCGGAATCAGAGATGGGGAATCAGAGGCAGGGAATCAGAGGCGGGGAATCAGATGCTGGGAATGAGAGGCCGGGAAGCAGAGGCCGGGAATGAGAGGCCGGGAATGAGAGGCCGGGAATCAGAGGCCGGGAATCAGAGGCCGGGAATCAGAGTTGGGGAATCAGAGGCGGGGAATCAGATATGGGGAATCAGAGGCGGGGTATCAGAGGTGGGGAAACAGAGGCTGTGAATCAGACATGGGGAATCAGAGGCGGGGGATCAGAGGTGGTGAATCAGAGATGGGGAATCAGAGGCGGGGAATCAGAGGCTGGGATTCAGACGCGGGGAATCAGAGGCGGGGAATCAGAGCTGGGGAATCAGAGGCGGGCTATCAGAGTTGGGGAATCAGCGGCGGGGAATCAGATATGGGGAATCAGAGGCGGGGAATCAGAGCTGGGGAATGAGACGCGGGGAATCAGAGGCGGGGAATCAGAGCTGGGGAATCAGAGGCGGGCTATCAGAGTTGGGGAATCAGCGGCGGGGAATCAGATATGGGGAAACAGAGGCGGGGAATAAGAGGCGGGGAAACAGAGGCGGGGAATCAGATATGGGGAATCAGAGGTGGGGAATCAGAGGTTGGAAATCAGAGGCAGGGAATCAAAGGCGGGGAATCAGATATGGGGAATCAGAGGCGGGGAATCAGAGGCGGGGAATCAGAGGCAGGGAATCAGATGTGTGGTATCAGAGATGGGGAATCAGAGGCAGGGAATCAGAGGTGGGGAATCAGAGGCGGGTAATCAGAGGCCGGGAATCAGAGGCCGGAAATCAGAGGCCGGGAATCAGAGGCCGGGAATCAAAGGCCGGGAATCAGAGGCCGGGAATCAGAGGCGGGGAATAAGAGGTGGGGAATAAGAGGCAGGGAATCAGATGTGCAGAATCAGAGTTGGGGAATCAGAGGCGGGGAATCAGATATGGGGAATCAGAGGCGGGGTATCAGAGGTGGGGAAACAGAGGCTGTGAATCAGACATGGGGAATCAGAGGCGGGGGATCAGAGGTGGTGAATCAGAGATGGGGAATCAGAGGCGGGGAATCAGAGGCTGGGATTCAGATGCGGGGAATCAGAGGCGGGGAATCAGAGCTGGGGAATCAGAGGCGGGCTATCAGAGTTGGGGAATCAGCGGTGGGGAATCAGATATGGGGAATCAGAGGCGGGGAATCAGAGCTGGGGAATGAGACGCGGGGAATCAGAGGCGGGGAATCAGAGCTGGGGAATCAGAGGCGGGCTATCCGAGTTGGGGAATCAGCGGCGGGGAATCAGATATGGGGAAACAGAGGCGGGGAATAAGAGGCGGGGAAACAGAGGCGGGGAATCAGATATGGGGAATCAGAGGTGGGGAATCAGAGGTTGGAAATCAGAGGCAGGGAATCAAAGGCGGGGAATCAGATATGGGGAATCAGAGGCGGGGAATCAGAGGCGGAGAATCAGCGGCGGGGAATCAGATGTGTGGTATCAGAGATGGGGAATCAGAGGCAGGGAATCAGAGGTGGGGAATCAGAGGCGGGTAATCAGAGGCCGGGAATCAGAGGCCGGAAATCAGAGGCCGGGAATCAGAGGCCGGGAATCAGAGGCCGGGAATAAGAGGCCGGGAATCAGAGGTGGGGAATAAGAGGCAGGGAATCAGATTTGCAGAATCAGAGTTGGGGAATCAGAGGCGGGGAATTAGATATGGGGAAACAGAGGCGGGGAATCAGAGGCGGGGAATCAGATATGGGGAATCAGAGGCGGGGAATCAGAGGCTGGGATTCAGACGCGGGGAATCAGAGGCGGGGAATCAGAGCTGGGGAATCAGAGGCGGGCTATCAGAGTTGGGGAATCAGCGGCGGGGAATCAGATATGGGGAATCAGAGGCGGGGAATCAGAGCTGGGGAATGAGACGCGGGGAATCAGAGGCGGGGAATCAGAGCTGGGGAATCAGAGGCGGGCTATCAGAGTTGGGGAATCAGCGGCGGGGAATCAGATATGGGGAAACAGAGGCGGGGAATAAGAGGCGGGGAAACAGAGGCGGGGAATCAGATATGGGGAATCAGAGGTGGGGAATCAGAGGTTGGAAATCAGAGGCAGGGAATCAAAGGCGGGGAATCAGATATGGGGAATCAGAGGCGGGGAATCAGAGGCGGGGAATCAGCGGCGGGGAATCAGATGTGTGGTATCAGAGATGGGGAATCAGAGGCAGGGAATCAGAGGTGGGGAATCAGAGGCGGGTAATCAGAGGCCGGGAATCAGAGGCCGGAAATCAGAGGCCGGGAATCAGAGGCCGGGAATCAGAGGCCGGGAATCAGAGGCCGGGAATCAGAGGTGGGGAATAAGAGGCAGGGAATCAGATTTGCAGAATCAGAGTTGGGGAATCAGAGGCGGGGAATTAGATATGGGGAAACAGAGGCGGGGAATCAGAGGCGGGGAATCAGATATGGGGAATCAGAGGCGGGGAATCAGAGGCTGGGATTCAGACGCGGGGAATCAGAGGCGGGGAATCAGAGCTGGGGAATCAGAGGCGGGCTATCAGAGTTGGGGAATCAGCGGCGGGGAATCAGATATGGGGAATCAGAGGCGGGGAATCAGAGCTGGGGAATGAGACGCGGGGAATCAGAGGCGGGGAATCAGAGCTGGGGAATCAGAGGCGGGCTATCAGAGTTGGGGAATCAGCGGCGGGGAATCAGATATGGGGAAACAGAGGCGGGGAATCAGAGGCGGGGAAACAGAGGCGGGGAATCAGATATGGTGAATCAGAGGTGGGTAATTAGAGGTTGGGAATTAGATGCAGGGAATCAGAGGCGGGGAATCAGAGGCGGGGAATCAGAGGCAGGGAATCAGATGTGCGGAATTAGAGATGGGGAATCAGAGGCAGGGAATCAGAGGCGGGGAATCAGAGGCCGGGAATGAGAGGCCGGGAATGAGAGGCCGGGAATGAGAGGCCGGGAATGAGAGGCCGGGAATCAGAGGCCGGGAATCAGAGGCCGGGAATCAGAGGTGGGGAATAAGAGGCAGGGAATCAGATGTGCAGAATCAGAGTTGGGGAATCAGAGGCGGGGAATCAGATATGGGGAATCAGAGGCGGGGTATCAGAGGTGGGGAAACAGAGGCTGTGAATCAGACATTGGGAATCAGAGGCGGGGGATCAGAGGTGGTGAATCAGAGATGGGGAATCAGAGGCGGGGAATCAGAGGCTGGGATTCAGACGCGGGGAATCAGAGGCGGGGAATCAGAGCTGGGGAATCAGAGGCGGGCTATCAGAGTTGGGGAATCAGCAGCGGGGAATCAGATATGGGGAATCAGAGGCGGGGAATCAGAGCTGGGGAATGAGACGCGGGGAATCAGAGGCGGGGAATCAGAGCTGGGGAATCAGAGGCGGGCTATCAGAGTTGGGGAAACAGAGGCGGGGAATCAGAGGCGGGGAAACAGAGGCGGGGAATCAGATATGGGGAATCAGAGGTGGGTAATTAGAGGTTGGGAATTAGATGCAGGGAATCAGAGGCGGGGAATCAGAGGCGGGAAATCAGAGGCAGGGAATCAGATGTGCGGAATCAGAGATGGGGAATCAGAGGCAGGGAATCAGAGGCGGGGAATCAGATGCTGGGAATGAGAGGCCGGGAAGCAGAGGCTGGGAATGAGAGGCCGGGAATGAGAGGCCGGGAATCAGAGGCCGGGAATCAGAGGCCGGGAATCAGAGTTGGGGAATCAGAGGCGGGGAATCAGATATGGGGAATCAGAGGCGGGGTATCAGAGGTGGGGAAACAGAGGCTGTGAATCAGACATGGGGAATCAGAGGCGGGGGATCAGAGGTGGTGAATCAGAGATGGGGAATCAGAGGCGGGGAATCAGAGGCTGGGATTCAGACGCGGGGAATCAGAGGCGGGGAATCAGAGCTGGGGAATCAGAGGCGGGCTATCAGAGTTGGGGAATCAGCGGCGGGGAATCAGATATGGGGAATCAGAGGCGGGGAATCAGAGCTGGGGAATGAGACGCGGGGAATCAGATGCGGGGAATCAGAGCTGGGGAATCAGAGGCGGGCTATCAGAGTTGGGGAATCAGCGGCGGGGAATCAGATATGGGGAAACAGAGGCGGGGAATAAGAGGCGGGGAAACAGAGGCGGGGAATCAGATATGGGGAATCAGAGGTGGGGAATCAGAGGTTGGAAATCAGAGGCAGGGAATCAAAGGCGGGGAATCAGATATGGGGAATCAGAGGCGGGGAATCAGAGGCGGGGAATCAGAGGCAGGGAATCAGATGTGTGGTATCAGAGATGGGGAATCAGAGGCAGGGAATCAGAGGTGGGGAATCAGAGGCGGGTAATCAGAGGCCGGGAATCAGAGGCCGGAAATCAGAGGCCGGGAATCAGAGGCCGGGAATCAAAGGCCGGGAATCAGAGGCCGGGAATCAGAGGCGGGGAATAAGAGGTGGGGAATAAGAGGCAGGGAATCAGATGTGCAGAATCAGAGTTGGGGAATCAGAGGCGGGGAATCAGATATGGGGAATCAGAGGCGGGGTATCAGAGGTGGGGAAACAGAGGCTGTGAATCAGACATGGGGAATCAGAGGCGGGGGATCAGAGGTGGTGAATCAGAGATGGGGAATCAGAGGCGGGGAATCAGAGGCTGGGATTCAGATGCGGGGAATCAGAGGCGGGGAATCAGAGCTGGGGAATCAGAGGCGGGCTATCAGAGTTGGGGAATCAGCGGCGGGGAATCAGATATGGGGAATCAGAGGCGGGGAATCAGAGCTGGGGAATGAGACGCGGGGAATCAGAGGCGGGGAATCAGAGCTGGGGAATCAGAGGCGGGCTATCAGAGTTGGGGAATCAGCGGCGGGGAATCAGAGGCGGGGAAACAGAGGCGGGGAATCAGATATGGGGAATCAGAGGTGGGTAATTAGAGGTTGGGAATTAGATGCAGGGAATCAGAGGCGGGGAATCAGAGGCGGGAAATCAGAGGCAGGGAATCAGATGTGCGGAATCAGAGATGGGGAATCAGAGGCAGGGAATCAGAGGCGGGGAATCAGATGCTGGGAATGAGAGGCCGGGAAGCAGAGGCCGGGAATGAGAGGCCGGGAATGAGAGGCCGGGAATCAGAGGCCGGGAATCAGAGGCCGGGAATCAGAGTTGGGGAATCAGAGGCGGGGAATCAGATATGGGGAATCAGAGGCGGGGTATCAGAGGTGGGGAAACAGAGGCTGTGAATCAGACATGGGGAATCAGAGGCGGGGGATCAGAGGTGGTGAATCAGAGATGGGGAATCAGAGGCGGGGAATCAGAGGCTGGGATTCAGACGCGGGGAATCAGAGGCGGGGAATCAGAGCTGGGGAATCAGAGGCGGGCTATCAGAGTTGGGGAATCAGCGGCGGGGAATCAGATATGGGGAATCAGAGGCGGGGAATCAGAGCTGGGGAATGAGACGCGGGGAATCAGAGGCGGGGAATCAGAGCTGGGGAATCAGAGGCGGGCTATCAGAGTTGGGGAATCAGCGGCGGGGAATCAGATATGGGGAAACAGAGGCGGGGAATAAGAGGCGGGGAAACAGAGGCGGGGAATCAGATATGGGGAATCAGAGGTGGGGAATCAGAGGTTGGAAATCAGAGGCAGGGAATCAAAGGCGGGGAATCAGATATGGGGAATCAGAGGCGGGGAATCAGAGGCGGGGAATCAGAGGCAGGGAATCAGATGTGTGGTATCAGAGATGGGGAATCAGAGGCAGGGAATCAGAGGTGGGGAATCAGAGGCGGGTAATCAGAGGCCGGGAATCAGAGGCCGGAAATCAGAGGCCGGGAATCAGAGGCCGGGAATCAGAGGCCGGGAATCAGAGGTTGGGAATCAGAGGTGGGGAATAAGAGGCAGGGAATCAGATGTGCAGAATCAGAGTTGGGGAATCAGAGGCGGGGAATTAGATATGGGGAAACAGAGGCGGGGAATCAGAGGCGGGGAATCAGATATGGGGAATCAGAGGTGGGGAATCAGAGGCAGGGAATCAGATGTGTGGAATCAGAGATGGGGAATCAGAGGCGGGGAATGAGATATGGGGAATCAGAGGCGGGGAATCAGAGGTGGGGAAATAGAGGCGAGGAATCAGATATGGGGAATCAGAGGTGGCGAATCAAAGGCGGTGAATCAGAGATGGGGAATCAGAGGCGGGGAATCAGAGGCTGGGATTCAGACGCGGGGAATCAGAGGCGGGGAATCAGAGCTGGGGAATCAGAGGCGGGCTATCAGAGTTGGGGAATCAGCGGCGGGGAATCAGATATGGGGAATCAGAGGCGGGGAATCAGAGCTGGGGAATGAGATGCGGGGAATCAGAGGCGGGGAATCAGAGCTGGGGAATCAGAGGCGGGCTATCAGAGTTGGGGAATCAGCGGCGGGGAATCAGATATGGGGAAACAGAGGCGGGGAATAAGAGGCGGGGAAACAGAGGCGGGGAATCAGATATGGGGAATCAGAGGTGGGGAATCAGAGGTTGGAAATCAGAGGCAGGGAATCAAAGGCGGGGAATCAGATATGGGGAATCAGAGGCGGGGAATCAGAGGCGGGGAATCAGAGGCAGGGAATCAGATGTGTGGTATCAGAGATGGGGAATCAGAGGCAGGGAATCAGAGGTGGGGAATCAGAGGCGGGTAATCAGAGGCCGGGAATCAGAGGCCGGAAATCAGAGGCCGGGAATCAGAGGCCGGGAATCAGAGGCCGGGAATCAGAGGCCGGGAATCAGAGGTGGGGAATAAGAGGCAGGGAATCAGATGTGCAGAATCAGAGTTGGGGAATCAGAGGCGGGGAATTAGATATGGGGAAACAGAGGCTGGGATTCAGACGCGGGGAATCAGAGGCGGGGAATCAGAGCTGGGGAATCAGAGGCGGGCTATCAGAGTTGGGGAATCAGCGGCGTGGAATCAGATATGGGGAATCAGAGGCGGGGAATCAGAGCTGGGGAATGAGACGCGGGGAATCAGAGGCGGGGAATCAGAGCTGGGGAATCAGAGGCGGGCTATCAGAGTTGGGGAATCAGCGGCGGGGAATCAGATATGGGGAAACAGAGGCGGGGAATAAGAGGCGGGGAAACAGAGGCGGGGAATCAGATATGGGGAATCAGAGGTGGGGAATCAGAGGTTGGAAATCAGAGGCAGGGAATCAAAGGCGGGGAATCAGATATGGGGAATCAGAGGTGGGGAATCAGAGTTTGGAAATCAGAGGCAGGGAATCAAAGGCGGGGAATCAGATATGGGGAATCAGAGGCAGGGAATCAAACACGGGGAATCAGAGGCGGGGAATCAGAGCTGGGGAATCAGTGGCGGGGAATCAGAGTTGGGGAATCAGAGGCGGGGAATCAGATATGGGGAAACAGAGGCGGGGAATCAGAGGTGGGTAATTAGAGGTTGGGAATTAGATGCAGGGAATCAGAGGCGGGGAATCAGAGGCGGGGAATCAGAGGCAGGGAATCAGATGTGCGGAATCAGAGATGGGGAATCAGAGGCAGGGAATCAGAGGCGGGGAATCAGAGGCCGGGAATGAGAGGCCGGGAATCAGAGGCCGGGAATGAGAGGCCGGGAATGAGAGGCCGGGAATCAGAGGCCGGGAATCAGAGGCCGGGAATCAGAGGTGGGGAATAAGAGGCAGGGAATCAGATGTGCAGAATCAGAGTTGGGGAATCAGAGGCGGGGAATCAGATATGGGGAATCAGAGGCGGGGTATCAGAGGTGGGGAAACAGAGGCTGTGAATCAGACATGGGGAATCAGAGGCGGGGGATCAGAGGTGGTGAATCAGAGATGGGGAATCAGAGGCGGGGAATCAGAGGCTGGGATTCAGACGCGGGGAATCAGAGGCGGGGAATCAGAGCTGGGGAATCAGAGGCGGGCTATCAGAGTTGGGGAATCAGCGGCGGGGAATCAGATATGGGGAATCAGAGGCGGGGAATCAGAGCTGGGGAATGAGACGCGGGGAATCAGAGGCGGGGAATCAGAGCTGGGGAATCAGAGGCGGGCTATCAGAGTTGGGGAATCAGCGGCGGGGAATCAGATATGGGGAAACAGAGGCGGGGAATAAGAGGCGGGGAAACAGAGGCGGGGAATCAGATATGGGGAATCAGAGGTGGGGAATCAGAGGTTGGAAATCAGAGGCAGGGAATCAAAGGCGGGGAATCAGATATGGGGAATCAGAGGCGGGGAATCAGAGGCGGGGAATCAGAGGCAGGGAATCAGATGTGTGGTATCAGAGATGGGGAATCAGAGGCAGGGAATCAGAGGTGGGGAATCAGAGGCGGGTAATCAGAGGCCGGGAATCAGAGGCCGGAAATCAGAGGCCGGGAATCAGAGGCCGGGAATCAGAGGCCGGGAATCAGAGGCCGGGAATCAGAGGTGGGGAATAAGAGGCAGGGAATCAGATGTGCAGAATCAGAGTTGGGGAATCAGAGGCGGGGAATTAGATATGGGGAAACAGAGGCGGGGAATCAGAGGCGGGGAATCAGATATGGGGAATCAGAGGTGGGGAATCAGAGGCAGGGAATCAGATGTGTGGAATCAGAGATGGGGAATCAGAGGCGGGGAATGAGATATGGGGAATCAGAGGCGGGGAATCAGAGGTGGGGAAATAGAGGCGAGGAATCAGATATGGGGAATCAGAGGTGGCGAATCAAAGGCGGTGAATCAGAGATGGGGAATCAGAGGCGGGGAATCAGAGGCAGGGAATCAAACACGGGGAATCAGAGGCGTGGAATCAGAGCTGGGGAATCAGTGGCGGGGAATCAGAGTTGGGGAATCAGAGGCGGGGAATCAGATATGGGGAAACAGAGGCGGGGAATCAGAGGCGGGGAAACAGAGGCGGGGAATCAGATATGGGGAATCAGAGGTGGGTAATTAGAGGTTGGGAATTAGATGCAGGGAATCAGAGGCGGGGAATCAGAGGCGGGGAATCAGAGGCGGGGAATCAGAGGCAGGGAATCAGATGTGCGGAATCAGAGATGGGGAATCAGAGGCAGGGAATCAGAGGCGGGGAATCAGAGGCCGGGAATGAGAGGCCGGGAATCAGAGGCCGGTAATGAGAGGCCGGGATTGAGAGGCCGGGAATCAGAGGCCGGGAATCAGAGGCCGGGAATCAGAGGTGGGGAATAAGAGGCAGGGAATCAGATGTGCAGAATCAGAGTTGGGGAATCAGAGGCGGGGAATTAGATATGGGGAAACAGAGGCGGGGAATCAGAGGCGGGGAATCAGATATGGGGAATCAGAGGTGGGGAATCAGAGGCAGGGAATCAGATGTGTGGAATCAGAGATGGGGAATCAGAGGCAGGGAATCAGAATCAGAAGCGGGGAATCAGAGGCCGGGAATCAGAGGCCGGGAATCAGAGTTGGGGAATCAGAGTCCGGGAATCAGAGATGGGGAATCAGAGGCGGGGAATGAGATATGGGGAATCAGAGGCGGGGAATCAGAGGCGGGGAAATAGAGGCGAAGAATCAGATATGGGGAATCAGAGGTGGCGAATCAAAGGCGGTGAATCAGAGATGGGGAATCAGAGGCTGGGAATCAGAGGAAGGGAATCAAACACGGGGAATCAGAGGCGGGGAATCAGAGCTGGGGAATCAGTGGCGGGGAATCAGAGTTGGGAAATCAGAGGCGGGGAATCAGATATGGGGAAACAGAGGCGGGGAATCAGAGGCGGGGAAACAGAGGCGGGGAATCAGATATGGGGAATCAGAGGTGGGTAATTAGAGGTTGGGAATTAGATGCAGGGAATCAGAGGCGGGGAATCAGAGGCGGGGAATCAGAGGCAGGGAATCAGATGTGCGGAATCAGAGATGGGTATCAGAGGCAGGGAATCAGAGGCGGGGAATCAGAGGCCGGGAATGAGAGGCCGGGAATCAGAGGCCGTGAAACAGAGGCCGGGAATCAGAGGTGGGGAATAAGAGGCAGGGAATCAGATGTGCGGAATCAGAGATGGGGAATCAGAGGCAGGGAATCACTGGCGGGGAATCAGAGGCGGGGAATCAGAGACCGGGAATCAGAGGCCGGGAATGAGAGGCCGGGAATCAGAGGCCGGGAATCAGAGTCTGGGAATCAGAGGTGGGGTATAAGAGGCCGGGAATGAGAGATCGGGAATCAGAGGCGGGGAATCAGAGGCGGGGAATCAGAGGCATGGATTCAGACGCAGGGAATCAGAGGCGTGGAATCATAGCTGGCGAATCAGAGGCGGGGAATCAGAGTTGGGGAATCAGAGGTGGGGAATCAGATATGGGAAATCAGAGGCGGGGAATCAGAGGCGGGGAAACAGAGGCGGGGAATCAGATATGGGGAATCATAGGTGGAAAATCAGAGGTGGTGAATCAGAGATGGGGAATCAGAGGTGGGGAATCAGAGTTGGGGAATCAGAGGAGGGGAATCAGAGTTGGGGAATCAGAGGAGGGGAATCAGATATGGGGAATCAGAGGCGGGGAATCAGAGGCGGGGTAACAGAGGTGGGAAATCAGAGGCAGTGAATCACAGGCAGGGAATCAGATGTGGGGAATCAGAGGCGGGGAATCATAGCTGGCGAATCACAGGTGGGGAATCAGAGTTGGGGAATCAGAGGAGGGGAATCAGATATGGGGAATCAGAGGCGGGGTATCAGAGGTGGGGAAACAGAGGCTGTGAATCAGACATGGGGAATCAGAGGCGGGGGATCAGAGGTGGTGAATCAGAGATGGGGAATCAGAGGCGGGGAATCAGAGGCTGGGATTCAGACGCGGGGAATCAGAGGCGGGGAATCAGAGCTGGGGAATCAGAGGCGGGCTATCAGAGTTGGGGAATCAGCGGCGGGGAATCAGATATGGGGAATCAGAGGCGGGGAATCAGAGCTGGGGAATGAGAGGCCGGGAATCAGATATGGGGAAACAGAGGCGGGGAATAAGAGGCGGGGAAACAGAGGCGGGGAATCAGATATGGGGAATCAGAGGTGGGGAATCAGAGGTTGGAAATAAGAGGCAGGGAATCAAAGGCGGGGAATCAGAATTGGGGAATCAGAGATATGGAATCAGAGATGGGGAATCAGAGGCGGGGAATCAGACGCGGGGAATCAGAGGTGGTGAATCAGAGCTGGGGAATCAGAGGCGGGGAATCAGTGTTGGGAAATCAGAGGCGGGGAATCAGATATGAGGAAACAGAGGCAGGGAATCAGAGGCGGGGAAACTGAGGCGGGGAATCAGATATGGGGAATCAGAGGTGGGGAATCAGAGGTTGGGAATCAGAGGCATGGAATCAGAGGCGGGGCATCAGAGGCGGGGAAACATAGGTGGGGAATCAGATATGGGGAATCGGAGGTGGGGAATCAGAGGCGATGAATCAGAGATGGCGAATCAGAGGCGGGGAAACAGAGGCGGGCAATAAGACATGGGGAATCAGAGGCTGGGAATCAGACGCGGGGAATCAGAGGCGGGGAATCAGAGCTGGGGAATCAGAGGCGGGGAATCAGAGTTGGGGAATCAGAGGCGGGGAATCAGATATGGCAAAACAGAGTCGGGGAATCAGAGGCAGGGAATCGGAGGCGGGGAATCAGATATGGGGAATCAGAGGAGGGGAATCAGAGGCAGGGAATCAGATGTGTGGAATCAGATATGGGGAATCAGAGGCGGGGAATCAGAGCTGGGGAATGAGACGCGGGGAATCAGAGGCGGGGAATCAGAGCTGGGGAATCAGAGGCGGGCTATCAGAGTTGGGGAATCAGCGGCGGGGAATCAGATATGGGGAAACAGAGGCGGGGAATAAGAGGCGGGGAAACAGAGGCGGGGAATCAGATATGGGGAATCAGAGGTGGGGAATCAGAGGTTGGAAATCAGAGGCAGGGAATCAAAGGCGGGGAATCAGATATGGGGAATCAGAGGCGGGGAATCAGAGGCGGGGAATCAGAGGCAGGGAATCAGATGTGTGGTATCAGAGATGGGGAATCAGAGGCAGGGAATCAGAGGTGGGGAATCAGAGGCGGGTAATCAGAGGCCGGGAATCAGAGGCCGGAAATCAGAGGCCGGGAATCAGAGGCCGGGAATCAGAGGCCGGGAATCAGAGGCCGGGAATCAGAGGTGGGGAATAAGAGGCAGGGAATCAGATGTGCAGAATCAGAGTTGGGGAATCAGAGGCGGGGAATTAGATATGGGGAAACAGAGGCGGGGAATCAGAGGCGGGGAATCAGATATGGGGAATCAGAGGTGGGGAATCAGAGGCAGGGAATCAGATGTGTGGAATCAGAGATGGGGAATCAGAGGCGGGGAATGAGATATGGGGAATCAGAGGCGGGGAATCAGAGGTGGGGAAATAGAGGCGAGGAATCAGATATGGGGAATCAGAGGTGGCGAATCAAAGGCGGTGAATCAGAGATGGGGAATCAGAGGCGGGGAATCAGAGGCTGGGATTCAGACGCGGGGAATCAGAGGCGGGGAATCAGAGCTGGGGAATCAGAGGCGGGCTATCAGAGTTGGGGAATCAGCGGCGGGGAATCAGATATGGGGAATCAGAGGCGGGGAATCAGAGCTGGGGAATGAGACGCGGGGAATCAGAGGCGGGGAATCAGAGCTGGGGAATCAGAGGCGGGCTATCAGAGTTGGGGAATCAGCGGCGGGGAATCAGATATGGGGAAACAGAGGCGGGGAATAAGAGGCGGGGAAACAGAGGCGGGGAATCAGATATGGGGAATCAGAGGTGGGGAATCAGAGGTTGGAAATCAGAGGCAGGGAATCAAAGGCGGGGAATCAGATATGGGGAATCAGAGGCGGGGAATCAGAGGCGGGGAATCAGAGGCAGGGAATCAGATGTGTGGTATCAGAGATGGGGAATCAGAGGCAGGGAATCAGAGGTGGGGAATCAGAGGCGGGTAATCAGAGGCCGGGAATCAGAGGCCGGAAATCAGAGGCCGGGAATCAGAGGCCGGGAATCAGAGGCCGGGAATCAGAGGTGGGGAATAAGAGGCAGGGAATCAGATGTGCAGAATCAGAGTTGGGGAATCAGAGGCGGGGAATTAGATATGGGGAAACAGAGGCTGGGATTCAGACGCGGGGAATCAGAGGCGGGGAATCAGAGCTGGGGAATCAGAGGCGGGCTATCAGAGTTGGGGAATCAGCGGCGGGGAATCAGATATGGGGAATCAGAGGCGGGGAATCAGAGCTGGGGAATGAGACGCGGGGAATCAGAGGCGGGGAATCAGAGCTGGGGAATCAGAGGCGGGCTATCAGAGTTGGGGAATCAGCGGCGGGGAATCAGATATGGGGAAACAGAGGCGGGGAATAAGAGGCGGGGAAACAGAGGAGGGGAATCAGATATGGGGAATCAGAGGTGGGGAATCAGAGGTTGGAAATCAGAGGCAGGGAATCAAAGGCGGGGAATCAGATATGGGGAATCAGAGGTGGGGAATCAGAGGTTGGAAATCAGAGGCAGGGAATCAATGGCGGGGAATCAGATATGGGGAATCAGAGGCAGGGAATCAAACACGGGGAATCAGAGGCGGGGAATCAGAGCTGGGGAATCAGTGGCGGGGAATCAGAGTTGGGGAATCAGAGGCGGGGAATCAGATATGGGGAAACAGAGGCGGGGAATCAGAGGCGGGGAAACAGAGGCGGGGAATCAGATATGGGGAATCAGAGGTGGGTAATTAGAGGTTGGGAATTAGATGCAGGGAATCAGAGGCGGGGAATCAGAGGCGGGGAATCAGAGGCAGGGAATCAGATGTGCGGAATCAGAGATGGGGAATCAGAGGCAGGGAATCAGAGGCGGGGAATCAGAGGCCGGGAATGAGAGGCCGGGAATCAGAGGCCGGGAATGAGAGGCCGGGAATGAGAGGCCGGGAATCAGAGGCCGGGAATCAGAGGCCGGGAATCAGAGGTGGGGAATAAGAGGCAGGGAATCAGATGTGCAGAATCAGAGTTGGGGAATCAGAGGCGGGGAATCAGATATGGGGAATCAGAGGCGGGGTATCAGAGGTGGGGAAACAGAGGCTGTGAATCAGACATGGGGAATCAGAGGCGGGGGATCAGAGGTGGTGAATCAGAGATGGGGAATCAGAGGCGGGGAATCAGAGGCTGGGATTCAGACGCGGGGAATCAGAGGCGGGGAATCAGAGCTGGGGAATCAGAGGCGGGCTATCAGAGTTGGGGAATCAGCGGCGGGGAATCAGATATGGGGAATCAGAGGCGGGGAATCAGAGCTGGGGAATGAGACGCGGGGAATCAGAGGCGGAGAATCAGAGCTGGGGAATCAGAGGCGGGCTATCAGAGTTGGGGAATCAGCGGCGGGGAATCAGATATGGGGAAACAGAGGCGGGGAATAAGAGGCGGGGAAACAGAGGCGGGGAATCAGATATGGGGAATCAGAGGTGGGGAATCAGAGGTTGGAAATCAGAGGCAGGGAATCAAAGGCGGGGAATCAGATATGGGGAATCAGAGGCGGGGAATCAGAGGCGGGGAATCAGAGGCAGGGAATCAGATGTGTGGTATCAGAGATGGGGAATCAGAGGCAGGGAATCAGAGGTGGGGAATCAGAGGCGGGTAATCAGAGGCCGGGAATCAGAGGCCGGAAATCAGAGGCCGGGAATCAGAGGCCGGGAATCAGAGGCCGGGAATCAGAGGCCGGGAATCAGAGGTGGGGAATAAGAGGCAGGGAATCAGATGTGCAGAATCAGAGTTGGGGAATCAGAGGCGGGGAATTAGATATGGGGAAACAGAGGCGGGGAATCAGAGGTGGGGAATCAGATATGGGGAATCAGAGGTGGGGAATCAGAGGCAGGGAATCAGATGTGTGGAATCAGAGATGGGGAATCAGAGGCGGGGAATGAGATATGGGGAATCAGAGGCGGGGAATCAGAGGTGGGGAAATAGAGGCGAGGAATCAGATATGGGGAATCAGAGGTGGCGAATCAAAGGCGGTGAATCAGAGATGGGGAATCAGAGGCGGGGAATCAGAGGCAGGGAATCAAACACGGGGAATCAGAGGCGGGGAATCAGAGCTGGGGAATCAGTGGCGGGGAATCAGAGTTGGGGAATCAGAGGCGGGGAATCAGATATGGGGAAACAGAGGCGGGGAATCAGAGGCGGGGAAACAGAGGCGGGGAATCAGATATGGGGAATCAGAGGTGGGTAATTAGAGGTTGGGAATTAGATGCAGGGAATCAGAGGCGGGGAATCAGAGGCGGGGAATCAGAGGCAGGGAATCAGATGTGCGGAATCAGAGATGGGGAATCAGAGGCAGGGAATCAGAGGCGGGGAATCAGAGGCCGGGAATGAGAGGCCGGGAATCAGAGGCCGGTAATGAGAGGCCGGGATTGAGAGGCCGGGAATCAGAGGCCGGGAATCAGAGGCCGGGAATCAGAGGTGGGGAATAAGAGGCAGGGAATCAGATGTGCAGAATCAGAGTTGGGGAATCAGAGGCGGGGAATTAGATATGGGGAAACAGAGGCGGGGAATCAGAGGCGGGGAATCATATATGGGGAATCAGAGGTGGGGAATCAGAGGCAGGGAATCAGATGTGTGGAATCAGAGATGGGGAATCAGAGGCAGGGAATCAGAATCAGAAGCGGGGAATCAGAGGCCGGGAATCAGAGGCCGGGAATCAGAGTTGGGGAATCAGAGTCCGGGAATCAGAGATGGGGAATCAGAGGCGGGGAATGAGATATGGGGAATCAGAGGCGGGGAATCAGAGGCGGGGAAATAGAGGCGAAGAATCAGATATGGGGAATCAGAGGTGGCGAATCAAAGGAGGTGAATCAGAGATGGGGAATCAGAGGCTGGGAATCAGAGGCAGGGAATCAAACACGGGGAATCAGAGGCGGGGAATCAGAGCTGGGGAATCAGTGGCGGGGAATCAGAGTTGGGGAATCAGAGGCGGGGAATCAGATATGGGGAAACAGAGGCGGGGAATCAGAGGCGGGGAAACAGAGGCGGGGAATCAGATATGGGGAATCAGAGGTGGGTAATTAGAGGTTGGGAATTAGATGCAGGGAATCAGAGGCGGGGAATCAGAGGCGGGGAATCAGAGGCAGGGAATCAGATGTGCGGAATCAGAGATGGGTATCAGAGGCAGGGAATCAGAGGCGGGGAATCAGAGGCCGGGAATGAGAGGCCGGGAATCAGAGGCCGTGAAACAGAGGCCGGGAATCAGAGGTGGGGAATAAGAGGCAGGGAATCAGAGACCGGGAATCAGAGGCCGGGAATGAGAGGCCGGGAATCAGAGGCCGGGAATCAGAGGCTGGGAATCAGAGGTGGGGTATAAGAGGCCGGGAATGAGAGATCGGGAATCAGAGGCGTGGAATCATAGCTGGCGAATCAGAGGCGGGGAATCAGAGTTGGGGAATCAGAGGTGGGGAATCAGATATGGGAAATCAGAGGCGGGGAATCAGAGGCGGGGAAACAGAGGCGGGGAATCAGATATGGGGAATCATAGGTGGAAAATCAGAGGTGGTGAATCAGAGATGGGGAATCAGAGGTGGGGAATCAGAGGCAGGGTATCAGACGCGGGGTATCAGAGTCAGGGAATGAGAGCTGGGGAATCAGAGGCGGGGAATCAGAGTTGGGGAATCAGAGGAGGGGAATCAGATATGGGGAATCAGAGGCGGGGAATCAGAGGCGGGGTAACAGAGGTGGGAAATCAGAGGCAGGGAATCACAGGCAGGGAATCAGATGTGGGGAATCAGAGGCGGGGAATCATAGCTGGCGAATCACAGGTGGGGAATCAGAGTTGGGGAATCAGAGGAGGGGAATCAGATATGGGGAATCAGAGGCGGGGTATCAGAGGTGGGGAAACAGAGGCTGTGAATCAGACATGGGGAATCAGAGGCGGGGGATCAGAGGTGGTGAATCAGAGATGGGGAATCAGAGGCGGGGAATCAGATATGGGGAATCAGAGGCGGGGAATCAGAGCTGGGGAATGAGACGCGGGGAATCAGAGGCGGGGAATCAGAGCTGGGGAATCAGAGGCGGGCTATCAGAGTTGGGGAATCAGCGGCGGGGAATCAGATATGGGGAAACAGAGGCGGGGAATAAGAGGCGGGGAAACAGAGGCGGGGAATCAGATATGGGGAATCAGAGGTGGGGAATCAGAGGTTGGAAATCAGAGGCAGGGAATCAAAGGCGGGGAATCAGATATGGGGAATCAGAGGTGGGGAATCAGAGTTTGGAAATCAGAGGCAGGGAATCAAAGGCGGGGAATCAGATATGGGGAATCAGAGGCAGGGAATCAAACACGGGGAATCAGAGGCGGGGAATCAGAGCTGGGGAATCAGTGGCGGGGAATCAGAGTTGGGGAATCAGAGGCGGGGAATCAGATATGGGGAAACAGAGGCGGGGAATCAGAGGTGGGTAATTAGAGGTTGGGAATTAGATGCAGGGAATCAGAGGCGGGGAATCAGAGGCGGGGAATCAGAGGCAGGGAATCAGATGTGCGGAATCAGAGATGGGGAATCAGAGGCAGGGAATCAGAGGCGGGGAATCAGAGGCCGGGAATGAGAGGCCGGGAATCAGAGGCCGGGAATGAGAGGCCGGGAATGAGAGGCCGGGAATCAGAGGCCGGGAATCAGAGGCCGGGAATCAGAGGTGGGGAATAAGAGGCAGGGAATCAGATGTGCAGAATCAGAGTTGGGGAATCAGAGGCGGGGAATCAGATATGGGGAATCAGAGGCGGGGTATCAGAGGTGGGGAAACAGAGGCTGTGAATCAGACATGGGGAATCAGAGGCGGGGGATCAGAGGTGGTGAATCAGAGATGGGGAATCAGAGGCGGGGAATCAGAGGCTGGGATTCAGACGCGGGGAATCAGAGGCGGGGAATCAGAGCTGGGGAATCAGAGGCGGGCTATCAGAGTTGGGGAATCAGCGGCGGGGAATCAGATATGGGGAATCAGAGGCGGGGAATCAGAGCTGGGGAATGAGACGCGGGGAATCAGAGGCGGGGAATCAGAGCTGGGGAATCAGAGGCGGGCTATCAGAGTTGGGGAATCAGCGGCGGGGAATCAGATATGGGGAAACAGAGGCGGGGATTAAGAGGCGGGGAAACAGAGGCGGGGAATCAGATATGGGGAATCAGAGGTGGGGAATCAGAGGTTGGAAATCAGAGGCAGGGAATCAAAGGCGGGGAATCAGATATGGGGAATCAGAGGCGGGGAATCAGAGGCGGGGAATCAGAGGCAGGGAATCAGATGTGTGGTATCAGAGATGGGGAATCAGAGGCAGGGAATCAGAGGTGGGGAATCAGAGGCGGGTAATCAGAGGCCGGGAATCAGAGGCCGGAAATCAGAGGCCGGGAATCAGAGGCCGGGAATCAGAGGCCGGGAATCAGAGGCCGGGAATCAGAGGTGGGGAATAAGAGGCAGGGAATCAGATGTGCAGAATCAGAGTTGGGGAATCAGAGGCGGGGAATTAGATATGGGGAAACAGAGGCGGGGAATCAGAGGCGGGGAATCAGATATGGGGAATCAGAGGTGGGGAATCAGAGGCAGGGAATCAGATGTGTGGAATCAGAGATGGGGAATCAGAGGCGGGGAATGAGATATGGGGAATCAGAGGCGGGGAATCAGAGGTGGGGAAATAGAGGCGAGGAATCAGATATGGGGAATCAGAGGTGGCGAATCAAAGGCGGTGAATCAGAGATGGGGAATCAGAGGCGGGGAATCAGAGGCAGGGAATCAAACACGGGGAATCAGAGGCGGGGAATCAGAGCTGGGGAATCAGTGGCGGGGAATCAGAGTTGGGGAATCAGAGGCGGGGAATCAGATATGGGGAAACAGAGGCGGGGAATCAGAGGCGGGGAAACAGAGGAGGGGAATCAGATATGGGGAATCAGAGGTGGGTAATTAGAGGTTGGGAATTAGATGCAGGGAATCAGAGGCGGGGAATCAGAGGCGGGGAATCAGAGGCGGGGAATCAGAGGCAGGGAATCAGATGTGCGGAATCAGAGATGGGGAATCAGAGGCAGGGAATCAGAGGCGGGGAATCAGAGGCCGGGAATGAGAGGCCGGGAATCAGAGGCCGGTAATGAGAGGCCGGGATTGAGAGGCCGGGAATCAGAGGCCGGGAATCAGAGGCCGGGAATCAGAGGTGGGGAATAAGAGGCAGGGAATCAGATGTGCAGAATCAGAGTTGGGGAATCAGAGGCGGGGAATTAGATATGGGGAAACAGAGGCGGGGAATCAGAGGCGGGGAATCAGATATGGGGAATCAGAGGTGGGGAATCAGAGGCAGGGAATCAGATGTGTGGAATCAGAGATGGGGAATCAGAGGCAGGGAATCAGAATCAGAAGCGGGGAATCAGAGGCCGGGAATCAGAGGCCGGGAATCAGAGTTGGGGAATCAGAGTCCGGGAATCAGAGATGGGGAATCAGAGGCGGGGAATGAGATATGGGGAATCAGAGGCGGGGAATCAGAGGCGGGGAAATAGAGGCGAAGAATCAGATATGGCGAATCAGAGGTGGCGAATCAAAGGCGGTGAATCAGAGATGGGGAATCAGAGGCTGGGAATCAGAGGCAGGGAATCAAACACGGGGAATCAGAGGCGGGGAATCAGAGCTGGGGAATCAGTGGCGGGGAATCAGAGTTGGGGAATCAGAGGCGGGGAATCAGATATGGGGAAACAGAGGCGGGGAATCAGAGGCGGGGAAACAGAGGCGGGGAATCAGATATGGGGAATCAGAGGCGGGGAATCAGAGCTGGGGAATGAGACGCGGGGAATCAGAGGCGGGGAATCAGAGCTGGGGAATCAGAGGCGGGCTATCAGAGTTGGGGAATCAGCGGCGGGGGATCAGAGGTGGTGAATCAGAGATGGGGAATCAGAGGCGGGGGATCAGAGGTGGTGAATCAGAGATGGGGAATCAGAGGCGGGGAATCAGATATGGGGAATCAGAGGCGGGGAATCAGAGCTGGGGAATGAGACGCGGGGAATCAGAGGCGGGGAATCAGAGCTGGGGAATCAGAGGCGGGCTATCAGAGTTGGGGAATCAGCGGCGGGGAATCAGATATGGGGAAACAGAGGCGGGGAATAAGAGGCGGGGAAACAGAGGCGGGGAATCAGATATGGGGAATCAGAGGTGGGGAATCAGAGGTTGGAAATCAGAGGCAGGGAATCAAAGGCGGGGAATCAGATATGGGGAATCAGAGGTGGGGAATCAGAGTTTGGAAATCAGAGGCAGGGAATCAAAGGCGGGGAATCAGATATGGGGAATCAGAGGCAGGGAATCAAACACGGGGAATCAGAGGCGGGGAATCAGAGCTGGGGAATCAGTGGCGGGGAATCAGAGTTGGGGAATCAGAGGCGGGGAATCAGATATGGGGAAACAGAGGCGGGGAATCAGAGGTGGGTAATTAGAGGTTGGGAATTAGATGCAGGGAATCAGAGGCGGGGAATCAGAGGCGGGGAATCAGAGGCAGGGAATCAGATGTGCGGAATCAGAGATGGGGAATCAGAGGCAGGGAATCAGAGGCGGGGAATCAGAGGCCGGGAATGAGAGGCCGGGAATCAGAGGCCGGGAATGAGAGGCCGGGAATGAGAGGCCGGGAATCAGAGGCCGGGAATCAGAGGCCGGGAATCAGAGGTGGGGAATAAGAGGCAGGGAATCAGATGTGCAGAATCAGAGTTGGGGAATCAGAGGCGGGGAATCAGATATGGGGAATCAGAGGCGGGGTATCAGAGGTGGGGAAACAGAGGCTGTGAATCAGACATGGGGAATCAGAGGCGGGGGATCAGAGGTGGTGAATCAGAGATGGGGAATCAGAGGCGGGGAATCAGAGGCTGGGATTCAGACGCGGGGAATCAGAGGCGGGGAATCAGAGCTGGGGAATCAGAGGCGGGCTATCAGAGTTGGGGAATCAGCGGCGGGGAATCAGATATGGGGAATCAGAGGCGGGGAATCAGAGCTGGGGAATGAGACGCGGGGAATCAGAGGCGGGGAATCAGAGCTGGGGAATCAGAGGCGGGCTATCAGAGTTGGGGAATCAGCGGCGGGGAATCAGATATGGGGAAACAGAGGCGGGGATTAAGAGGCGGGGAAACAGAGGCGGGGAATCAGATATGGGGAATCAGAGGTGGGGAATCAGAGGTTGGAAATCAGAGGCAGGGAATCAAAGGCGGGGAATCAGATATGGGGAATCAGAGGCGGGGAATCAGAGGCGGGGAATCAGAGGCAGGGAATCAGATGTGTGGTATCAGAGATGGGGAATCAGAGGCAGGGAATCAGAGGTGGGGAATCAGAGGCGGGTAATCAGAGGCCGGGAATCAGAGGCCGGAAATCAGAGGCCGGGAATCAGAGGCCGGGAATCAGAGGCCGGGAATCAGAGGCCGGGAATCAGAGGTGGGGAATAAGAGGCAGGGAATCAGATGTGCAGAATCAGAGTTGGGGAATCAGAGGCGGGGAATTAGATATGGGGAAACAGAGGCGGGGAATCAGAGGCGGGGAATCAGATATGGGGAATCAGAGGTGGGGAATCAGAGGCAGGGAATCAGATGTGTGGAATCAGAGATGGGGAATCAGAGGCGGGGAATGAGATATGGGGAATCAGAGGCGGGGAATCAGAGGTGGGGAAATAGAGGCGAGGAATCAGATATGGGGAATCAGAGGTGGCGAATCAAAGGCGGTGAATCAGAGATGGGGAATCAGAGGCGGGGAATCAGAGGCAGGGAATCAAACACGGGGAATCAGAGGCGGGGAATCAGAGCTGGGGAATCAGTGGCGGGGAATCAGAGTTGGGGAATCAGAGGCGGGGAATCAGATATGGGGAAACAGAGGCGGGGAATCAGAGGCGGGGAAACAGAGGAGGGGAATCAGATATGGGGAATCAGAGGTGGGTAATTAGAGGTTGGGAATTAGATGCAGGGAATCAGAGGCGGGGAATCAGAGGCGGGGAATCAGAGGCGGGGAATCAGAGGCAGGGAATCAGATGTGCGGAATCAGAGATGGGGAATCAGAGGCAGGGAATCAGAGGCGGGGAATCAGAGGCCGGGAATGAGAGGCCGGGAATCAGAGGCCGGTAATGAGAGGCCGGGATTGAGAGGCCGGGAATCAGAGGCCGGGAATCAGAGGCCGGGAATCAGAGGTGGGGAATAAGAGGCAGGGAATCAGATGTGCAGAATCAGAGTTGGGGAATCAGAGGCGGGGAATTAGATATGGGGAAACAGAGGCGGGGAATCAGAGGCGGGGAATCAGATATGGGGAATCAGAGGTGGGGAATCAGAGGCAGGGAATCAGATGTGTGGAATCAGAGATGGGGAATCAGAGGCAGGGAATCAGAATCAGAAGCGGGGAATCAGAGGCCGGGAATCAGAGGCCGGGAATCAGAGTTGGGGAATCAGAGTCCGGGAATCAGAGATGGGGAATCAGAGGCGGGGAATGAGATATGGGGAATCAGAGGCGGGGAATCAGAGGCGGGGAAATAGAGGCGAAGAATCAGATATGGGGAATCAGAGGTGGCGAATCAAAGGCGGTGAATCAGAGATGGGGAATCAGAGGCTGGGAATCAGAGGCAGGGAATCAAACACGGGGAATCAGAGGCGGGGAATCAGAGCTGGGGAATCAGTGGCGGGGAATCAGAGTTGGGGAATCAGAGGCGGGGAATCAGATATGGGGAAACAGAGGCGGGGAATCAGAGGCGGGGAAACAGAGGCGGGGAATCAGATATGGGGAATCAGAGGTGGGTAATTAGAGGTTGGGAATTAGATGCAGGGAATCAGAGGCGGGGAATCAGAGGCGGGGAATCAGAGGCAGGGAATCAGATGTGCGGAATCAGAGATGGGTATCAGAGGCAGGGAATCAGAGGCGGGGAATCAGAGGCCGGGAATGAGAGGCCGGGAATCAGAGGCCGTGAAACAGAGGCCGGGAATCAGAGGTGGGGAATAAGAGGCAGGGAATCAGATGTGCGGAATCAGAGATGGGGAATCAGAGGCAGGGAATCACTGGCGGGGAATCAGAGGCGGGGAATCAGAGACCGGGAATCAGAGGCCGGGAATGAGAGGCCGGGAATCAGAGGCCGGGAATCAGAGGCTGGGAATCAGAGGTGGGGTATAAGAGGCCGGGAATGAGAGATCGGGAATCAGAGGCGGGGAATCAGAGGCGGGGAATCAGAGGCATGGATCCAGACGCAGGGAATCAGAGGCGTGGAATCATAGCTGGCGAATCAGAGGCGGGGAATCAGAGTTGGGGAATCAGAGGTGGGGAATCAGATATGGGAAATCAGAGGCGGGGAATCAGAGGCGGGGAAACAGAGGCGGGGAATCAGATATGGGGAATCATAGGTGGAAAATCAGAGGTGGTGAATCAGAGATGGGGAATCAGAGGTGGGGAATCAGAGGCAGGGTATCAGATGCGGGGTATCAGAGTCAGGGAATGAGAGCTGGGGAATCAGAGGCGGGGAATCAGAGTTGGGGAATCAGAGGAGGGGAATCAGATATGGGGAATCAGAGGCGGGGAATCAGAGGCGGGGTAACAGAGGTGGGAAATCAGAGGCAGGGAATCACAGGCAGGGAATCAGATGTGGGGAATCAGAGGCGGGGAATCATAGCTGGCGAATCACAGGTGGGGAATCAGAGTTGGGGAATCAGAGGAGGGGAATCAGATATGGGGAATCAGAGGCGGGGTATCAGAGGTGGGGAAACAGAGGCTGTGAATCAGACATGGGGAATCAGAGGCGGGGGATCAGAGGTGGTGAATCAGAGATGGGGAATCAGAGGCGGGGAATCAGAGGCTGGGATTCAGACGCGGGGAATCAGAGGCGGGGAATCAGAGCTGGGGAATCAGAGGCGGGCTATCAGAGTTGGGGAATCAGCGGCGGGGAATCAGATATGGGGAATCAGAGGCGGGGAATCAGAGCTGGGGAATGAGAGGCCGGGAATCAGATATGGGGAAACAGAAGCGGGGAATAAGAGGCGGGGAAACAGAGGCGGCGAATCAGATATGGGGAATCAGAGGTGGGGAATCAGAGGTTGGAAATAAGAGGCAGGGAATCAAAGGCGGGGAATCAGAATTGGGGAATCAGAGATATGGAATCAGAGATGGGGAATCAGAGGCGGGGAATCAGACGCGGGGAATCAGAGGTGGTGAATCAGAGCTGGGGAATCAGAGGCGGGGAATCAGTGTTGGGAAATCAGAGGCGGGGAATCAGATATGAGGAAACAGAGGCAGGGAATCAGAGGCGGGGAAACTGAGGCGGGGAATCAGATATGGGGAATCAGAGGTGGGGAATCAGAGGTTGGGAATCAGAGGCATGGAATCAGAGGCGGGGCATCAGAGGCGGGGAAACATAGGTGGGGAATCAGATATGGGGAATCGGAGGTGGGGAATCAGAGGCGATGAATCAGAGATGGCGAATCAGAGGCGGGGAAACAGAGGCGGGCAATAAGACATGGGGAATCAGAGGCTGGGAGTCAGACGCGGGGAATCAGAGGCGGGGAATCAGAGCTGGGGAATCAGAGGCGGGGAATCAGAGTTGGGGAATCAGAGGCGGGGAATCAGATATGGCGAAACAGAGGCGGGGAATCAGAGGCAGGGAATCGGAGGCGGGGAATCAGATATGGGGAATCAGAGGAGGGGAATCAGAGGCAGGGAATCAGATGTGTGGAATCAGATATGGGGAATCAGAGGCGGGGAATCAGAGCTGGGGAATGAGACGCGGGGAATCAGAGGCGGGGAATCAGAGCTGGGGAATCAGAGGCGGGCTATCAGAGTTGGGGAATCAGCGGCGGGGAATCAGATATGGGGAAACAGAGGCGGGGAATAAGAGGCGGGGAAACAGAGGCGGGGAATCAGATATGGGGAATCAGAGGTGGGGAATCAGAGGTTGGAAATCAGAGGCAGGGAATCAAAGGCGGGGAATCAGATATGGGGAATCAGAGGCGGGGAATCAGAGGCGGGGAATCAGAGGCAGGGAATCAGATGTGTGGTATCAGAGATGGGGAATCAGAGGCAGGGAATCAGAGGTGGGGAATCAGAGGCGGGTAATCAGAGGCCGGGAATCAGAGGCCGGAAATCAGAGGCCGGGAATCAGAGGCCGGGAATCAGAGGCCGGGAATCAGAGGCCGGGAATCAGAGGTGGGGAATAAGAGGCAGGGAATCAGATGTGCAGTATCAGAGTTGGGGAATCAGAGGCGGGGAATTAGATATGGGGAAACAGAGGCGGGGAATCAGAGGCGGGGAATCAGATATGGGGAATCAGAGGTGGGGAATCAGAGGCAGGGAATCAGATGTGTGGAATCAGAGATGGGGAATCAGAGGCGGGGAATGAGATATGGGGAATCAGAGGCGGGGAATCAGAGGTGGGGAAATAGAGGCGAGGAATCAGATATGTGGAATCAGAGGTGGCGAATCAAAGGCGGTGAATCAGAGATGGGGAATCAGAGGCGGGGAATCAGAGGCTGGGATTCAGACGCGGGGAATCAGAGGCGGGGAATCAGAGCTGGGGAATCAGAGGCGGGCTATCAGAGTTGGGGAATCAGCGGCGGGGAATCAGATATGGGGAATCAGAGGCGGGGAATCAGAGCTGGGGAATGAGACGCGGGGAATCAGAGGCGGGGAATCAGAGCTGGGGAATCAGAGGCGGGCTATCAGAGTTGGGGAATCAGCGGCGGGGAATCAGATATGGGGAAACAGAGGCGGGGAATAAGAGGCGGGGAAACAGAGGCGGGGAATCAGATATGGGGAATCAGAGGTGGGGAATCAGAGGTTGGAAATCAGAGGCAGGGAATCAAAGGCGGGGAATCAGATATGGGGAATCAGAGGCGGGGAATCAGAGGCGGGGAATCAGAGGCAGGGAATCAGATGTGTGGTATCAGAGATGGGGAATCAGAGGCAGGGAATCAGAGGTGGGGAATCAGAGGCGGGTAATCAGAGGCCGGGAATCAGAGGCCGGAAATCAGAGGCCGGGAATCAGAGGCCGGGTATCAGAGGCCGGGAATCAGAGGCCGGGAATCAGAGGTGGGGAATAAGAGGCAGGGAATCAGATGTGCAGAATCAGAGTTGGGGAATCAGAGGCGGGGAATTAGATATGGGGAAACAGAGGCTGGGATTCAGACGCGGGGAATCAGAGGCGGGGAATCAGAGCTGGGGAATCAGAGGCGGGCTATCAGAGTTGGGGAATCAGCGGCGGGGAATCAGATATGGGGAATCAGAGGCGGGGAATCAGAGCTGGGGAATGAGACGCGGGGAATCAGAGGCGGGGAATCAGAGCTGGGGAATCAGAGGCGGGCTATCAGAGTTGGGGAATCAGCGGCGGGGAATCAGATATGGGGAAACAGAGGCGGGGAATAAGAGGCGGGGAAACAGAGGCGGGGAATCAGATATGGGGAATCAGAGGTGGGGAATCAGAGGTTGGAAATCAGAGGCAGGGAATCAAAGGCGGGGAATCAGATATGGGGAATCAGAGGTGGGGAATCAGAGGTTGGAAATCAGAGGCAGGGAATCAATGGCGGGGAATCAGATATGGGGAATCAGAGGCAGGGAATCAAACACGGGGAATCAGAGGCGGGGAATCAGAGCTGGGGAATCAGTGGCGGGGAATCAGAGTTGGGGAATCAGAGGCGGGGAATCAGATATGGGGAAACAGAGGCGGGGAATCAGAGGCGGGGAAACAGAGGCGGGGAATCAGATATGGGGAATCAGAGGTGGGTAATTAGAGGTTGGGAATTAGATGCAGGGAATCAGAGGCGGGGAATCAGAGGCGGGGAATCAGAGGCAGGGAATCAGATGTGCGGAATCAGAGATGGGGAATCAGAGGCAGGGAATCAGAGGCGGGGAATCAGAGGCCGGGAATGAGAGGCCGGGAATCAGAGGCCGGGAATGAGAGGCCGGGAATGAGAGGCCGGGAATCAGAGGCCGGGAATCAGAGGCCGGGAATCAGAGGTGGGGAATAAGAGGCAGGGAATCAGATGTGCAGAATCAGAGTTGGGGAATCAGATGCGGGGAATCAGATATGGGGAATCAGAGGCGGGGTATCAGAGGTGGGGAAACAGAGGCTGTGAATCAGACATGGGGAATCAGAGGCGGGGGATCAGAGGTGGTGAATCAGAGATGGGGAATCAGAGGCGGGGAATCAGAGGCTGGGATTCAGACGCGGGGAATCAGAGGCGGGGAATCAGAGCTGGGGAATCAGAGGCGGGCTATCAGAGTTGGGGAATCAGCGGCGGGGAATCAGATATGGGGAATCAGAGGCGGGGAATCAGAGCTGGGGAATGAGACGCGGGGAATCAGAGGCGGGGAATCAGAGCTGGGGAATCAGAGGCGGGCTATCAGAGTTGGGGAATCAGCGGCGGGGAATCAGATATGGGGAAACAGAGGCGGGGAATAAGAGGCGGGGAAACAGAGGCGGGGAATCAGATATGGGGAATCAGAGGTGGGGAATCAGAGGTTGGAAATCAGAGGCAGGGAATCAAAGGCGGGGAATCAGATATGGGGAATCAGAGGCGGGGAATCAGAGGCGGGGAATCAGAGGCAGGGAATCAGATGTGTGGTATCAGAGATGGGGAATCAGAGGCAGGGAATCAGAGGTGGGGAATCAGAGGCGGGTAATCAGAGGCCGGGAATCAGAGGCCGGAAATCAGAGGCCGGGAATCAGAGGCCGGGAATCAGAGGCCGGGAATCAGAGGCCGGGAATCAGAGGTGGGGAATAAGAGGCAGGGAATCAGATGTGCAGAATCAGAGTTGGGGAATCAGAGGCGGGGAATTAGATATGGGGAAACAGAGGCGGGGAATCAGAGGTGGGGAATCAGATATGGGGAATCAGAGGTGGGGAATCAGAGGCAGGGAATCAGATGTGTGGAATCAGAGATGGGGAATCAGAGGCGGGGAATGAGATATGGGGAATCAGAGGCGGGGAATCAGAGGTGGGGAAATAGAGGCGAGGAATCAGATATGGGGAATCAGAGGTGGCGAATCAAAGGCGGTGAATCAGAGATGGGGAATCAGAGGCGGGGAATCAGAGGCAGGGAATCAAACACGGGGAATCAGAGGCGGGGAATCAGAGCTGGGGAATCAGTGGCGGGGAATCAGAGTTGGGGAATCAGAGGCGGGGAATCAGATATGGGGAAACAGAGGCGGGGAATCAGAGGCGGGGAAACAGAGGCGGGGAATCAGATATGGGGAATCAGAGGTGGGTAATTAGAGGTTGGGAATTAGATGCAGGGAATCAGAGGCGGGGAATCAGAGGCGGGGAATCAGAGGCAGGGAATCAGATGTGCGGAATCAGAGATGGGGAATCAGAGGCAGGGAATCAGAGGCGGGGTATCAGAGGCCGGGAATGAGAGGCCGGGAATCAGAGGCCGGTAATGAGAGGCCGGGATTGAGAGGCCGGGAATCAGAGGCCGGGAATCAGAGGCCGGGAATCAGAGGTGGGGAATAAGAGGCAGGGAATCAGATGTGCAGAATCAGAGTTGGGGAATCAGAGGCGGGGAATTAGATATGGGGAAACAGAGGCGGGGAATCAGAGTCGGGGAATCATATATGGGGAATCAGAGGTGGGGAATCAGAGGCAGGGAATCAGATGTGTGGAATCAGAGATGGGGAATCAGAGGCAGGGAATCAGAATCAGAAGCGGGGAATCAGAGGCCGGGAATCAGAGGCCGGGAATCAGAGTTGGGGAATCAGAGTCCGGGAATCAGAGATGGGGAATCAGAGGCGGGGAATGAGATATGGGGAATCAGAGGCGGGGAATCAGAGGCGGGGAAATAGAGGCGAAGAATCAGATATGGGGAATCAGAGGTGGCGAATCAAAGGCGGTGAATCAGAGATGGGGAATCAGAGGCTGGGAATCAGAGGCAGGGAATCAAACACGGGGAATCAGAGGCGGGGAATCAGAGCTGGGGAATCAGTGGCGGGGAATCAGAGTTGGGGAATCAGAGGCGGGGAATCAGATATGGGGAAACAGAGGCGGGGAATCAGAGGCGGGGAAACAGAGGCGGGGAATCAGATATGGGGAATCAGAGGTGGGTAATTAGAGGTTGGGAATTAGATGCAGGGAATCAGAGGCGGGGAATCAGAGGCGGGGAATCAGAGGCAGGGAATCAGATGTGCGGAATCAGAGATGGGTATCAGAGGCAGGGAATCAGAGGCGGGGAATCAGAGGCCGGGAATGAGAGGCCGGGAATCAGAGGCCGTGAAACAGAGGCCGGGAATCAGAGGTGGGGAATAAGAGGCAGGGAATCAGATGTGCGGAATCAGAGATGGGGAATCAGAGGCAGGGAATCACTGGCGGGGAATCAGAGGCGGGGAATCAGAGACCGGGAATCAGAGGCCGGGAATGAGAGGCCGGGAATCAGAGGCCGGGAATCAGAGGCTGGGAATCAGAGGTGGGGTATAAGAGGCCGGGAATGAGAGATCGGGAATCAGAGGCGTGGAATCATAGCTGGCGAATCAGAGGCGGGGAATCAGAGTTGGGGAATCAGAGGTGGGGAATCAGATATGGGAAATCAGAGGCTGGGAATCAGAGGCGGGGAAACAGAGGCGGGGAATCAGATATGGGGAATCATAGGTGGAAAATCAGAGGTGGTGAATCAGAGATGGGGAATCAGAGGTGGGGAATCAGAGGCAGGGTATCAGACGCGGGGTATCAGAGTCAGGGAATGAGAGCTGGGGAATCAGAGGCGGGGAATCAGAGTTGGGGAATCAGAGGAGGGGAATCAGATATGGGGAATCAGAGGCGGGGAATCAGAGGCGGGGTAACAGAGGTGGGAAATCAGAGGCAGGGAATCACAGGCAGGGAATCAGATGTGGGGAATCAGAGGCGGGGAATCATAGCTGGCGAATCACAGGTGGGGAATCAGAGTTGGGGAATCAGAGGAGGGGAATCAGATATGGGGAATCAGAGGCGGGGTATCAGAGGTGGGGAAACAGAGGCTGTGAATCAGACATGGGGAATCAGAGGCGGGGGATCAGAGGTGGTGAATCAGAGATGGGGAATCAGAGGCGGGGAATCAGAGGCTGGGATTCAGACGCGGGGAATCAGAGGCGGGGAATCAGAGCTGGGGAATCAGAGGCGGGCTATCAGAGTTGGGGAATCAGCGGCGGGGAATCAGATATGGGGAATCAGAGGCGGGGAATCAGAGCTGGGGAATGAGAGGCCGGGAATCAGATATGGGGAAACAGAGGCGGGGAATAAGAGGCGGGGAAACAGAGGCGGGGAATCAGATATGGGGAATCAGAGGTGGGGAATCAGAGGTTGGAAATCAGAGGCAGGGAATCAAAGGCGGGGAATCAGAATTGGGGAATCAGAGATAGGGAATCAGAGATGGGGAATCAGAGGCGGGGAATCAGAAGCGGGGAATCAGAGGTGGTGAATCAGAGCTGGGGAATCAGAGGCTGGGAATCAGTGTTGGGGAATCAGAGGCGGGGAATCAGATATGAGGAAACAGAGGCAGGGAATCAGAGGCGGGGAAACTGAGGCGGGGAATCAGATATGGGGAATCAGAGGTGGGGAATCAGAGGTTGGGAATCAGAGGCATGGAATCAGAGGCGGGGCATCAGAGGCGGGGAAACATAGGTGGGGAATCAGATATGGGGAATCGGAGGTGGGGAATAAGAGGCGATGAATCAGAGATGGCGAATCAGAGGCGGGGAAACAGAGTTGGGGAATCAGAGGCGGGGAATCAGATATGGCGAAACAGAGGCGGGGAATCAGAGGCAGGGAATCGGAGGCGGGGAATCAGATATGGGGAATCAGAGGAGGGGAATCAGAGGCAGGGAATCAGATGTGTGGAATCAGAGATGGGGAATCAGAGGCAGGGAATCAGAATCAGAAGCGGGAAATCAGAGGCCGGGAATCAGAGGCCGGGAATCAGATGCCGGGAATAAGAGGCCGGGAATCAGAGGTGGGGAATCAGAGTCCGGGAATCAGATATGGGGAATCAGAGGCGGGGAATGAGATATGGGGAATCAGAGGCGGGGAATCAGAGGCGGGGAAACAGAGGCGGGGAATCACATATGGGGAATCAGAGGTGGCGAATCAAAGGCGGGGAATCAGATATGGGGAAACAGAGGCGGGGAATCAGAGGCGGGGAAACAGAGGCGGGGAATCGGATATGGGGAATTAGAGGTGGGGAATCAGAAGTTGGGAATCAGAGGCAGGGAATCAGAGGCAGGGAATCAAACACGGGGAATCAGAGGCGGGGAATCAGAGCTGGGGAATCAGAGGTGGGGAATCAGAGTTCGGGAATCAGAGGCGGGGAATCAGATATGGGGAAACAGAGGTGGGGAATCAGAGGCGGGGAAACAGAGGCGGGGAATCAGATATGGGGAATCAGAGGTGGGGAATCAGAGGTTGGGAATCAGAGGCAGGGAATCAGAGGCAGGGAATCAGAGGCGGGGAATCAGAGGCAGGGAATCAGAGGCCGGGAATCAGAGGCCGGGAATGAGAGGCCGGGAATGAGAGGCCGGGAATCAGAGGCCGGGAATCAGAGGCCGGGAATCAGAGGTGGGGAATAAGAGGCAGGGAATCAGATGTGCAGAATCAGAATTGGGGAATCAGAGGCGGGGAATTAGATATGGGGAAACAGAGGCGGGGAATCAGAGGCGGGGAATCAGAGGCGGGGAATCAGATATGGGGAATCAGAGGTGGGGAATCAGAGGCAGGGAATCAGATGTGTGGAATCAGAGATGGGGAATCAGAGGCAGGGAATCAGAATCAGAAGCGGGGAATCAGAGGCCGGGAATCAGAGGCCGGGAATCAGAGTTGGGGAATCAGAGTCCGGGAATCAGAGATGGGGAATCAGAGGCGGGGAATGAGATATTGGCGAATCAGAGGCGGGGAATCAGAGGCGGGGAAATAGAGGCGAGGAATCAGATATGGGGAATCAGAGGTGGCGAATCAAAGGCGGTGAATCAGAGATGGGGAATCAGAGGCGGGGAATCAGAGGCAGGGAATCAAACACGGGGAATCAGAGGCGGGGAATCAGAGCTGGGGAATCAGTGGCGGGGAATCAGAGTTGGGGAATCAGAGGCGGGGAATCAGATATGGGGAAACAGAGGCGGGGAATCAGAGGCGGGGAAACAGAGGCGGGGAATCATATATGGGGAATCAGAGGTGGGTAATTAGAGGTTGGGAATTAGATGCAGGGAATCAGAGGTGGGGAATCAGAGGCGGGGAATCAGAGGCAGGGAATCAGATGTGCGGAATCAGAGATGGGGAATCAGAGGCAGGGAATCAGAGGCGGGGTATCAGAGGCCGGGAATGAGAGGCCGGGAATGAGAGGCCGGGAATGAGAGGCCGGGAATCAGAGGCCGTGAAACAGAGGACGGGAGTCAGAGGTGGGGAATAAGAGGCAGGGAATCAGATGTGCGGAATCAGAGATGGGGAATCAGAGGCAGGGAATCACTGGCGGGGAATCAGAAGCGGGGAATCAGAGACCGGGAATCAGAGGCCGGGAATGAGAGGCCGGGAATCAGAGGCCGGGAATCAGAGGCTGGGAATCAGAGGTGGGGAATAAGAGGCCGGGAATCAGAGATCGGGAATCAGAGGCGGGGAATCAGAGGCGGGCAATCAGAGGCGGGGAATCAGAGGCATGGATTCAGACGCAGGGAATCAGAGGCGTGGAATCATAGCTGGCGAATCAGAGGCGGGGAATCAGAGTTGGGGAATCAGAGGTGGGGAATCAGATATGGGGAATCAGAGGCGGGGAATCAGAGGCGGGGAAACAGAGGCGGGGAATCAGATATGGGGAATCATAGGTGGAAAATCAGAGGTGGTGAATCAGAGATGGGGAATCAGAGGTGGGGAATCAGAGGCAGGGTATCAGACGCGGGGTATCAGAGGCAGGGAATGAGAGCTGGGGAATCAGAGGCGGGGAATCAGAGGCCGGGAATCAGAGGTGGGGAATAAGAGGCTGTGAATCAGACATGGGGAATCAGAGGCGGGGGATCAGAGGTGGTGAATCAGAGATGGGGAATCAGAGGCGGGGAATCAGAGGCTGGGATTCAGACGCGGGGAATCAGAGGCGGGGAATCAGAGCTGGGGAATCAGAGGCGGGCTATCAGAGTTGGGGAATCAGCGGCGGGGAATCAGATATGGGGAATCAGAGGCGGGGAATCAGAGCTGGGGAATGAGAGGCCGGGAATCAGATATGGGGAAACAGAGGCGGGGAATAAGAGGCGGGGAAACAGAGGCGGGGAATCAGATATGGGGAATCAGAGGTGGGGAATCAGAGGTTGGAAATCAGAGGCAGGGAATCAAAGGCGGGGAATCAGAATTGGGGAATCAGAGATAGGGAATCAGAGATGGGGAATCAGAGGCGGGGAATCAGACGCGGGGAATCAGAGGTGGTGAATCAGAGCTGGGGAATCAGAGGCGGGGAATCAGTGTTGGGGAATCAGAGGCGGGGAATCAGATATGAGGAAACAGAGGCAGGGAATCAGAGGCGGGGAAACTGAGGCGGGGAATCAGATATGGGGAATCAGAGGTGGGGAATCAGTGGTTGGGAATCAGAGGCATGGAATCAGAGGCGGGGCATCAGAGGCGGGGAAACATAGGTGGGGAATCAGATATGGGGAATCGGAGGTGGGGAATCAGAGGCGATGAATCAGAGATGGCGAATCAGAGGCGGGGAAACAGAGGCGGGCAATAAGACATGGGGAATCAGAGGCTGGGAATCAGACGCGGGGAATCAGAGGCGGGGAATCAGAGCTGGGGAATCAGAGGCGATGAATCAGAGTTGGGGAATCAGAGGCGGGGAATCAGATATGGCGAAACAGAGGCGGGGAATCAGAGGCAGGGAATCGGAGGCGGGGAATCAGATATGGGGAATCAGAGGAGGGGAATCAGAGGCAGGGAATCAGATGTGTGGAATCAGAGATGGGGAATCAGAGGCAGGGAATCAGAATCAGAAGCGGGGAATCAGAGGCCGGGAATCAGAGGCCGGGAATCAGATGCCGGGAATAAGAGGCCGGGAATCAGAGGTGGGGAATCAGAGTCCGGGAATCAGATATGGGGAATCAGAGGCGGGGAATGAGATATGGGGAATCAGAGGCGGGGAATCAGAGGCGGGGAAACAGAGGCGGGGAATCACATATGGGGAATCAGAGGTGGCGAATCAAAGGCGGGGAATCAGATATGGGGAAACAGAGGCGGGGAATCAGAGGCGGGGAAACAGAGGGGGGAATCAGATATGGGGAATTAGAGGTGGGGAATCAGAGGTTGGGAATCAGAGGCAGGGAATCAGAGGCAGGGAATCAAACACGGGGAATCAGAGGCGGGGAATCAGAGCTGGGGAATCAGAGGTGGGGAATCAGAGTTCGGGAATCAGAGGCGGGGAATCAGATATGGGGAAACAGAGGTGGGGAATCAGAGGCGGGGAAACAGAGGCGGGGAATCAGATATGGGGAATCAGAGGTGGGGAATCAGAGGTTGGGAATCAGAGGCAGGGAATCAGAGGCAGGGAATCAGAGGCGGGGAATCAGAGTCAGGGAATCAGAGGCCGGGAATCAGAGGCCGGGAATGAGAGGCCGGGAATGAGAGGCCGGGAATCAGAGGCCGGGAATCAGAGGCCGGGAATCAGAGGCGGGGAAACAGAGGCGGGGAATCAGATATGGGGAATTAGAGGTGGGGAATCAGAGGTTGGGAATCAGAGGCAGGGAATCAGAGGCAGGGAATCAAACACGGGGAATCAGAGGCGGGGAATCAGAGCTGGGGAATCAGAGGTGGGGAATCAGAGTTCGGGAATCAGAGGCGGGGAATCAGATATGGGGAAACAGAGGTGGGGAATCAGAGGCGGGGAAACAGAGGCGGGGAATCAGATATGGGGAATCAGAGGTGGGGAATCAGAGGTTGGGAATCAGAGGCAGGGAATCAGAGGCAGGGAATCAGAGGCGGGGAATCAGAGGCAGGGAATCAGAGGCCGGGAATCAGAGGCCGGGAATGAGAGGCCGGGAATGAGAGGCCGGGAATCAGAGGCCGGGAATCAGAGGCCGGGAATCAGAGGTGGGGAATAAGAGGCAGGGAATCAGATGTGCAGAATCAGAATTGGGGAATCAGAGGCGGGGAATTAGATATGGGGAAACAGAGGCGGGGAATCAGAGGCGGGGAATCAGAGGCGGGGAATCAGATATGGGGAATCAGAGGTGGGGAATCAGAGGCAGGGAATCAGATGTATGGAATCAGAGATGGGGAATCAGAGGCAGGGAATCAGAATCAGAAGCGGGGAATCAGAGGCCGGGAATCAGAGGCCGGGAATCAGAGTTGGGGAATCAGAGTCCGGGAATCAGAGATGGGGAATCAGAGGCGGGGAATGAGATATTGGCGAATCAGAGGCGGGGAATCAGAGGCGGGGAAATAGAGGCGAGGAATCAGATATGGGGAATCAGAGGTGACGAATCAAAGGCGGTGAATCAGAGATGGGGAATCAGAGGCGGGGCATCAGAGGCAGGGAATCAAACACGGGGAATCAGAGGCGGGGAATCAGAGCTGGGGAATCAGTGGCGGGGAATCAGAGTTGGGGAATCAGAGGCGGGGAATCAGATATGGGGAAACAGAGGCGGGGAATCAGAGGCGGGGAAACAGAGGCGGGGAATCAGATATGGGGAATCAGAGGTGGGTAATTAGAGGTTGGGAATTAGATGCAGGGAATCAGAGGCGGGGAATCAGAGGCGGGGAATCAGAGGCAGGGAATCAGATGTGCGGAATCAGAGATGGGGAATCAGAGGCAGGGAATCAGAGGCGGGGTATCAGAGGCCGGGAATGAGAGGCCGGGAATCAGAGGCCGGTAATGAGAGGCCGGGATTGAGAGGCCGGGAATCAAAGGCCGGGAATCAGAGGCCGGGAATCAGAGGTGGGGAATAAGAGGCAGGGAATCAGATGTGCAGAATCAGAGTTGGGGAATCAGAGGCGGGGAATTAGATATGGGGAAACAGAGGCGGGGAATCAGAGGCGGGGAATCATATATGGGGAATCAGAGGTGGGGAATCAGAGGCAGGGAATCAGATGTGTGGAATCAGAGATGGGGAATCAGAGGCAGGGAATCAGAATCAGAAGCGGGGAATCAGAGGCCGGGAATCAGAGGCCGGGAATCAGAGTTGGGGAATCAGAGTCCGGGAATCAGAGATGGGGAATCAGAGGCGGGGAATGAGATATGGGGAATCAGAGGCGGGGAATCAGAGGCGGGGAAATAGAGGCGAAGAATCAGATATGGGGAATCAGAGGTGGCGAATCAAAGGCGGTGAATCAGAGATGGGGAATCAGAGGCTGGGAATCAGAGGCAGGGAATCAAACACGGGGAATCAGAGGCGGGGAATCAGAGCTGGGGAATCAGTGGCGGGGAATCAGAGTTGGGGAATCAGAGGCGGGGAATCAGATATGGGGTAACAGAGGCGGGGAATCAGAGGCGGGGAAACAGAGGCGGGGAATCAGATATGGGGAATCAGAGGTGGGTAATTAGAGGTTGGGAATTAGATGCAGGGAATCAGAGGCGGGGAATCAGAGGCGGGGAATCAGAGGCAGGGAATCAGATGTGCGGAATCAGAGATGGGTATCAGAGGCAGGGAATCAGAGGCGGGGAATCAGAGGCCGGGAATGAGAGGCCGGGAATCAGAGGCCGTGAAACAGAGGCCGGGAATCAGAGGTGGGGAATAAGAGGCAGGGAATCAGATGTGCGGAATCAGAGATGGGGAATCAGAGGCAGGGAATCACTGGCGGGGAATCAGAGGCGGGGAATCAGAGACCGGGAATCAGAGGCCGGGAATGAGAGGCCGGGAATCAGAGGCCGGGAATCAGAGGCTGGGAATCAGAGGTGGGGTATAAGAGGCCGGGAATGAGAGATCGGGAATCAGAGGCGTGGAATCATAGCTGGCGAATCAGAGGCGGGGAATCAGAGTTGGGGAATCAGAGGTGGGGAATCAGATATGGGAAATCAGAGGCTGGGAATCAGAGGCGGGGAAACAGAGGCGGGGAATCAGATATGGGGAATCATAGGTGGAAAATCAGAGGTGGTGAATCAGAGATGGGGAATCAGAGGTGGGGAATCAGAGGCAGGGTATCAGACGCGGGGTATCAGAGTCAGGGAATGAGAGCTGGGGAATCAGAGGCGGGGAATCAGAGTTGGGGAATCAGAGGAGGGGAATCAGATATGGGGAATCAGAGGCGGGGAATCAGAGGCGGGGTAACAGAGGTGGGAAATCAGAGGCAGGGAATCACAGGCAGGGAATCAGATGTGGGGAATCAGAGGCGGGGAATCATAGCTGGCGAATCACAGGTGGGGAATCAGAGTTGGGGAATCAGAGGAGGGGAATCAGATATGGGGAATCAGAGGCGGGGTATCAGAGGTGGGGAAACAGAGGCTGTGAATCAGACATGGGGAATCAGAGGCGGGGGATCAGAGGTGGTGAATCAGAGATGGGGAATCAGAGGCGGGGAATCAGAGGCTGGGATTCAGACGCGGGGAATCAGAGGCGGGGAATCAGAGCTGGGGAATCAGAGGTGGGCTATCAGAGTTGGGGAATCAGCGGCGGGGAATCAGATATGGGGAATCAGAGGCGGGGAATCAGAGGCGGGGAAACAGAGGCGGGGAATCAGATATGGGGAATCAGAGGTGGGTAATTAGAGGTTGGGAATTAGATGCAGGGAATCAGAGGCGGGCAATCAGAGGCGGGGAATCAGAGGCATGGATTCAGACGCAGGGAATCAGAGGCGTGGAATCATAGCTGGCGAATCAGAGGCGGGGAATCAGAGTTGGGGAATCAGAGGTGGGGAATCAGATATGGGGAATCAGAGGCGGGGAATCAGAGGCGGGGAAACAGAGGCGGGGAATCAGATATGGGGAATCATAGGTGGAAAATCAGAGGTGGTGAATCAGAGATGGGGAATCAGAGGTGGGGAATCAGAGGCAGGGTATCAGACGCGGGGTATCAGAGGCAGGGAATGAGAGCTGGGGAATCAGAGGCGGGGAATCAGAGGCCGGGAATCAGAGGTGGGGAATAAGAGGCTGTGAATCAGACATGGGGAATCAGAGGCGGGGGATCAGAGGTGGTGAATCAGAGATGGGGAATCAGAGGCGGGGAATCAGAGGCTGGGATTCAGACGCGGGGAATCAGAGGCGGGGAATCAGAGCTGGGGAATCAGAGGCGGGCTATCAGAGTTCGGGAATCAGCGGCGGGGAATCAGATATGGGGAATCAGAGGCGGGGAATCAGAGCTGGGGAATGAGAGGCCGGGAATCAGATATGGGGAAACAGAGGCGGGGAATAAGAGGCGGGGAAACAGAGGCGGGGAATCAGATATGGGGAATCAGAGGTGGGGAATCAGAGGTTGGAAATCAGAGGCAGGGAATCAAAGGCGGGGAATCAGAATTGGGGAATCAGAGATAGGGAATCAGAGATGGGGAATCAGAGGCGGGGAATCAGACGCGGGGAATCAGAGGTGGTGAATCAGAGCTGGGGAATCAGAGGCGGGGAATCAGTGTTGGGGAATCAGAGGCGGGGAATCAGATATGAGGAAACAGAGGCAGGGAATCAGAGGCGGGGAAACTGAGGCGGGGAATCAGATATGGGGAATCAGAGGTGGGGAATCAGTGGTTGGGAATCAGAGGCATGGAATCAGAGGCGGGGCATCAGAGGCGGGGAAACATAGGTGGGGAATCAGATATGGGGAATCGGAGGTGGGGAATCAGAGGCGATGAATCAGAGATGGCGAATCAGAGGCGGGGAAACAGAGGCGGGCAATAAGACATGGGGAATCAGAGGCTGGGAATCAGACGCGGGGAATCAGAGGCGGGGAATCAGAGCTGGGGAATCAGAGGCGATGAATCAGAGTTGGGGAATCAGAGGCGGGGAATCAGATATGGCGAAACAGAGGCGGGGAATCAGAGGCAGGGAATCGGAGGCGGGGAATCAGATATGGGGAATCAGAGGAGGGGAATCAGAGGCAGGGAATCAGATGTGTGGAATCAGAGATGGGGAATCAGAGGCAGGGAATCAGAATCAGAAGCGGGGAATCAGAGGCCGGGAATCAGAGGCCGGGAATCAGATGCCGGGAATAAGAGGCCGGGAATCAGAGGTGGGGAATCAGAGTCCGGGAATCAGATATGGGGAATCAGAGGCGGGGAATGAGATATGGGGAATCAGAGGCGGGGAATCAGAGGCGGGGAAACAGAGGCGGGGAATCACATATGGGGAATCAGAGGTGGCGAATCAAAGGCGGGGAATCAGATATGGGGAAACAGAGGCGGGGAATCAGAGGCGGGGAAACAGAGGCGGGGAATCAGATATGGGGAATTAGAGGTGGGGAATCAGAGGTTGGGAATCAGAGGCAGGGAATCAGAGGCAGGGAATCAAACACGGGGAATCAGAGGCGGGGAATCAGAGCTGGGGAATCAGAGGTGGGGAATCAGAGTTCGGGAATCAGAGGCGGGGAATCAGATATGGGGAAACAGAGGTGGGGAATCAGAGGCGGGGAAACAGAGGCGGGGAATCAGATATGGGGAATCAGAGGTGGGGAATCAGAGGTTGGGAATCAGAGGCAGGGAATCAGAGGCAGGGAATCAGAGGCGGGGAATCAGAGGCAGGGAATCAGAGGCCGGGAATCAGAGGCCGGGAATGAGAGGCCGGGAATGAGAGGCCGGGAATCAGAGGCCGGGAATCAGAGGCCGGGAATCAGAGGCGGGGAAACAGAGGCGGGGAATCAGATATGGGGAATTAGAGGTGGGGAATCAGAGGTTGGGAATCAGAGGCAGGGAATCAGAGGCAGGGAATCAAACACGGGGAATCAGAGGCGGGGAATCAGAGCTGGGGAATCAGAGGTGGGGAATCAGAGTTCGGGAATCAGAGGCGGGGAATCAGATATGGGGAAACAGAGGTGGGGAATCAGAGGCGGGGAAACAGAGGCGGGGAATCAGATATGGGGAATCAGAGGTGGGGAATCAGAGGTTGGGAATCAGAGGCAGGGAATCAGAGGCAGGGAATCAGAGGCGGGGAATCAGAGGCAGGGAATCAGAGGCCGGGAATCAGAGGCCGGGAATGAGAGGCCGGGAATGAGAGGCCGGGAATCAGAGGCCGGGAATCAGAGGCCGGGAATCAGAGGTGGGGAATAAGAGGCAGGGAATCAGATGTGCAGAATCAGAATTGGGGAATCAGAGGCGGGGAATTAGATATGGGGAAACAGAGGCGGGGAATCAGAGGCGGGGAATCAGAGGCGGGGAATCAGATATGGGGAATCAGAGGTGGGGAATCAGAGGCAGGGAATCAGATGTATGGAATCAGAGATGGGGAATCAGAGGCAGGGAATCAGAATCAGAAGCGGGGAATCAGAGGCCGGGAATCAGAGGCCGGGAATCAGAGTTGGGGAATCAGAGTCCGGGAATCAGAGATGGGGAATCAGAGGCGGGGAATGAGATATTGGCGAATCAGAGGCGGGGAATCAGAGGCGGGGAAATAGAGGCGAGGAATCAGATATGGGGAATCAGAGGTGACGAATCAAAGGCGGTGAATCAGAGATGGGGAATCAGAGGCGGGGCATCAGAGGCAGGGAATCAAACACGGGGAATCAGAGGCGGGGAATCAGAGCTGGGGAATCAGTGGCGGGGAATCAGAGTTGGGGAATCAGAGGCGGGGAATCAGATATGGGGAAACAGAGGCGGGGAATCAGAGGCGGGGAAACAGAGGCGGGGAATCAGATATGGGGAATCAGAGGTGGGTAATTAGAGGTTGGGAATTAGATGCAGGGAATCAGAGGCGGGGAATCAGAGGCGGGGAATCAGAGGCAGGGAATCAGATGTGCGGAATCAGAGATGGGGAATCAGAGGCAGGGAATCAGAGGCGGGGTATCAGAGGCCGGGAATGAGAGGCCGGGAATCAGAGGCCGGTAATGAGAGGCCGGGATTGAGAGGCCGGGAATCAGAGGCCGGGAATCAGAGGCCGGGAATCAGAGGTGGGGAATAAGAGGCAGGGAATCAGATGTGCAGAATCAGAGTTGGGGAATCAGAGGCGGGGAATTAGATATGGGGAAACAGAGGCGGGGAATCAGAGGCGGGGAATCATATATGGGGAATCAGAGGTGGGGAATCAGAGGCAGGGAATCAGATGTGTGGAATCAGAGATGGGGAATCAGAGGCAGGGAATCAGAATCAGAAGCGGGGAATCAGAGGCCGGGAATCAGAGGCCGGGAATCAGAGTTGGGGAATCAGAGTCCGGGAATCAGAGATGGGGAATCAGAGGCGGGGAATGAGATATGGGGAATCAGAGGCGGGGAATCAGAGGCGGGGAAATAGAGGCGAAGAATCAGATATGGGGAATCAGAGGTGGCGAATCAAAGGCGGTGAATCAGAGATGGGGAATCAGAGGCTGGGAATCAGAGGCAGGGAATCAAACACGGGGAATCAGAGGCGGGGAATCAGAGCTGGGGAATCAGTGGCGGGGAATCAGAGTTGGGGAATCAGAGGCGGGGAATCAGATATGGGGAAACAGAGGCGGGGAATCAGAGGCGGGGAAACAGAGGCGGGGAATCAGATATGGGGAATCAGAGGTGGGTAATTAGAGGTTGGGAATTAGATGCAGGGAATCAGAGGCGGGGAATCAGAGGCGGGGAATCAGAGGCAGGGAATCAGATGTGCGGAATCAGAGATGGGTATCAGAGGCAGGGAATCAGAGGCGGGGAATCAGAGGCCGGGAATGAGAGGCCGGGAATCAGAGGCCGTGAAACAGAGGCCGGGAATCAGAGGTGGGGAATAAGAGGCAGGGAATCAGATGTGCGGAATCAGAGATGGGGAATCAGAGGCAGGGAATCACTGGCGGGGAATCAGAGGCGGGGAATCAGAGACCGGGAATCAGAGGCCGGGAATGAGAGGCCGGGAATCAGAGGCCGGGAATCAGAGGCTGGGAATCAGAGGTGGGGTATAAGAGGCCGGGAATGAGAGATCGGGAATCAGAGGCGTGGAATCATAGCTGGCGAATCAGAGGCGGGGAATCAGAGTTGGGGAATCAGAGGTGGGGAATCAGATATGGGAAATCAGAGGCTGGGAATCAGAGGCGGGGAAACAGAGGCGGGGAATCAGATATGGGGAATCATAGGTGGAAAATCAGAGGTGGTGAATCAGAGATGGGGAATCAGAGGTGGGGAATCAGAGGCAGGGTATCAGACGCGGGGTATCAGAGTCAGGGAATGAGAGCTGGGGAATCAGAGGCGGGGAATCAGAGTTGGGGAATCAGAGGAGGGGAATCAGATATGGGGAATCAGACGCGGGGAATCAGAGGCGGGGTAACAGAGGTGGGAAATCAGAGGCAGGGAATCACAGGCAGGGAATCAGATGTGGGGAATCAGAGGCGGGGAATCATAGCTGGCGAATCACAGGTGGGGAATCAGAGTTGGGGAATCAGAGGAGGGGAATCAGATATGGGGAATCAGAGGCGGGGTATCAGAGGTGGGGAAACAGAGGCTGTGAATCAGACATGGGGAATCAGAGGCGGGGGATCAGAGGTGGTGAATCAGAGATGGGGAATCAGAGGCGGGGAATCAGAGGCTGGGATTCAGACGCGGGGAATCAGAGGCGGGGAATCAGAGCTGGGGAATCAGAGGCGGGCTATCAGAGTTGGGGAATCAGCGGCGGGGAATCAGATATGGGGAATCAGAGGCGGGGAATCAGAGGCGGGGAAACAGAGGCGGGGAATCAGATATGGGGAATCAGAGGTGGGTAATTAGAGGTTGGGAATTAGATGCAGGGAATCAGAGGCGGGCAATCAGAGGCGGGGAATCAGAGGCATGGATTCAGACGCAGGGAATCAGAGGCGTGGAATCATAGCTGGCGAATCAGAGGCGGGGAATCAGAGTTGGGGAATCAGAGGTGGGGAATCAGATATGGGGAATCAGAGGCGGGGAATCAGAGGCGGGGAAACAGAGGCGGGGAATCAGATATGGGGAATCATAGGTGGAAAATCAGAGGTGGTGAATCAGAGATGGGGAATCAGAGGTGGGGAATCAGAGGCAGGGTATCAGACGCGGGGTATCAGAGGCAGGGAATGAGAGCTGGGGAATCAGAGGCGGGGAATCAGAGGCCGGGAATCAGAGGTGGGGAATAAGAGGCTGTGAATCAGACATGGGGAATCAGAGGCGGGGGATCAGAGGTGGTGAATCAGAGATGGGGAATCAGAGGCGGGGAATCAGAGGCTGGGATTCAGACGCGGGGAATCAGAGGCGGGGAATCAGAGCTGGGGAATCAGAGGCGGGCTATCAGAGTTGGGGAATCAGCGGCGGGGAATCAGATATGGGGAATCAGAGGCGGGGAATCAGAGCTGGGGAATGAGAGGCCGGGAATCAGATATGGGGAAACAGAGGCGGGGAATAAGAGGCGGGGAAACAGAGGCGGGGAATCAGATATGGGGAATCAGAGGTGGGGAATCAGAGGTTGGAAATCAGAGGCAGGGAATCAAAGGCGGGGAATCAGAATTGGGGAATCAGAGATAGGGAATCAGAGATGGGGAATCAGAGGCGGGGAATCAGACGCGGGGAATCAGAGGTGGTGAATCAGAGCTGGGGAATCAGAGGCGGGGAATCAGTGTTGGGGAATCAGAGGCGGGGAATCAGATATGAGGAAACAGAGGCAGGGAATCAGAGGCGGGGAAACTGAGGCGGGGAATCAGATATGGGGAATCAGAGGTGGGGAATCAGTGGTTGGGAATCAGAGGCATGGAATCAGAGGCGGGGCATCAGAGGCGGGGAAACATAGGTGGGGAATCAGATATGGGGAATCGGAGGTGGGGAATCAGAGGCGATGAATCAGAGATGGCGAATCAGAGGCGGGGAAACAGAGGCGGGCAATAAGACATGGGGAATCAGAGGCTGGGAATCAGACGCGGGGAATCAGAGGCGGGGAATCAGAGCTGGGGAATCAGAGGCGATGAATCAGAGTTGGGGAATCAGAGGCGGGGAATCAGATATGGCGAAACAGAGGCGGGGAATCAGAGGCAGGGAATCGGAGGCGGGGAATCAGATATGGGGAATCAGAGGAGGGGAATCAGAGGCAGGGAATCAGATGTGTGGAATCAGAGATGGGGAATCAGAGGCAGGGAATCAGAATCAGAAGCGGGGAATCAGAGGCCGGGAATCAGAGGCCGGGAATCAGATGCCGGGAATAAGAGGCCGGGAATCAGAGGTGGGGAATCAGAGTCCGGGAATCAGATATGGGGAATCAGAGGCGGGGAATGAGATATGGGGAATCAGAGGCGGGGAATCAGAGGCGGGGAAACAGAGGCGGGGAATCACATATGGGGAATCAGAGGTGGCGAATCAAAGGCGGGGAATCAGATATGGGGAAACAGAGGCGGGGAATCAGAGGCGGGGAAACAGAGGCGGGGAATCAGATATGGGGAATTAGAGGTGGGGAATCAGAGGTTGGGAATCAGAGGCAGGGAATCAGAGGCAGGGAATCAAACACGGGGAATCAGAGGCGGGGAATCAGAGCTGGGGAATCAGAGGTGGGGAATCAGAGTTCGGGAATCAGAGGCGGGGAATCAGATATGGGGAAACAGAGGTGGGGAATCAGAGGCGGGGAAACAGAGGCGGGGAATCAGATATGGGGAATCAGAGGTGGGGAATCAGAGGTTGGGAATCAGAGGCAGGGAATCAGAGGCAGGGAATCAGAGGCGGGGAATCAGAGGCAGGGAATCAGAGGCCGGGAATCAGAGGCCGGGAATGAGAGGCCGGGAATGAGAGGCCGGGAATCAGAGGCCGGGAATCAGAGGCCGGGAATCAGAGGCGGGGAAACAGAGGCGGGGAATCAGATATGGGGAATTAGAGGTGGGGAATCAGAGGTTGGGAATCAGAGGCAGGGAATCAGAGGCAGGGAATCAAACACGGGGAATCAGAGGCGGGGAATCAGAGCTGGGGAATCAGAGGTGGGGAATCAGAGTTCGGGAATCAGAGGCGGGGAATCAGATATGGGGAAACAGAGGTGGGGAATCAGAGGCGGGGAAACAGAGGCGGGGAATCAGATATGGGGAATCAGAGGTGGGGAATCAGAGGTTGGGAATCAGAGGCAGGGAATCAGAGGCAGGGAATCAGAGGCGGGGAATCAGAGGCAGGGAATCAGAGGCCGGGAATCAGAGGCCGGGAATGAGAGGCCGGGAATGAGAGGCCGGGAATCAGAGGCCGGGAATCAGAGGCCGGGAATCAGAGGTGGGGAATAAGAGGCAGGGAATCAGATGTGCAGAATCAGAATTGGGGAATCAGAGGCGGGGAATTAGATATGGGGAAACAGAGGCGGGGAATCAGAGGCGGGGAATCAGAGGCGGGGAATCAGATATGGGGAATCAGAGGTGGGGAATCAGAGGCAGGGAATCAGATGTATGGAATCAGAGATGGGGAATCAGAGGCAGGGAATCAGAATCAGAAGCGGGGAATCAGAGGCCGGGAATCAGAGGCCGGGAATCAGAGTTGGGGAATCAGAGTCCGGGAATCAGAGATGGGGAATCAGAGGCGGGGAATGAGATATTGGCGAATCAGAGGCGGGGAATCAGAGGCGGGGAAATAGAGGCGAGGAATCAGATATGGGGAATCAGAGGTGACGAATCAAAGGCGGTGAATCAGAGATGGGGAATCAGAGGCGGGGCATCAGAGGCAGGGAATCAAACACGGGGAATCAGAGGCGGGGAATCAGAGCTGGGGAATCAGTGGCGGGGAATCAGAGTTGGGGAATCAGAGGCGGGGAATCAGATATGGGGAAACAGAGGCGGGGAATCAGAGGCGGGGAAACAGAGGCGGGGAATCAGATATGGGGAATCAGAGGTGGGTAATTAGAGGTTGGGAATTAGATGCAGGGAATCAGAGGCGGGGAATCAGAGGCGGGGAATCAGAGGCAGGGAATCAGATGTGCGGAATCAGAGATGGGGAATCAGAGGCAGGGAATCAGAGGCGGGGTATCAGAGGCCGGGAATGAGAGGCCGGGAATCAGAGGCCGGTAATGAGAGGCCGGGATTGAGAGGCCGGGAATCAGAGGCCGGGAATCAGAGGCCGGGAATCAGAGGTGGGGAATAAGAGGCAGGGAATCAGATGTGCAGAATCAGAGTTGGGGAATCAGAGGCGGGGAATTAGATATGGGGAAACAGAGGCGGGGAATCAGAGGCGGGGAATCATATATGGGGAATCAGAGGTGGGGAATCAGAGGCAGGGAATCAGATGTGTGGAATCAGAGATGGGGAATCAGAGGCAGGGAATCAGAATCAGAAGCGGGGAATCAGAGGCCGGGAATCAGAGGCCGGGAATCAGAGTTGGGGAATCAGAGTCCGGGAATCAGAGATGGGGAATCAGAGGCGGGGAATGAGATATGGGGAATCAGAGGCGGGGAATCAGAGGCGGGGAAATAGAGGCGAAGAATCAGATATGGGGAATAAGAGGTGGCGAATCAAAGGCGGTGAATCAGAGATGGGGAATCAGAGGCTGGGAATCAGAGGCAGGGAATCAAACACGGGGAATCAGAGGCGGGGAATCAGAGCTGGGGAATCAGTGGCGGGGAATCAGAGTTGGGGAATCAGAGGCGGGGAATCAGATATGGGGAAACAGAGGCGGGGAATCAGAGGCGGGGAAACAGAGGCGGGGAATCAGATATGGGGAATCAGAGGTGGGTAATTAGAGGTTGGGAATTAGATGCAGGGAATCAGAGGCGGGGAATCAGAGGCGGGGAATCAGAGGCAGGGAATCAGATGTGCGGAATCAGAGATGGGTATCAGAGGCAGGGAATCAGAGGCGGGGAATCAGAGGCCGGGAATGAGAGGCCGGGAATCAGAGGCCGTGAAACAGAGGCCGGGAATCAGAGGTGGGGAATAAGAGGCAGGGAATCAGATGTGCGGAATCAGAGATGGGGAATCAGAGGCAGGGAATCACTGGCGGGGAATCAGAGGCGGGGAATCAGAGACCGGGAATCAGAGGCCGGGAATGAGAGGCCGGGAATCAGAGGCCGGGAATCAGAGGCTGGGAATCAGAGGTGGGGTATAAGAGGCCGGGAATGAGAGATCGGGAATCAGAGGCGTGGAATCATAGCTGGCGAATCAGAGGCGGGGAATCAGAGTTGGGGAATCAGAGGTGGGGAATCAGATATGGGAAATCAGAGGCTGGGAATCAGAGGCGGGGAAACAGAGGCGGGGAATCAGATATGGGGAATCATAGGTGGAAAATCAGAGGTGGTGAATCAGAGATGGGGAATCAGAGGTGGGGAATCAGAGGCAGGGTATCAGACGCGGGGTATCAGAGTCAGGGAATGAGAGCTGGGGAATCAGAGGCGGGGAATCAGAGTTGGGGAATCAGAGGAGGGGAATCAGATATGGGGAATCAGAGGCGGGGAATCAGAGGCGGGGTAACAGAGGTGGGAAATCAGAGGCAGGGAATCACAGGCAGGGAATCAGATGTGGGGAATCAGAGGCGGGGAATCATAGCTGGCGAATCACAGGTGGGGAATCAGAGTTGGGGAATCAGAGGAGGGGAATCAGATATGGGGAATCAGAGGCGGGGTATCAGAGGTGGGGAAACAGAGGCTGTGAATCAGACATGGGGAATCAGAGGCGGGGGATCAGAGGTGGTGAATCAGAGATGGGGAATCAGAGGCGGGGAATCAGAGGCTGGGATTCAGACGCGGGGAATCAGAGGCGGGGAATCAGAGCTGGGGAATCAGAGGCGGGCTATCAGAGTTGGGGAATCAGCGGCGGGGAATCAGATATGGGGAATCAGAGGCGGGGAATCAGAGGCGGGGAAACAGAGGCGGGGAATCAGATATGGGGAATCAGAGGTGGGTAATTAGAGGTTGGGAATTAGATGCAGGGAATCAGAGGCGGGCAATCAGAGGCGGGGAATCAGAGGCATGGATTCAGACGCAGGGAATCAGAGGCGTGGAATCATAGCTGGCGAATCAGAGGCGGGGAATCAGAGTTGGGGAATCAGAGGTGGGGAATCAGATATGGGGAATCAGAGGCGGGGAATCAGAGGCGGGGAAACAGAGGCGGGGAATCAGATATGGGGAATCATAGGTGGAAAATCAGAGGTGGTGAATCAGAGATGGGGAATCAGAGGTGGGGAATCAGAGGCAGGGTATCAGACGCGGTGTATCTGAGGCAGGGAATGAGAGCTGGGGAATCAGAGGCGGGGAATCAGAGGCCGGGAATCAGAGGTGGGGAATAAGAGGCTGTGAATCAGACATGGGGAATCAGAGGCGGGGGATCAGAGGTGGTGAATCAGAGATGGGGAATCAGAGGCGGGGAATCAGAGGCTGGGATTCAGACGCGGGGAATCAGAGGCGGGGAATCAGAGCTGGGGAATCAGAGGCGGGCTATCAGAGTTGGGGAATCAGCGGCGGGGAATCAGATATGGGGAATCAGAGGCGGGGAATCAGAGCTGGGGAATGAGAGGCCGGGAATCAGATATGGGGAAACAGAGGCGGGGAATAAGAGGCGGGGAAACAGAGGCGGGGAATCAGATATGGGGAATCAGAGGTGGGGAATCAGAGGTTGGAAATCAGAGGCAGGGAATCAAAGGCGGGGAATCAGAATTGGGGAATCAGAGATAGGGAATCAGAGATGGGGAATCAGAGGCGGGGAATCAGACGCGGGGAATCAGAGGTGGTGAATCAGAGCTGGGGAATCAGAGGCGGGGAATCAGTGTTGGGGAATCAGAGGCGGGGAATCAGATATGAGGAAACAGAGGCAGGGAATCAGAGGCGGGGAAACTGAGGCGGGGAATCAGATATGGGGAATCAGAGGTGGGGAATCAGTGGTTGGGAATCAGAGGCATGGAATCAGAGGCGGGGCATCAGAGGCGGGGAAACATAGGTGGGGAATCAGATATGGGGAATCGGAGGTGGGGAATCAGAGGCGATGAATCAGAGATGGCGAATCAGAGGCGGGGAAACAGAGGCGGGCAATAAGACATGGGGAATCAGAGGCTGGGAATCAGACGCGGGGAATCAGAGGCGGGGAATCAGAGCTGGGGAATCAGAGGCGATGAATCAGAGTTGGGGAATCAGAGGCGGGGAATCAGATATGGCGAAACAGAGGCGGGGAATCAGAGGCAGGGAATCGGAGGCGGGGAATCAGATATGGGGAATCAGAGGAGGGGAATCAGAGGCAGGGAATCAGATGTGTGGAATCAGAGATGGGGAATCAGAGGCAGGGAATCAGAATCAGAAGCGGGGAATCAGAGGCCGGGAATCAGAGGCCGGGAATCAGATGCCGGGAATAAGAGGCCGGGAATCAGAGGTGGGGAATCAGAGTCCGGGAATCAGATATGGGGAATCAGAGGCGGGGAATGAGATATGGGGAATCAGAGGCGGGGAATCAGAGGCGGGGAAACAGAGGCGGGGAATCACATATGGGGAATCAGAGGTGGCGAATCAAAGGCGGGGAATCAGATATGGGGAAACAGAGGCGGGGAATCAGAGGCGGGGAAACAGAGGCGGGGAATCAGATATGGGGAATTAGAGGTGGGGAATCAGAGGTTGGGAATCAGAGGCAGGGAATCAGAGGCAGGGAATCAAACACGGGGAATCAGAGGCGGGGAATCAGAGCTGGGGAATCAGAGGTGGGGAATCAGAGTTCGGGAATCAGAGGCGGGGAATCAGATATGGGGAAACAGAGGTGGGGAATCAGAGGCGGGGAAACAGAGGCGGGGAATCAGATATGGGGAATCAGAGGTGGGGAATCAGAGGTTGGGAATCAGAGGCCGGGAATCAGAGGTGGGGAATAAGAGGCAGGGAATCAGATGTGCAGAATCAGAATTGGGGAATCAGAGGCGGGGAATTAGATATGGGGAAACAGAGGCGGGGAATCAGAGGCGGGGAATCAGAGGCGGGGAATCAGATATGGGGAATCAGAGGTGGGGAATCAGAGGCAGGGAATCAGATGTATGGAATCAGAGATGGGGAATCAGAGGCAGGGAATCAGAATCAGAAGCGGGGAATCAGAGGCCGGGAATCAGAGGCCGGGAATCAGAGTTGGGGAATCAGAGTCCGGGAATCAGAGGTGGGGAATCAGAGGTTGGGAATCAGAGGCAGGGAATCAGAGGCAGGGAATCAGAGGCGGGGAATCAGAGGCAGGGAATCAGAGGCCGGGAATCAGAGGCCGGGAATGAGAGGCCGGGAATGAGAGGCCGGGAATCAGAGGCCGGGAATCAGAGGCCGGGAATCAGAGGTGGGGAATAAGAGGCAGGGAATCAGATGTGCAGAATCAGAATTGGGGAATCAGAGGCGGGGAATTAGATATGGGGAAACAGAGGCGGGGAATCAGAGGCGGGGAATCAGAGGCGGGGAATCAGATATGGGGAATCAGAGGTGGGGAATCAGAGGCAGGGAATCAGATGTATGGAATCAGAGATGGGGAATCAGAGGCAGGGAATCAGAATCAGAAGCGGGGAATCAGAGGCCGGGAATCAGAGGCCGGGAATCAGAGTTGGGGAATCAGAGTCCGGGAATCAGAGATGGGGAATCAGAGGCGGGGAATGAGATATTGGCGAATCAGAGGCGGGGAATCAGAGGCGGGGAAATAGAGGCGAGGAATCAGATATGGGGAATCAGAGGTGACGAATCAAAGGCGGTGAATCAGAGATGGGGAATCAGAGGCGGGGCATCAGAGGCAGGGAATCAAACACGGGGAATCAGAGGCGGGGAATCAGAGCTGGGGAATCAGTGGCGGGGAATCAGAGTTGGGGAATCAGAGGCGGGGAATCAGATATGGGGAAACAGAGGCGGGGAATCAGAGGCGGGGAAACAGAGGCGGGGAATCATATATGGGGAATCAGAGGTGGGTAATTAGAGGTTGGGAATTAGATGCAGGGAATCAGAGGTGGGGAATCAGAGGCGGGGAATCAGAGGCAGGGAATCAGATGTGCGGAATCAGAGATGGGGAATCAGAGGCAGGGAATCAGAGGCGGGGTATCAGAGGCCGGGAATGAGAGGCCGGGAATGAGAGGCCGGGAATGAGAGGCCGGGAATCAGAGGCCGTGAAACAGAGGACGGGAGTCAGAGGTGGGGAATAAGAGGCAGGGAATCAGATGTGCGGAATCAGAGATGGGGAATCAGAGGCAGGGAATCACTGGCGGGGAATCAGAGGCGGGGAATCAGAGACCGGGAATCAGAGGCCGGGAATGAGAGGCCGGGAATCAGAGGCCGGGAATCAGAGGCTGGGAATCAGAGGTGGGGAATAAGAGGCCGGGAATCAGAGATCGGGAATCAGAGGCGGGGAATCAGAGGCGGGCAATCAGAGGCGGGGAATCAGAGGCATGGATTCAGACGCAGGGAATCAGAGGCGTGGAATCATAGCTGGCGAATCAGAGGCGGGGAATCAGAGTTGGGGAATCAGAGGTGGGGAATCAGATATGGGGAATCAGAGGCGGGGAATCAGAGGCGGGGAAACAGAGGCGGGGAATCAGATATGGGGAATCATAGGTGGAAAATCAGAGGTGGTGAATCAGAGATGGGGAATCAGAGGTGGGGAATCAGAGGCAGGGTATCAGACGCGGGGTATCAGAGGCAGGGAATGAGAGCTGGGGAATCAGAGGCGGGGAATCAGAGGCCGGGAATCAGAGGTGGGGAATAAGAGGCAGGGAATCAGATGTGCAGAATCAGAGTTGGGGAATCAGAGGCGGGGAATTAGATATGGGGAAACAGAGGCGGGGAATCAGAGGCGGGGAATCAGATATGGGGAATCAGAGGTGGGGAATCAGAGGCAGGGAATCAGATGTGTGGAATCAGAGATGGGGAATCAGAGGCAGGGAATCAGAATCAGAAGCGGGGAATCAGAGGCCGGGAATCAGAGGCCGGGAATCAGAGTTGGGGAATCAGAGTCCGGGAATCAGAGATGGGGAATCAGAGGCGGGGAATGAGATATGGGGAATCAGAGGCGGGGAATCAGAGGCGGGGAAATAGAGGCGAAGAATCAGATATGGGGAATCAGAGGTGGCGAATCAAAGGCGGTGAATCAGAGATGGGGAATCAGAGGCTGGGAATCAGAGGCAGGGAATCAAACACGGGGAATCAGAGGCGGGGAATCAGAGCTGGGGAATCAGTGGCGGGGAATCAGAGTTGGGGAATCAGAGGCGGGGAATCAGATATGGGGAAACAGAGGCGGGGAATCAGAGGCGGGGAAACAGAGGCGGGGAATCAGATATGGGGAATCAGAGGTGGGTAATTAGAGGTTGGGAATTAGATGCAGGGAATCAGAGGCGGGGAATCAGAGGCGGGGAATCAGAGGCAGGGAATCAGATGTGCGGAATCAGAGATGGGTATCAGAGGCAGGGAATCAGAGGCGGGGAATCAGAGGCCGGGAATGAGAGGCCGGGAATCAGAGGCCGTGAAACAGAGGCCGGGAATCAGAGGTGGGGAATAAGAGGCAGGGAATCAGATGTGCGGAATCAGAGATGGGGAATCAGAGGCAGGGAATCAGAGTTGGGGAATCAGAGGTGGGGAATCAGATATGGGAAATCAGAGGCGGGGAATCAGAGGCGGGGAAACAGAGGCGGGGAATCAGATATGGGGAATCATAGGTGGAAAATCAGAGGTGGTGAATGAGAGATGGGGAATCAGAGGTGGGGAATCAGAGGCAGGGTATCAGACGCGGGGTATCAGAGTCAGGGAATGAGAGCTGGGGAATCAGAGGTGGGGAATCAGAGTTGGGGAATCAGAGGAGGGGAATCAGATATGGGGAATCAGAGGCGGGGAATCAGATGTGCGGAATCAGAGATGGGGAATCAGAGGCAGGCAATCACTGGCGGGGAATCAGAGGCGGGGAATCAGAGACCGGGAATCAGAGGCCGGGAATGAGAGGCCGGGAATAAGAGGCCGGGAATCAGAAGCTGGGAATCAGAGGTGGGGAATAAGAGGCCGGGAATGAGAGATCGGGAATCAGAGGCGGGGAATCAGAGGCGGGGAATCAGAGGCATGGATTCAGACGCAGGGAATCAGAGGCGTGGAATCATAGCTGGCGAATCAGAGGCGGGGAATCAGAGTTGGGGAATCAGAGGTGGGGAATCAGATATGGGGAATCAGAGGCGGGGAATCAGAGGCGGGGAAACAGAGGCGGGGAATCAGATATGGGGAATCATAGGTGGAAAATCAGAGGTGGTGAATCAGAGATGGGGAATCAGAGGTGGGGAATCAGAGGCAGGGTATCAGACGCGGTGTATCAGAGGCAGGGAATGAGAGCTGGGGAATCAGAGGCGGGGAATCAGAGTTGGCGAATCAGAGGAGGGGAATCAGATATGGGGAATCAGAGGCGTGGAATCAGAGGCGGGGTAACAGAGGTGGGAAATCAGAGGCAGGGAATCACAGGCAGGGAATCAGAGTTGGGGAATCAGAGGCGGGGAATCAGATATGGGGAATCAGAGGCGGGGTATCAGAGGTGGGGAAACAGAGGCGGTAAATCAGACATGGGGAATCAGAGGCGGGGGATCAGAGGTGGTGAATCATAGATGGAGAATCAGAGGCGGGGAATCAGAGGCAGGGATTCAGACGCGGGGAATCAGAGGCGGGGAATCAGAGCTGGGGAATCAGAGGCGGGCTATCAGAGTTGGGGAATCAGCGGCGGGGAATCAGATATGGGGAATCAGAGGCGGGGAATCAGAGCTGGGGAATGAGAGGCCCTGAATCAGATATGGGGAATCAGAGGCGGGGAATAAGAGGCGGGGAAACAGAGGCGGGGAATCAGATATGGGGAATCAGAGGTGGGGAATCAGAGGTTGGAAATCAGAGGCAGGGAATCAAAGGCGGGGAATAAGAATCGGGGAATCAGAGATAGGGAATCAGAGATGGGGAATCAGAGGCGGGGAATCAGAGGCCGGGAATGAGAGGCCGGGAATGAGAGGCCGGGAATGAGAGGCCGGGAATCAGAGGCCGTGAAACAGAGGACGGGAATCAGAGGTGGGGAATAAGAGGCAGGGAATCAGATGTGCGGAATCAGAGATGGGGAATCAGAGACAGGGAATCACTGGCGGGGAATCAGAGGCGGAGAATCAGAGACCGGGAATCAGAGGCCGGGAATGAGAGGCCGGGAATCAGAGGCCGGGAATCAGAGGCTGGGAATCAGAGGTGGGGAATAAGAGGCCGGGAATCAGAGATCGGGGATCAGAGGCGGGGAATCAGAGGCTGGGAATCAGAGGCGGGGAATCAGAGGCATGGATTCAGAGGCAGGGAATCAGAGGCGTGGAATCATAGCTGGCGAATCAGAGGCGGGGAATCAGAGTTGGGGAATCAGAGGTGGGGAATCAGATATGGGGAATCAGAGGCGGGGAATCAGAGGCGGGGAATCAGATATGGGGAATCATAGGTGGAAAATCAGAGGTGGTGAATCAGAGATGGGGAATCAGAGGTGGGGAATCAGAGGCAGGGTATCAGACGCGGGGTATCAGAGGCAGGGAATGAGAGCTGGGGAATCAGAGGCGGGGAATCAGAGTTGGGGAATCAGAGGAGGGGAATCAGATATGGGGAATCAGATGCGTGGAATCAGAGGCGGGGTAACAGAGGTGGGAAATCAGAGGCAGGGAATCACAGGCAGGGAATCAGATGTGGGGAATCAGTGGCGGGGAATCATAGCTGGCGAATCACAGGCGGGGAATCAGAGTTGGGGAATCAGAGGCGGGGAATCAGATATGGGGAATCAGAGGCGGGGTATCAGAGGTGGGGAAACAGAGGCGGTAAATCAGACATGGGGAATCAGAGGCGGCGGATCAGAGGTGGTGAATCAGAGATGGGGAATCAGAGGCGGGGAATCAGAGGCAGGGATTCAGACGCGGGGAATCAGAGGTGGGGAATCAGAGCTGGGGAATCAGAGGCGGGCTATCAGAGTTGGGGAATCAGCGGCGGGGAATCAGATATGGGGAATCAGATGCGGGGAATCAGAGCTGGGGAATGAGAGGCCGGGAATCAGATATGGGGAAACAGAGGCGGGGAATAAGAGGCGGGGAAACAGAGGAGGGAATCAGATATGGGGAATCAGAGGTGGGGAATCAGAGGTTGGAAATCAGAGGCAGGGAATCAAAGGCGGGGAATCAGAATTGGGGAATCAGAGATAGGGAATCAGAGATGGGGAATCAGAGGCGGGGAATCAGACGTGGGGAATCAGAGGTGGTGAATCAGAGCTGGGGAATCAGAGGCGGGGAATCAGTGTTGGGGAATCAGAGGCGGGGAATCAGATATGAGGAAACAGAGGCAGGGAATCAGAGGCGGGGAAACAGAGGCGGGGAATCAGATATGGGGAATCAGAGGTGGGGAATCAGAGGTTGGGAATCAGAGGCATGGAATCAGAGGCGGGGCATCAGAGGCGGGGAAACATAGGTGGGGAATCAGATATGGGGAATCGGAGGTGGGGAATCAGAGGGGATGAATCTGAGATGGCGAATCAGAGGCGGGGAATAAGACATGGGGAATCAGAGGCTGGGAATCAGACGCGGGGAATCAGAGGCGGGGAATCAGAGCTGGGGAATCAGAGGCGGGGAATCAGAGTTGGGGAATCAGAGGCAGGGAATCAGATATGGCGAAACAGAGGCGGGGAATCAGAGGCAGGGAATCGGAGGCGGGGAATCAGATATGGGGAATCAGAGGAGGGGAATCAAACGTTGGGAATCAGAGGCAGGGAATCAGAGGCAGGGAATCAGAGGTGGGTATTCAGAGGCAGGGAATCAGATGCGGGGAATCTGAGGCGGGGATTCAGAGCTGGGGAATTACTGCGGGGAATCAGAGTTGGGGAATCAGAGGCAGGGAATTAAATATGGGGAAACAGAGGCGGGGAATCAGAGGCGGGGAAACAGAGGCGGGGAATCAGATATGGGGAATCAGAGGTGGGGAATCAGAGGCAGGGAATCAGATGTGTGGAATCAGAGATGGGGAATTTGAGGCAGGGAATCAGAATCAGAAGCGGGGAATCAGAGGCCGGGAATCAGAGGCCGGGAATCAGATGCCGGGAATAAGAGGCCGGGAATCAGAGGTGGGGAATCAGAGTCCGGGAATCAGATATGGGGAATCAGAGGCGGGGAATGACATATGGGGAATCAGAGGCGGGGAATCAGAGGCGGAGAAACAGAGGCGGGGAATCACATATGGGGAATCAGAGGTGGCGAATCAAAGGCGGGGAATCAGATATGTGGAAACAGAGGCGGGGAATCAGAGGCGGGGAAACAGAGGCGGGGAATCAGATATGGGGAATCAGAGGTGGGGAATCAGAGGTTGGGAATCAGAGGCAGGGAATCAGAGGCAGGGAATCAAACACGGGGAATCAGAGGCGGGGAATCAGAGCTGGGGAATCAGAGGTGGGGAATCAGAGTTCGGGAATCAGAGGCGGGGAATCAGATATGGGGAAACAGAGGCGGGGAATCAGAGGCGGGGAAACAGAGGCGGGGAATCAGATATGGGGAATCAGAGGTGGGAAATCAGAGGTTGGGAATCAGAGGCAGGGAATCAGAGGCAGGGAATCAGAGGCGGGGAATCAGAGCCAGGGAATCTGAGGCCGGGAATCAGAGGCCGGGAATGAGAGGCCGGGAATGAGAGGCCGGGAATGAGAGGCCGGGAATCAGAGGCCGGGAATCAGAGGTGGGGAATAAGAGGCAGGGAATCAGATGTGCAGAATCAGAGTTGGGGAATCAGAGGCGGGGAATCAGAGGCGGGGAATCAGAGACCGGGAATCAGACGCCGGGAATGAGAGGCCGGGAATCAGAGGCCGGGTATCAGAGGCTGGGAATCAGAGGTGGGGAATAAGAGGCCGGGAATCAGAGATCGGGAATCAGAGGCGGGGAATCAGAGGCGGGGAATCAGAGGCATGGATTCAGACGCAGGGAATCAGAGGCATGGAATCATAGCTGGCGAATCAGAGGCGGGGAATCAGAGTTGGGGAATCAGAGGTGGGGAATCAGATATGGGGAATCAGAGGCGGGGAATCAGAGGCGGGGAAACAGAGGCGGGGAATCAGATATGGGGAATCATAGGTGGAAAATCAGAGGTGGTGAATCAGAGATGGGGAATCAGAGGTGGGGAATCAGAGGCAGGGTATCAGACGCGGGGTATCAGAGGCAGGGAATGAGAGCTGGGGAATCAGAGGCGGGGAATCAGAGTTGGGGAATCAGAGGAGGGGAATCAGATATGGGGAATCAGAGGCGTGGAATCAGAGGCGGGGTAACAGAGGTGGGAAATCAGAGGCAGGAAATCACAGGCAGGGAATCAGAGATGGGGAATCAGAGGCGGGGAATCAGATATGGGGAATCAGAGGCGGGGTATCAGAGGTGGGGAAACAGAGGCGGTAAATCAGACATGGGGAATCAGAGGCGGGGATCAGAGGTGGTGAATCAGAGATGGGGAATCAGAGGCGGGGAATCAGAGGCAGGGATTCAGACGCGGGGAATCAGAGGCGGGGAATCAGAGCTGGGGAATCAGAGGCGGGCTATCAGAGTTGGGGAATCAGCGGCGGGGAATCAGATATGTGGAATCAGAGGCGGGGAATCAGAGCTGGGGAATGAGAGGCCGGGAATCAGATATGGGGAAACAGAGGCGGGGAATAAGAGGCGGGGAAACAGAGGCGGGGAATCAGATATGGGGAATCAGAGGTGGGGAATCAGAGGTTGGAAATCAGAGGCAGGGAATCAAAGGCGGGGAATCAGAATTGGGGAATCAGAGATAGGGAATCAGAGATGGGGAATCAGAGGCGGGGAATCGGAGTTGGGGAATCAGAGGCGGGGAATCAGATATGGTGAAACAGAGGCGGGGAATCAGAGGCAGGGAATCGGAGGCGGGGAATCAGATATGGGGAATCAGAGGAGGGGAATCAGAGGTTGGGAATCAGAGGCAGGGAATCAGAGGCAGGGAATCAGAGGTGGGTATTCAGAGGCAGGGAATCAGATGCGGGGAATCTGAGGCGGGGATTCAGAGCTGGGGAATTACTGCGGGGTATCAGAGTTGGGGAATCAGAGGCGGGGAATTAAATATGGGGAAACAGAGGCGGGGAATCAGAGGCGGGGAAACAGAGGCGGGGAATCAGATATGGGGAATCAGAGGTGGGGAATCAGAGGCAGGGAATCAGATGTGTGGAATCAGAGATGGGGAATCAGAGGCAGGGAATCAGAATCAGAAGCGGGGAATCAGAGGCCGGGAATCAGATCCGGGAATCAGATGCCGGGAATAAGAGGCCGGGAATCAGAGGTGGGGAATCAAAGGCGGGGAATCAGATATGGGGAAACAGAGGCGGGGAATCAGAGGCGGGGAAACAGAGGCGGGGAATCAGATATGGGGAATCAGAGGTGGGGAATGAGATATGGGGAATCAGAGGCGGGGAATCAGAGGCGGAGAAACAGAGGCGGGGAATCACATATGGGGAATCAGAGATGGCGAATCAAAGGTGGGGAATCAGATATGGGGAAACAGAGGCGGGGAATCAGAGGCGGGGAAACAGAGGCGGGGAATCAGATATGGGGAATCAGAGGTGGGGAATCAGAGGTTGGGAATCAGAGGCAGGGAATCAGAGGCAGGGAATCAAACACGGGGAATCAGAGGCGGGGAATCAGAGCTGGGGAATCAGAGGTGGGGAATCAGAGTTCGGGAATCAGAGGCGGGGAATCAGATATGGGGAAACAGAGGTGGGGAATCAGAGGCGGGGAAACAGAGGCGGGGAATCAGATATGGGGAATCAGAGGTGGGAAATCAGAGGTTGGGAATCAGAGGCAGGGAATCAGAGGCAGGGAATCAGAGGCGGGGAATCAGAGGCAGGGAATCTGAGGCCGGGAATCAGAGGCCGGGAATGAGAGGCCGGGAATGAGAGGCCGGGAATCAGAGGCCGGGAATCAGAGGCCGGGAATCAGAGGTGGGGAATAAGAGGCAGGGAATCAGATGTGCAGAATCAGAGTTGGGGAATCAGAGGCGGGGAATTAGATATGGGGAAACAGAGGCGGGGAATCAGAGGCGGGGAATCAGAGGCCGGGAATGAGATGCCGGGAATGAGAGGCCGGGAATGAGAGGCCGGGAATCAGAGGCCGTGAAACAGAGGCCGGGAATCAGAGGTGGGGAATAAGAGGCAGGGAATCAGATGTGCGGAATCAGAGATGGGGAATCAGAGGCAGGGAATCACTTGCGGGGAATCAGAGGCGGGGAATCAGAGACCGGGAATCAGAGGCCGGGAATGAGAGTCCTGGAATCAGAGGCCGGGAATCAGAGGCTGGGAATCAGAGGTGGGGAATAAGAGGCCGGGAATCAGAGATCGGGAATCAGAGGCAGGGAATCAGAGGCGGGGAATCAGAGGCATGGATTCAGACGCAGGGAATCAGAGGCGTGGAATCATAGCTGGCGAATCAGAGGCGGGGAATCAGAGTTGGGGAATCAGAGGTGGGGAATCAGATATGGGGAATCAGAGGCGGGGAATCAGAGGCGGGGAAACAGAGGCGGGGAATCAGATATGGGGAATCATAGGTGGAAAATCAGAGGTGGTGAATCAGAGATGGGGAATCAGAGGTGGGGAATCAGAGGCAGGGTATCAGACGCGGGGTATCAGAGGCAGGGAATGAGAGCTGGGGAATCAGAGGCGGGGAATCAGAGTTGGAGAATCAGAGGAGGGGAATCAGATATGGGGAATCAGAGGCGTGGAATCAGAGGCGGGGTAACAGAGGTGGGAAATCAGAGGCAGGGAATCACAGGCAGGGAATCAGAGTTGGGGAATCAGAGGCGGGGAATCAGATATGGGGAATCAGAGGCGGGGTATCAGAGGTGGGGAAACAGAGGTGGTAAATCAGACATGGGGAATCAGAGGCGGGGGATCAGAGGTGGTGAATCAGAGATGGGGAATCAGAGGCGGGGAATCAGAGGCAGGGATTCAGACGCGGGGAATCAGAGGCGGGGAATCAGAGCTGGGGAATCAGAGGCGGGCTATCAGAGTTGGGGAATCAGCGGCGCGGAATCAGATATGGGGAATCAGAGGCGGGGAATCAGAGCTGGGGAATGAGAGGCCGGGAATCAGATATTGGGAAATAGAGGCGGGGAATAAGAGGCGGGGAAACAGAGGCGGGGAATCAGATATGGGGAATCAGAGGTGGGCAATCAGAGGTTGGAAATCAGAGGCAGGGAATCAAAGGCGGGGAATCAGAATTGGGGAATCAGAGATAGGGAATCAGAGATGGGGAATCAGAGGCGGGGAATCAGACGCGGGGAATCAGAGGTGGTGAATCAGATCTGGGGAATCAGAGGCGGGGAATCAGTGTTGGGGAATCAGAGGCGGGGAATCAGATATGAGGAAACAGAGGCAGGGAATCAGAGGCGGGGAAACAGAGGCGGGGAATCAGATATGGGGAATCAGAGGTGGGGAATCAGAGGTTGGGAATCAGAGGCATGGAATCAGAGGCGGGGCATCAGAGGCGGGGAAACATAGGTGGGGAATCAGATATGGGGAATCGGAGGTGGGGAATCAGAGGCGATGAATCTGAGATGGCGAATCAGAGGCGGGGAATCAGAGGCGGGGAATAAGACATGGGGAATCAGAGGCTGGGAATCAGACGCGGGGAATCAGAGGCGGGGAATCAGAGCTGGGGAATCAGAGGCGGGGAATCAGTGTTGGGGAATCAGAGGCGGGGAATCAGATATGGCGAAACAGAGGCGGGGAATCAGAGGCAGGGAATCGGAGGCGGGGAATCAGATATGGGGAATCAGAGGAGGGGAATCAGAGGTTGGGACTCAGAGGCAGGGAATCAGAGGTGGGGATTCAGAGGCAGGGAATCAGATGCGGGGAATCTGAGGCGGGGATTCAGAGCTGGGGAATTACTGCGGGGAATCAGAATTGGGGAATCAGAGGCGGGGAATTAAATATGCGGAAACAGAGGAGGGGAATCAGAGGCGGGGAAACAGAGGCGGGGAATCAGATATGGGGAATCAGAGGTGGGGAATCAGAGGCAGGGAATCAGATGTGTGGAATCAGAGATGGGGAATCAGAGGCAGGGAATCAGAATCAGAAGCGGGGAATCAGAGGCCGGGAATCAGAGGCCGGGAATCAGATGCCGGGAATAAGAGGCCGGGAATCAGAGGTGGGGAATCAGAGTCCGGGAATCAGATATGGGGAATCAGAGGCGGGGAATGAGGTATGGGGAATCAGAGGCGGGGATTCAGAAGCGGAGAAACAGAGGCGGGGAATCAGATATGGGGAATCATAGGTGGAAAATCAGAGGTGGTGAATCAGAGATGGGGAATCAGAGGTGGGGAATCAGAGGCAGGGTATCAGACGCGGGGTATCAGAGGCAGGGAATGAGAGCTGGGGAATCAGAGGCGGGGAATCAGAGTTGGCGAATCAGAGGAGGGGAATCAGATATGGGGAATCAGAGGCGTGGAATCAGAGGCAGGGAATCAGATGTGTGGAATCAGAGATGGGGAATCAGAGGCAGGGAATCAGAATCAGAAGCGGGGAATCAGAGGCCGGGAATCAGAGGCCGGGAATCAGATGCCGGGAATAAGAGGCCGGGAATCAGAGGTGGGGAATCAGAGTCCGGGAATCAGATATGGGGAATCAGAGGCGGGGACTGAGATATGGGGAATCAGAGGCGGGGAATCAGAGGCGGAGAAACAGAGGCGGGGAATCACATATGGGGAATCAGAGATGGCGAATCAAAGGCGGGGAATCAGATATGGGGAAACAGAGGCGGGGAATCAGAGGCGGGGAAACAGAGGCGGGGAATCAGATATGGGGAATCAGAGGTGGGGAATCAGAGGTTGGGAATCAGAGGCAGGGAATCAGAGGCAGGGAATCAAACACGGGGAATCAGAGGCGGGGAATCAGAGCTGGGGAATCAGAGGTGGGGAATCAGAGTTCGGGAATCAGAGGCGGGGAATCAGATATGGGGAAACAGAGGTGGGGAATCAGAGGCGGGGAAACAGAGGCGGGGAATCAGATATGTGGAATCAGAGGTGGGAAATCAGAGGTTGGGAATCAGAGGCAGGGAATCAGAGGCAGGGAATCAGAGGCGAGGAATCAGAGGCAGGGAATCTGAGGCCGGGAATCAGAGGCCGGGAATGAGAGGCCGGGAATGAGAGGCCGGGAATCAGAGGCCGGGAATCAGAGGCCGGGAATCAGAGGTGGGGAATAAGAGGCAGGGAATCAGATGTGCAGAATCAGAGTTGGGGAATCAGAGGCGGGGAATTAGATATGGGGAAACAGAGGCGGGGAATCAGAGGCGGGGAATCAGAGGCCGGGAATGAGATGCCGGGAATGAGAGGCCGGGAATGAGAGGCCGGGAATCAGAGGCCGTGAAACAGAGGCCGGGAATCAGAGGTGGGGAATAAGAGGCAGGGAATCAGATGTGCGGAATCAGAGATGGGGAATCAGAGGCAGGGAATCACTGGCGGGGAATCAGAGGCGGGGAATCAGAGACCGGGAATCTGAGGCCGGGAATGAGAGGCCGGGAATCAGAGGCCGGGAATCAGAGGCTGGGAATCAGAGGTGGGGAATAAGAGGCCGGGAATCAGAGATCGGGAATCAGAGGCGGGGAATCAGAGGCGGGGAATCAGAGGCATGGATTCAGACGCAGGGAATCAGAGGCGTGGAATCATAGCTGGTGAATCAGAGGCGGGGAATCAGAGTTGGGGAATCAGAGGTGGGGAATCAGATATGGGGAATCAGAGGCGGGGAATCAGAGGCGGGGAAACAGAGGCGGGGAATCAGATATGGGGAATCATAGGTGGAAAATCAGAGGTGGTGAATCAGAGATGGGGAATCAGAGGTGGGGAATCAGAGGCAGGGTATCAGACGCGGGGTATCAGAGGCAGGGAATGAGAGCTGGGGAATCAGAGGCGGGGAATCAGAGTTGGCGAATCAGAGGAGGGGAATCAGATATGGGGAATCAGAGGCGTGGAATCAGAGGCGGGGTAACAGAGGTGGGAAATCAGAGGCAGGGAATCACAGGCAGGGAATCAGAGTTGGGGAATCAGAGGCGGGGAATCAGATATGGGGAATCAGAGGCGGGGTATCAGAGGTGGGGAAACAGAGGCGGTAAATCATACATGGAGAATCAGAGGCGGGGGATCAGAGGTGGTGAATCAGAGATGGGGAATCAGAGGCGGGGAATCAGAGGCAGGGATTCAGACGCGGGGAATCAGAGGCGGGGAATCAGAGCTGGGGAATCAGAGTCGGGCTATCAGAGTTGGGGAATCAGCGGCGGGGAATCAGATATGGGGAATCAGAGGCGGGGAATCAGAGCTGGGGAATGAGAGGCCGGGAATCAGATATTGGGAAATAGAGGCGGGGAATAAGAGGCGGGGAAACAGAGGCGGGGAATCAGATATGGGGAATCAGAGGTGGGCAATCAGAGGTTGGAAATCAGAGGCAGGGAATCAAAGGCGGGGAAACAGAGGCGGGGAATCAGATATGAGGAAACAGAGGCAGGGAATCAGAGGCGGGGAAACAGAGGCGGGGAATCAGATATGGGGAATCAGAGGTGGGGAATCAGAGGTTGGGAATCAGAGGCATGGAATCAGAGGCGGGGCATCAGAGGCGGGGAAACATAGGTGGGGAATCAGATATGGGGAATCGGAGGTGGGGAATCAGAGGCGATGAATCTGAGATGGCGAATCAGAGGCGGGGAATCAGAGGCGGGGAATAAGACATGGGGAATCAGAGGCTGGGAATCAGACGCGGGGAATCAGAGGCGGGGAATCAGAGCTGGGGAATCAGAGGCGGGGAATCAGAGTTGGGGAATCAGAGGCGGGAATCAGATATCGCGAAACAGAGGTGGGGAATCAGAGGCAGGGAATCGGAGGCGGGGAATCAGATATGGGGAATCAGAGGAGGGGATTCAGAGGTTGGGACTCAGAGGCAGGGAATCAGAGGTGGGGATTCAGAGGCAGGGAATCAGATGCGGGGAATCTGAGGCGGGGATTCAGAGCTGGGGAATTACTGCGGGGAATCAGAGTTGGGGAATCAGAGGCGGGGAATTAAATATGGGGAAACAGAAGCGGGGAATCAGAGGCGGGGAAACAGAGGCGGGGAATCAGATATGGGGAATCAGAGGTGGGGAATCAGAGGCAGGGAATCAGATGTGTGGAATCAGAGATGGGGAATCAGAGGCAGGGAATCAGAATCAGAAGCGGGGAATCAGAGGCCGGGAATCAGAGGCCGGGAATCAGATGCCGGGAATAAGAGGCCGGGAATCAGAGGTGGGGAATCAGAGTCCGGGAATCAGATATGGGGAATCAGAGGCGGGGAATGAGATATGGGGAATCAGAGGCGGGGAATCAGAAGCGGAGAAACAGAGGCGGGGAATCACATATGGGGAATCAGAGGTGGCGAATCAAAGGCGGGGAATCAGAGGCATGGATTCAGACGCAGGGAATCAGAGGCGTGGAATCATAGCTGGTGAATCAGAGGCGGGGAATCAGAGTTGGGGAATCAGAGGTGGGGAATCAGATATGGGGAATCAGAGGCGGGGAATCAGAGGCGGGGAAACAGAGGCGGGGAATCAGATATGGGGAATCATAGGTGGAAAATCAGAGGTGGTGAATCAGAGATGGGGAATCAGAGGTGGGGAATCAGAGGCAGGGTATCAGACGCGGGGTATCAGAGGCAGGGAATGAGAGCTGGGGAATCAGAGGCGGGGAATCAGAGTTGGCGAATCAGAGGAGGGGAATCAGATATGGGGAATCAGAGGCGTGGAATCAGAGGCGGGGTAACAGAGGTGGGAAATCAGAGGCAGGGAATCACAGGCAGGGAATCAGAGTTGGGGAATCAGAGGCGGGGAATCAGATATGGGGAATCAGAGGCGGGGTATCAGAGGTGGGGAAACAGAGGCGGTAAATCATACATGGAGAATCAGAGGCGGGGGATCAGAGGTGGTGAATCAGAGATGGGGAATCAGAGGCGGGGAATCAGAGGCAGGGATTCAGACGCGGGGAATCAGAGGCGGGGAATCAGAGCTGGGGAATCAGAGTCGGGCTATCAGAGTTGGGGAATCAGCGGCGGGGAATCAGATATGGGGAATCAGAGGCGGGGAATCAGAGCTGGGGAATGAGAGGCCGGGAATCAGATATTGGGAAATAGAGGCGGGGAATAAGAGGCGGGGAAACAGAGGCGGGGAATCAGATATGGGGAATCAGAGGTGGGCAATCAGAGGTTGGAAATCAGAGGCAGGGAATCAAAGGCGGGGAAACAGAGGCGGGGAATCAGATATGAGGAAACAGAGGCAGGGAATCAGAGGCGGGGAAACAGAGGCGGGGAATCAGATATGGGGAATCAGAGGTGGGGAATCAGAGGTTGGGAATCAGAGGCATGGAATCAGAGGCGGGGCATCAGAGGCGGGGAAACATAGGTGGGGAATCAGATATGGGGAATCGGAGGTGGGGAATCAGAGGCGATGAATCTGAGATGGCGAATCAGAGGCGGGGAATCAGAGGCGGGGAATAAGACATGGGGAATCAGAGGCTGGGAATCAGACGCGGGGAATCAGAGGCGGGGAATCAGAGCTGGGGAATCAGAGGCGGGGAATCAGAGTTGGGGAATCAGAGGCGGGGAATCAGATATCGCGAAACAGAGGCGGGGAATCAGAGGCAGGGAATCGGAGGCGGGGAATCAGATATGGGGAATCAGAGGAGGGGATTCAGAGGTTGGGACTCAGAGGCAGGGAATCAGAGGTGGGGATTCAGAGGCAGGGAATCAGATGCGGGGAATCTGAGGCGGGGATTCAGAGCTGGGGAATTACTGCGGGGAATCAGAGTTGGGGAATCAGAGGCGGGGAATTAAATATGGGGAAACAGAAGCGGGGAATCAGAGGCGGGGAAACAGAGGCGGGGAATCAGATATGGGGAATCAGAGGTGGGGAATCAGAGGCAGGGAATCAGATGTGTGGAATCAGAGATGGGGAATCAGAGGCAGGGAATCAGAATCAGAAGCGGGGAATCAGAGGCCGGGAATCAGAGGCCGGGAATCAGATGCCGGGAATAAGAGGCCGGGAATCAGAGGTGGGGAATCAGAGTCCGGGAATCAGATATGGGGAATCAGAGGCGGGGAATGAGATATGGGGAATCAGAGGCGGGGAATCAGAAGCGGAGAAACAGAGGCGGGGAATCACATATGGGGAATCAGAGGTGGCGAATCAAAGGCGGGGAATCAGATATGGGGAAACAGAGGCGGGGAATCAGAGGCGGGGAAACAGAGGCGGGGAATCAGATATGGGGAATCAGAGGTGGGGAATCAGAGGTTGGGAATCAGAGGCAGGGAATCAGAGGCAGGGAATCAAACACGGGGAATCAGAGGTGGGGAATCAGAGCTGGGGAATCAGAGGTGGGGAATCAGAGTTCGGGAATCAGAGGCGGGGAATCAGATATGGGGAAACAGAGGCGGGGAATCAGAGGCGGGGAAACAGAGGCGGGGTATCAGAGGTGGGGAATCAGAGGTTGGGAATCAGAGGCAGGGAATCAGAGGCTTGGAATCAGAGGCGGGGAATCAGAGGCAGGGAATCAGAGGCCGGGAATCAGAGGCCGGGAATGAGAGGCCGGGAATGAGAGGCCGGGAATCAGAGGCCGGGAATCAGAGGCCGGCAATCAGAGGTGGGGAATAAGAGGCAGGGAATCAGATGTGCAGAATCAGAGTTGGGGAATCAGAGGCGGGGAATTAGATATGGGGAAACAGAGGTGGGGAATCAGAGGCGGGGAATCAGAGGCGGGGAATCAGATATGGGGAATCAGAGGTGGGGAATCAGAGGCAGGGAATCAGATGTGTGGAATCAGAGATGGGGAATCAGAGGCAGGGAATCAGAATCAGAAGCGGGGAATCAGAGGCCAGGAATAAGAGGCCGGGAATCAGAGTTGGGGAATCAGAGTCCGGGAATCAGAGATGGGGAATCAGAGGCGGGGAATGAGATATGGGGAATCAGAGGCGGGGAATCAGAGGCGGGGAAATAGAGGCGAGGAATCAGATATGGGGAATCAGAGGTGGCGAATCAAAGGCGGTGAATCAGAGATGGGGAATCAGAGGCGGGGAATCAGAGGCAGGGAATCAAACACGGGGAATCAGAGGCGGGGAATCAGAGCTGGGGTATCAGTGGCGGGGAATCAGAGTTGGGGAATCAGAGGTGGGGAATCAGATATGGGGAAACAGAGGCGGGGAATCAGAGGCGGGGAAACAGAGGCGGGGAATCATATATGGGGAATCAGAGGTGGGTAATTAGAGGTTGGGAATTAGATGCAGGGAATCAGAGGTGGGGAATCAGAGGCGGGGAATAAGAGGCAGGGTATCAGATGTGAGGAATCAGAGATGGGGAATCAGAGGCAGGGAATCAGAGGCGGGGAATCAGAGGCCGGGAATGAGATGCCGGGAATGAGAGGCCGGGAATGAGAGGCCGGGAATCAGAGGCCGTCAAACAGAGGCCGGGAATCAGAGGTGGGGAATAAGAGGCAGGGAATCAGATGTGCGGAATCAGAGATGGGGAATCAGACGCAGGGAATCACTGGCGGGGAAACAGAGGCGGGGAATCAGAGACCGGGAGTCAGAGGCCGGGAATGAGAGGCCGGGAATGAGAGGCCGGGAATCAGAGGCTGGCAATCAGAGGTGGGGAATAAGAGGCCGGGAATCAGAGATCGTGAATCAGAGGCGGGGAATCAGATGCGGGGAATCAGAGGCATGGATTCAGACGCAGGGAATCAGAGGCATGGAATCATAGCTGGCGAATCAGAGGCGGGGAATCAGAGTTGGGGAATCAGAGGTGGGGAATCAGATATGGGGAATCAGAGGCGGGGAATCAGAGGCGGGGAAACAGAGGCGGGGAATCAGATATGGGGAATCATAGGTGGAAAATCAGAGGTGGTGAATCAGAGATGGGGAATCAGAGGTGGGGAATCAGAGGCAGGGTATCAGACGTGGGGTATCAGAGGCAGGGAATCAGAGCTGGGGAATCAGAGGCGGGGAATCAGAGTTGGGGAATCAGAGGAGGGGAATCAGATATGGGGAATCAGAGGCGGGGAATCAGAGGCGGGGTAACAGAGGTGGGGAATCAGAGTCCGGGAATCAGATATGGGGAATCAGAGGCGGGGAATGAGATATGGGGAATCAGAGGCGGGGAATCAGAGGCGGAGAAACAGAGGCGGGGAATCACATATGGGGAATCAGAGATGGCGAATCAAAGGCGGGGAATCAGATATGGGGAAACAGAGGCGGGGAATCAGAGGCGGGGAAACAGAGGCGGGGAATCAGATATGGGGAATCAGAGGTGGGGAATCAGAGGTTGGGAATCAGAGGCAGGGAATCAGAGGCAGGGAATCAAAAACGGGGAATCAGAGGCGGGGAATCAGAGCTGGGGAAGCAGAGGTGGGGAATCAGAGTTCGGGAATCAGAGGCGGGGAATCAGATATGGGGAAACAGAGGTGGGGAATCAGAGGCGGGGAAACAGAGGCGGGGAATCAGATATGGGGAATCAGAGGTGGGAAATCAGAGGTTGGGAATCAGAGGCAGGGAATCAGAGGCAGGGAATCAGAGGCGGGGAATCAGAGGCAGGGAATCTGAGGCCGGGAATCAGAGGCCGGGAATGAGAGGCCGGGAATGAGAGGCCGGGAATCAGAGGCCGGGAATCAGAGGCCGGGAATCAGAGGTGGGGAATAAGAGGCAGGGAATCAGATGTGCAGAATCAGAGTTGGGGAATCAGAGGCGGGGAATTAGATATGGGGAAACAGAGGCGGGGAATCAGAGGCGGGGAATCAGAGGCCGGGAATGAGATGCCGGGAATGAGAGGCCGGGAATGAGAGGCCGGGAATCAGAGGCCGTGAAACAGAGGCCGGGAATCAGAGGTGGGGAATAAGAGGCAGGGAATCAGATGTGCGGAATCAGAGATGGGGAATCAGAGGCAGGGAATCACTGGCGGGGAATCAGAGGCGGGGAATCAGAGACCGGGAATCAGAGGCCGGGAATGAGAGGCCGGGAATCAGAGGCCGGGAATCAGAGGTGGGGAATAAGAGGCCGGGAATCAGAGATCGGGAATCAGAGGCGGGGAATCAGAGGCGGGGAATCAGAGGCATGGATTCAGACGCAGGGAATCAGAGGCGTGGAATCATAGCTGGCGAATCAGAGGCGGGGAATCAGAGTTGGGGAATCAGAGGTGGGGAATCAGATATGGGGAATCAGAGGCGGGGAATCAGAGGCGGGGAAACAGAGGCGGGGAATCAGATATGGGGAATCATAGGTGGAAAATCAGAGGTGGTGAATCAGAGATGGGGAATCAGAGGTGGGGAATCAGAGGCAGGGTATCAGATGCGGGGTATCAGAGGCAGGGAATGAGAGCTGGGGAATCAGAGGCGGGGAATCAGTGTTGGCGAATCAGAGGAGGGGAATCAGATATGGGGAATCAGAGGCGTGGAATCAGAGGCGGGGTAACAGAGGTGGGAAATCAGAGGCAGGGACTCACAGGCAGGGAATCAGAGTTGGGGAATCAGAGGCGGGGAATCAGATATGGGGAATCAGAGGCGGGGTATCAGAGGTGGGGAAACAGAGGCGGTAAATCAGACATGGGGAATCAGAGGCGGGGGATCAGAGGTGGTGAATCAGAGATGGGGAATCAGAGGCGGGGAATCAGAGGCAGGGATTCAGACGCGGGGAATCAGAGGCGGGGAATCAGAGCTGGGGAATCAGAGGCGGGCTATCAGAGTTGGGGAATCAGCGGCGGGGAATCAGATATGGGGAATCAGAGGCGGGGAATCAGAGCTGGGGAATGAGAGGCCGGGAATCAGATATTGGGAAATAGAGGCGGGGAATAAGAGGCGGGGAAACAGAGGCGGGGAATCAGATATGGGGAATCAGAGGTGGGCAATCAGAGGTTGGAAATCAGAGGCAGGGAATCAAAGGCGGGGAATCAGAATTGGGGAATCAGAGATAGGGAATCAGAGATGGGGAATCAGAGGCGGGGAATCAGACGCGGGGAATCAGAGGTGGTGAATCAGAGCTGGGGAATCAGAGGCGGGGAATCAGTGTTGGGGAATCAGAGGCGGGGAATCAGATATGAGGAAACAGAGGCAGGGAATCAGAGGCGGGGAAACAGAGGCGGGGAATCAGATATGGGGAATCAGAGGTGTGGAATCAGAGGTTGGGAATCAGAGGCATGGAATCAGAGGCGGGGCATCAGAGGCGGGGAATCATAGGTGGGGAATCAGATATGGGGAATCGGAGGTGGGGAATCAGAGGCGATGAATCTGAGATGGCGAATCAGAGGCGGGGAATCAGAGGCGGGGAATAAGACATGGGGAATCAGAGGCTGGGAATCAGACGCGGGGAATCAGCGGCGGGGAATCAGAGCTGGGAAATCAGAGGCGGGGAATCAGAGTTGGGGAATCAGAGGCGGGGAATCAGATATGGCGAAACAGAGGCGGGGAATCAGAGGCAGGGAATCGGAGGCGGGGAATCAGATATGGGGAATCAGAGGAGGGGAATCAGAGGTTGGGACTCAGAGGCAGGGAATCAGAGGTGGGGATTCAGAGGCAGGGAATCAGTTGCGGGGAATCTGAGGCGGGGATTCAGAGCTGGCGAATTACTGCGGGGAATCAGAGTTGGGGAATCAGAGGCGGGGAATTAAATATGGGGAAACAGAGGCGGGGAATCAGAGGCGGGGAAACAGAGGCGGGGAATCAGATATGGGGAATCAGAGGTGGGGAATCAGAGGCAGGGAATCAGATGTGTGGAATCAGAGATGGGGAATCAGAGGCAGGGAATCAGAATCAGAAGCGGGGAATCAGAGGCCGGGAATCAGAGGCCGGGAATCAGATGCCGGGAATAAGAGGCCGGGAATCAGAGGTGGGGAATCAGAGTCCGGGAATCAGATATGGGGAATCAGAGGCGGGGAATGAGATATGGGGAATCAGAGGCGGGGAATCAGAAGCGGAGAAACAGAGGCGGGGAATCACATATGGGGAATCAGAGGTGGCGAATCAAAGGCGGGGAATCAGATATGGGGAAACAGAGGCGGGGAATCAGAGGCGGGGAAACAGAGGCGGGGAATCAGATATGGGGAATCAGAGGTGGGGAATCAGAGGTTGGGAATCAGAGGCAGGGAATCAGAGGCAGGGAATCAAACACGGGGAATCAGAGGCGGGGAATCAGAGCTGGGGAATCAGAGGTGGGGAATCAGAGTTCGGGAATCAGAGGCGGGGAATCAGATATGGGGAAACAGAGGCGGGGAATCAGAGGCGGGGAAACAGAGGCGGGGAATCAGATATGGGGAATCAGAGGTGGGGAATCAGAGGTTGGGAATCAGATGCAGGGAATCAGAGGCAGGGAATCAGAGTCGGGGAATCAGAGGCAGGGAATCAGAGGCCGGGAATCAGAGGCCGGGAATGAGAGGCCGGGAATGAGAGGCCGGGAATCAGAGGCCGGGAATCAGAGGCCGGGAATCAGAGGTGGGGAATAAGAGGCAGGGAATCAGATGTGCAGAATCAGAGTTGGGGAATCAGAGGCGGGGAATTAGATATGGGGAAACAGAGGCGGGGAATCAGAGGCGGGGAATCAGAGGCGGGGAATCAGATATGGGGAATCAGAGGTGGGGAATCAGAGGCAGGGAATCAGATGTGTGGAATCAGAGATGGGGAATCAGAGGCAGGGAATCAGAATCAGAAGCGGGGAATCAGAGGCCGGGAATCAGAGGCCGGGAATCAGAGTTGGGGAATCAGAGTCCGGGAATCAGAGATGGGGAATCAGAGGCGGGGAATGAGATATGGGGAATCAGAGGCGGGGAATCAGAGGCGGGGAAATAGAGGCGAGGAATCAGATATGGGGAATCAGAGGTGGCGAATCAAAGGCGGTGAATCAGAGATGGGGAATCAGAGGCGGGGAATCAGAGGCAGGGAATCAAACACGGGGAATCAGAGGCGGGGAATCAGAGCTGGGGAATCAGTGGCGGGGAATCAGAGTTGGGGAATCATAGGCGGGGAATCAGATATGGGGAAACAGAGGCGGGGAATCAGAGGCGGGGAAACAGAGGCGGGGAATCATATATGGGGAATCAGAGGTGGGTAATTAGAGGTTGATAATTAGATGCAGGGAATCAGAGGTGGGGAATCAGAGGCGGGGAATAAGAGGCAGGGTATCAGATGTGAGGAATCAGAGATGGGGAATCAGAGGCAGGGAATCAGAGGCTGGGAATCAGAGGCCGGGAATGAGATGCCGGAAATGAGAGGCCGGGAATGAGAGGCCGGGAATCAGAGGCCGTCAAACAGAGGCCGGGAATCAGAGGTGGGGAATAAGAGGCAGGGAATCAGATGTGCAGAATCAGAGATGGGGAATCAGAGGCAGGGAATCACTGGCGGGGAAACAGAGGCGGGGAATCAGAATTGGGGAATCAGAGATAGGGAATCAGAGATGGGGAATCAGAAGCGGGGAATCAGACGCGGGGAATCAGAGGTGGTGAATCAGAGCTGGGGAATCAGAGGCGGGGAATCAGTGTTGGGGAATCAGAGGCGGGGAATCAGATATGAGGAAACAGAGGCAGGGAATCAGAGGCGGGGAAACAGAGGCGGGGAATCAGATATGGAGAATCAGAGGTGGGGAATCAGAGGTTGAGAATCAGAGGCATGGAATCAGAGGCGGGGCATCAGAGGCGGGGAAACATAGGTGGGGAATCAGATATGGGGAATCGGAGGTGGGGAATCAGAGGCGATGAATCAGAGATGGCGAATCAGAGGTGGGGAATCAGAGGCGAGGAATAAGACATGGGGAATCAGAGGCTGGGAATCAGACGCGGGGAATCAGAGGCGGGGAATCAGAGCTGGGGAATCAGAGGCGGGGAATCAGAGTTGGGGAATCAAAGGCGGGGAATCAGATATGGCGAAACAGAGGCGGGGAATCAGAGGCAGGGAATCGGAGGCGGGGAATCAGATATGGGGAATCAGAGGAGGGGAATCAGAGGTTGGAAATCAGAGGCAGGGAATCAGAGGTGGGGATTCAGAGGCAGGGAATCAGATGCGGGGAATCTGAGGCGGGGATTCAGAGCTGGGGAATTACTGCGCGGAATCAGAGTTGGGGAATCAGAGGCGGGGAATTAGATATGGGGAAACAGAGGCGGGGAATCAGAGGCGGGGAAACAGAGGCGGGGAATCAGATATGGGGAATCAGAGGTGGGGAATCAGAGGCAGGGAATCAGATGTTTGGAATCAGAGATGGGGAATCAGAGGCAGGGAATCAGAATCAGAAGCGGGGAATGAGAGGCCGGGAATCAGAGGCCGGGAATCAGATGCCGGGAATAAGAGGCCGGGAATCAGAGGTGGGGAATCAGAGTCCGGGAATCAGATATGGGGAATCAGAGGCGGGGAATGAGATATGGGGAATCAGAGGCGGGGAATCAGAGGCGGGGAAACAGAGGCAGGGAATCACATATGGGGAATCAGAGGTGGCGAATCAAAGGCGGGGAATCAGAGGTTGGGAATCAGAGGCAGGGAATCAGAGGCAGGGAATCAAAAACGGGGAATCAGAGGCAGGGAATCACTGGCGGGGAATCAGAGGCGGGGAATCAGAGACCGGGAATCAGAGGCCGGGAATGAGAGGCCGGGAATCAGAGGCCGGGAATCAGAGGCTGGGAATCAGAGGTGGGGAATAAGAGGCCGGGAATCAGAGATCGGGAATCAGAGGCGGGGAATCAGAGGCGGGGAATCAGAGGCATGGATTCAGACGCAGGGAATCAGAGGCGTGGAATCATAGCTGGCGAATCAGAGGCGGGGAATCAGAGTTGGGGAATCAGAGGTGGGGAATCAGATATGGGGAATCAGAGGCGGGGAATCAGAGGCGGGGAAACAGAGGCGGGGAATCAGATATGGGGAATCATAGGTGGAAAATCAGAGGTGGTGAATCAGAGATGGGGAATCAGAGGTGGGGAATCAGAGGCAGGGTATCAGATGCGGGGTATCAGAGGCAGGGAATGAGAGCTGGGGAATCAGAGGCGGGGAATCAGAGTTGGCGAATCAGAGGAGGGGAATCAGATATGGGGAATCAGAGGCGTGGAATCAGAGGCGGGGTAACAGAGGTGGGAAATCAGAGGCAGGGACTCACAGGCAGGGAATCAGAGTTGGGGAATCAGAGGCGGGGAATCAGATATGGGGAATCAGAGGCGGGGTATCAGAGGTGGGGAAACAGAGGCGGTAAATCAGACATGGGGAATCAGAGGCGGGGGATCAGAGGTGGTGAATCAGAGCTGGGGAATCAGAGGCGGGCTATCAGAGTTGGGGAATCAGCGGCGGGGAATCAGATATGGGGAATCAGAGGCGGGGAATCAGAGCTGGGGAATGAGAGGCCGGGAATCAGATATTGGGAAATAGAGGCGGGGAATAAGAGGCGGGGAAACAGAGGCGGGGAATCAGATATGGGGAATCAGAGGTGGGCAATCAGAGGTTGGAAATCAGAGGCAGGGAATCAAAGGCGGGGAATCAGAATTGGGGAATCAGAGATAGGGAATCAGAGATGGGGAATCAGAGGCGGGGAATCAGACGCGGGGAATCAGAGGTGGTGAATCAGAGCTGGGGAATCAGAGGCGGGGAATCAGTGTTGGGGAATCAGAGGCGGGGAATCAGATATGAGGAAACAGAGGCAGGGAATCAGAGGCGGGGAAACAGAGGCGGGGAATCAGATATGGGGAATCAGAGGTGTGGAATCAGAGGTTGGGAATCAGAGGCATGGAATCAGAGGCGGGGCATCAGAGGCGGGGAATCATAGGTGGGGAATCAGATATGGGGAATCGGAGGTGGGGAATCAGAGGCGATGAATCTGAGATGGCGAATCAGAGGCGGGGAATCAGAGGCGATGAATCTGAGATGGCGAATCAGAGGCGGGGAATCAGAGGCGGGGAATAAGACATGGGGAATCAGAGGCTGGGAATCAGACGCGGGGAATCAGCGGCGGGGAATCAGAGCTGGGAAATCAGAGGCGGGGAATCAGAGTTGGGGAATCAGAGGCGGGGAATCAGATATGGCGAAACAGAGGCGGGGAATCAGAGGCAGGGAATCGGAGGCGGGGAATCAGATATGGGGAATCAGAGGAGGGGAATCAGAGGTTGGGACTCAGAGGCAGGGAATCAGAGGTGGGGATTCAGAGGCAGGGAATCAGATGCGGGGAATCTGAGGCGGGCATTCAGAGCTGGGGAATTACTGCGGGGAATCAGAGTTGGGGAATCAGAGGCGGGGAATTAAATATGGGGAAACAGAGGCGGGAAATCAGAGGCGGGGAAACAGAGGCGGGGAATCAGATATGGGGAATCAGAGGTGGGGAATCAGAGGCAGGGAATCAGATGTGTGGAATCAGAGATGGGGAATCAGAGGCAGGGATTCAGAATCAGAAGCGGGGAATCAGAGGCCGGGAATCAGAGGCCGGGAATCAGATGCCGGGAATAAGAGGCCGGGAATCAGAGGTGGGGAATCAGAGTCCGGGAATCAGATATGGGGAATCAGAGGCGGGGAATGAGATATGGGGAATCAGAGGCGGGGAATCAGAAGCGGAGAAACAGAGGCGGGGAATCACATATGGGGAATCAGAGGTGGCGAATCAAAGGCGGGGAATCAGATATGGGGAAACAGAGGCGGGGAATCAGAGGCGGGGAAACAGAGGCGGGGAATCAGATATGGGGAATCAGAGGTGGGGAATCAGAGGTTGGGAATCAGAGGCAGGGAATCAGAGGCAGGGAATCAAACACGGGGAATCAGAGGCGGGGAATCAGAGCTGGGGAATCAGAGGTGGGGAATCAGAGTTCGGGAATCAGAGGCGGGGAATCAGATATGGGGAAACAGAGGCGGGGAATCAGAGGCGGGGAAACAGAGGCGGGGAATCAGATATGGGGAATCAGAGGTGGGGAATCAGAGGTTGGGAATCAGAGGCAGGGAATCAGAGGCAGGGAATCAGAGGCGGGGAATCAGAGGCAGGGCATCAGAGGCCGGGAATCAGAGGCCGGGAATGAGAGGCCGGGAATGAGAGGCCGGGAATCAGAGGCCGGGAATCAGAGGCCGGGAATCAGAGGTGGGGAATAAGAGGCAGGGAATCAGATGTGCAGAATCAGAGTTGGGGAATCAGAGGCGGGGAATTAGATATGGGGAAACAGAGGCGGGGAATCAGAGGCGGGGAATCAGAGGCGGGGAATCAGATATGGGGAATCAGAGGTGGGGAATCAGAGGCAGGGAATCAGATGTGTGGAATCAGAGATGGGGAATCAGAGGCAGGGAATCAGAATCAGAAGCGGGGAATCAGAGGCCGGGAATCAGAGGCCGGGAATCAGAGTTGGGGAATCAGAGTCCGGGAATCAGAGATGGGGAATCAGAGGCGGGGAATGAGATATGGGGAATCAGAGGTGGCGAATCAAAGGCGGTGAATCAGAGATGGGGAATCAGAGGCGGGGAATCAGAGGCAGGGAATCAAACACGGGGAATCAGAGGCGGGGAATCAGAGCTGGGGAATCAGTGGCGGGGAATCAGAGTTGGGGAATCATAGGCGGGGAATCAGATATGGGGAAACAGAGGCGGGGAATCAGAGGCGGGGAAACAGAGGCGGGGAATCATATATGGGGAATCAGAGGTGGGTAATTAGAGGTTGGGAATTAGATGCAGGGAATCAGAGGTGGGGAATCAGAGGCGGGGAATAAGAGGCAGGGTATCAGATGTGAGGAATCAGAGATGGGGAATCAGAGGCAGGGAATCAGAGGCGGGGAATCAGAGGCCGGGAATGAGATGCCGGGAATGAGAGGCCGGGAATGAGAGGCCGGGAATCAGAGGCCGTCAAACAGAGGCCGGGAATCAGAGGTGGGGAATAAGAGGCAGGGAATCAGATGTGCGGATTCAGAGATGGGGAATCAGAGGCAGGGAATCACTGGCGGGGAAACAGAGGCGGGGAATCAGAATTGGGGAATCAGAGATAGGGAATCAGAGATGGGGAATCAGAAGCGGGGAATCAGACGCGGGGAATCAGAGGTGGTGAATCAGAGCTGGGGAATCAGAGGCGGGGAATCAGTGTTGGGGAATCAGAGGCGGGGAATCAGATATGAGGAAACAGAGGCAGGGAATCAGAGGCGGGGAAACAGAGGCGGGGAATCAGATATGGAGAATCAGAGGTGGGGAATCAGAGGTTGAGAATCAGAGGCATGGAATCAGAGGCGGGGCATCAGAGGCGGGGAAACATAGGTGGGGAATCAGATATGGGGAATCGGAGGTGGGGAATCAGAGGCGATGAATCAGAGATGGCGAATCAGAGGTGGGGAATCAGAGGCGGGGAATAAGACATGGGGAATCAGAGGCTGGGAATCAGACGCGGGGAATCAGAGGCGGGGAATCAGAGCTGGGGAATCAGAGGCGGGGAATCAGAGTTGGGGAATCAAAGGCGGGGAATCAGATATGGCGAAACAGAGGCGGGGAATCAGAGGCAGGGAATCGGAGGCGGGGAATCAGATATGGGGAATCAGAGGAGGGGAATCAGAGGTTGGAAATCAGAGGCAGGGAATCAGAGGTGGGGATTCAGAGGCAGGGAATCAGATGCGGGGAATCTGAGGCGGGGATTCAGAGCTGGGGAATTACTGCGCGGAATCAGAGTTGGGGAATCAGAGGCGGGGAATTAGATATGGGGAAACAGAGGCGGGGAATCAGAGGCGGGGAAACAGAGGCGGGGAATCAGATATGGGGAATCAGAGGTGGGGAATCAGAGGCAGGGAATCAGATGTTTGGAATCAGAGATGGGGAATCAGAGGCAGGGAATCAGAATCAGAAGCGGGGAATCAGAGGCCGGGAATCAGAGGCCGGGAATCAGATGCCGGGAATAAGAGGCCGGGAATCAGAGGTGGGGAATCAGAGTCCGGGAATCAGATATGGGGAATCAGAGGCGGGGAATGAGATATGGGGAATCAGAGGCGGGGAATCAGAGGCGGGGAAACAGAGGCAGGGAATCACATATGGGGAATCAGAGGTGGCGAATCAAAGGCGGGGAATCAGATATGGGGAAACAGAGGCGGGGAATCAGAGGCGGGGAAACAGAGGCGGGGAATCAGATATGGGGAATCAGAGGTGGGGAATCAGAGGTTGGGAATCAGAGGCAGGGACTCAGAGGCAGGGTATCAAACACGGGGAATCAGAGGCGGGGAATCAGAGCTGGGGAATCAGAGGTGGGGAATCAGAGTTCGGGAATCAGAGGCGGGGAATCAGATATGGGGAAACAGAGGCGGGGAATCAGAGGCGGGGAAACAGAGGCGGGGAATCAGATATGGGGAATCAGAGGTGGGGAATCAGAGGTTGGGAATCAGAGGCAGGGAATCAGAGGCAGGGAATCAGAGGCGGGGAATCAGAGGCAGGGAATCAGATGTGCAGAATCAGAGATGGGGAATCAGAGGCAGGGAATCAGAGGCGGGGAATCAGAGGCGGGGAATCAGAGGCCGGGAATCAGAGGCCGGGAATCAGAGGCCGGGAATCAGAGGCCGGGAATCAGAGGCCGGGAATCAGAGGCCGGGAATCAGAGGTGGGGAATAAGAGGCAGGGAATCAGATGTGCAGAATCAGACATGGGGAATCAGAGGCAGGGAATCAGTCGGGGAATCAGAGGCGGGGAATCAGAGGCCGGGAATCAGAGGCCGGGAATGAGAGGTCGGGAATCAGAGGCCGGGAATCAGAGGCCGGGAATCGGAGGTGGGGAATAAGAGGCCGGGAATCAGAGGCGGGGAATCAGACGCGGTGAATGAGTGGTGGTGAATCAGAGCTTGGGAATCAGAGGCGGGGAATCAGTGTTGGGGAATCAGAGGCGGGGAATCAGATATGAGGAAACAGAAGCAGGGAATCAGAGGCGGGGATACAGAGGCGGGGAATCAGATATGGGGTATCAGAGGCGGGGAATCAGAGGCAGGGAATCGGATGTGCGGAATCAGAGATAGGGAATCAGAGGTGGGGAATCAGAGTCCGGGAATCAGAGATGGGGAATCAGAGGCGGGGAATCAGAGGCGGGGAATAAGAGGCAGGGAATCACAGGCAGGGAATCAGACGTGGGGAATCAGAGGCGGGGAATCATAGCTGGTGAATCACAGGCGGGGAATCAGAGTTGGGGAATCAGAGGCGGGGAATCAGATATGGGGAATCAGAGGCGGGGAATCAGAGGTGGGGAAACAGAGGCGGTGAATCAGACATGGGGAATCAGAGGCGGTGAATCAGAGGCAGGGATTCAGACGCGGGGAATCAGAGGCGGGGAATCAGAGGCAGGGAATCAAACACGGGGAATCAGAGGCGGGGAATCAGAGCTGGGGAATCAGAGGAGGGGAATCAGAGGCAGGGAATCAAACATGGGGAATCAGAGGCGGGGAATCAGAGCTGGGGAATCAGAGGCGGGGAATCAGGGTTGGGGAATCAGAGGCGGGGAATCAGATATGGGGAAACAGAGGCGGGGAATCAAAGGTGGGGAAACAGAGGCGGGGAATCAGATATGGGGAATCAGAGGTGGGTAATCAGATGTTGGGAATTAGATGCAGGGAATCAGAGGCGGGGAATCAGAGGCCGGGAATGAGAGGCCGGGAATGAGAGGCCGGGAATCAGAGGCCGGGAATCAGAGGCCGGGAATCAGAGGTGGGGAATAAGAGGCAGGGAATCAGATGTGCAGAATCAGAGTTGGGGAATCAGAGGCGGGGAATTAGATATGGGGAAACAGAGGCGGGGAATCAGAGGCGGGGAATCAGAGGCCGGGAATGAGATGCCGGGAATGAGAGGCCGGAAATGAGAGGCCGGGAATCAGAGGCCGTGAAACAGAGGCCGGGAATCAGAGGTGGGGAATAAGAGGCAGGGAATCAGATGTGCGGAATCAGAGATGGGGAATCAGAGGCAGGGAATCACTGGCGGGGAATCAGAGGCGGGGAATCAGAGACCGGGAATCAGAGGCCGGGAATGAGAGGCCGGGAATCAGAGGCCGGGAATCAGAGGCTGGGAATCAGAGGTGGGGAATAAGAGGCCGGGAATCAGAGATCGGGAATCAGAGGCGGGGAATCAGAGGCGGGGAATCAGAGGCATGGATTCAGACGCAGGGAATCAGAGGCGTGGAATCATAGCTGGCGAATCAGAGGCGGGGAATCAGAGTTGGGGAATCAGAGGTGGGGAATCAGATATGGGGAATCAGAGGCGGGGAATCAGAGGCGGGGAAACAGATGCGGGGAATCAGATATGGGGAATCATAGGTGGAAAATCAGAGGTGGTGAATCAGAGATGGGGAATCAGAGGTGGGGAATCAGAGGCAGGGTATCAGATGCGGGGTATCAGAGGCAGGGAATGAGAGCTGGGGAATCAGAGGCGGGGAATCAGAGTTGGCGAATCAGAGGAGGGGAATCAGATATGGGGAATCAGAGGCGGGGTATCAGAGGTGGGGAAACAGAGGCGGTAAATCAGACATGGGGAATCAGAGGCGAGGGATCAGAGGTGGTGAATCAGAGATGGGGAATCAGAGGCGGGGAATCAGAGGCAGGGATTCAGACGCGGGGAATCAGAGGCGGGGAATCAGAGCTGGGGAATCAGAGGTGGGCTATCAGAGTTGGGGAATCAGCGGCGGGGAATCAGATATGGGTAATCAGAGGAGGGGAATCAGAGCTGGGGAATGAGAGGCCGGGAATCAGATATTGGGAAATAGAGGCGGGGAATAAGAGGCGGGGAAACAGAGGCGGGGAATCAGATATGGGGAATCAGAGGTGGGCAATCAGAGGTTGGAAATCAGAGGCAGGGAATCAAAGGCAGGGAATCAGAATTGGGGAATCAGAGATAGGGAATCAGAGATGGGGAATCAGAGGCGGGGAATCAGACGCGGGGAATCAGAGGTGGTGAATCAGAGCTGGGGAATCAGAGGCGGGGAATCAGTGTTGGGGAATCAGAGGCGGGGAATCAGATATGAGGAAACAGAGGCAGGGAATCAGAGGCGGGGAAACAGAGGCGGGGAATCAGATATGGGTAATCAGAGGTGTGGAATCAGAGGTTGGGAATCAGAGGCATGGAATCAGAGGCGGGGCATCAGAGGCGGGGAATCATAGGTGGGGAATCAGATATGGGGAATCGGAGGTGGGGAATCAGAGGCGATGAATCTGAGATGGCGAATCAGAGGCGGGGAATCAGAGGCGGGGAATAAGACATGGGGAATCAGAGGCTGGGAATCAGACACGGGGAATCAGCGGCGGGGAATCAGAGCTGGGAAATCAGAGGCGGGGAATCAGAGTTGGGGAATCAGAGGCGGGGAATCAGATATGGCGAAACAGAGGCGGGGAATCAGAGGCAGGGAATCGGAGGCGGGGAATCAGATATGGGGAATCAGAGGAGGGGAATCAGAGGTTGGGACTCAGAGGCAGGGAATCAGAGGTGGGGATTCAGAGGCAGGGAATCAGATGCGGGGAATCTGAGGCGGGGATTCAGAGCTGGGGAATTACTGCGGGGAATCAGAGTTGGGGAATCAGAGGCGGGGAATTAAATATGGGGAAACAGAGGCGGGGAATCAGAGGCGGGGAAACAGAGGCGGGGAATCAGATATGGGGAATCAGAGGTGGGGAATCAGAGGCAGGGAATCAGATGTGTGGAATCAGAGATGGGGAATCAGAGGCAGGGAATCAGAATCAGAAGCGGGGAATCAGAGGCCGGGAATAAGAGGCCGGGAATCAGATGCCGGGAATAAGAGGCCTGGAATCAGAGGTGGGGAATCAGAGTCCGGGAATCAGATATGGGGAATCAGAGGCGGGGAATGAGATATGGGGAATCAGAGGCGGGGAATCAGAAGCGGAGAAACAGAGGCGGGGAATCACATATGGGGAATCAGAGGTGGCGAATCAAAGGCGGGGAATCAGATATGGGGAAACAGAGGCGGGGAATCAGAGGCGGGGAAACAGAGGCGGGGAATCAGATATGGGGAATCAGAGGTGGGGAATCAGAGGTTGGGAATCAGAGGCAGGGAATCAGAGGCAGGGAATCAAACACGGGGAATCAGAGGCGGGGAATCAGAGCTGGGGAATCAGAGGTGGGGAATCAGAGTTCGGGAATCAGAGGCGGGGAATCAGATATGGGGAAACAGAGGCGGGGAATCAGAGGCGGGGAAACAGAGGCGGGGAATCAGATATGGGGAATCAGAGGTGGGGAATCAGAGGTTGGGAATCAGAGGCAGGGAATCAGAGGCAGGGAATCAGAGGCGGGGAATCAGAGGCAGGGAATCAGAGGCCGGGAATCAGAGGCCGGGAATGAGAGGCCGGGAATGAGAGGCCGGGAATCAGAGGCCGGGAATCAGAGGCCGGGAATCAGAGGTGGGGAATAAGAGGCAGGGAATCAGATGTGCAGAATCAGAGTTGGGGAATCAGAGGCGGGGAATTAGATATGGGGAAACAGAGGCGGGGAATCAGAGGCGGGGAATCAGAGGCGGGGAATCAGATATGGGGAATCAGAGGTGGGGAATCAGAGGCAGGGAATCAGATGTGTGGAATCAGAGATGGGGAATCAGAGGCAGGGAATCAGAATCAGAAGCGGGGAATCAGAGGCCGGGAATCAGAGGCCGGGAATCAGAGTTGGGGAATCAGAGTCCGGGAATCAGAGATGGGGAATCAGAGGCGGGGAATGAGATATGGGGAATCAGAGGCGGGGAATCAGAGGCGGGGAAATAGAGGCGAGGAATCAGATATGGGGAATCAGAGGTGGCGAATCAAAGGCGGTGAATCAGAGATGGGGAATCAGAGGCGGGGAATCAGAGGCAGGGAATCAAACACGGGGAATCAGAGGCGGGGAATCAGAGCTGGGGAATCAGTGGCGGGGAATCAGAGTTGGGGAATCATAGGCGGGGAATCAGATATGGGGAAACAGAGGCGGGGAATCAGAGGCGGGGAAACAGAGGCGGGGAATCATATATGGGGAATCAGAGGTGGGTAATTAGAGGTTGGGAATTAGATGCAGGGAATCAGAGGTGGGGAATCAGAGGCGGGGAATAAGAGGCAGGGTATCAGATGTGAGGAATCAGAGATGGGGAATCAGAGGCAGGGAATCAGAGGCGGGGAATCAGAGGCCGGGAATGAGATGCCGAGAATGAGAGGCCGGGAATGAGAGGCCGGGAATCAGAGGCCGTCAAACAGAGGCCGGGAATCAGAGGTGGGGAATAAGAGGCAGGGAATCAGATGTGCGGAATCAGAGATGGGGAATCAGAGGCAGGGAATCACTGGCGGGGAAACAGAGGCGGGGAATCAGAATTGGGGAATCAGAGATAGGGAATCAGAGATGGGGAATCAGAAGCGGGGAATCAGACGCGGGGAATCAGAGGTGGTGAATCAGAGCTGGGGAATCAGAGGCGGGGAATCAGTGTTGGGGAATCAGAGGCGGGGAATCAGATATGAGGAAACAGAGGCAGGGAATCAGAGGCGGGGAAACAGAGGCGGGGAATCAGATATGGAGAATCAGAGGTGGGGAATCAGAGGTTGAGAATCAGAGGCATGGAATCAGAGGCGGGGCATCAGAGGCGGGGAAACATAGGTGGGGAATCAGATATGGGGAATCGGAGGTGGGGAATCAGAGGCGATGAATCAGAGATGGCGAATCAGAGGTGGGGAATCAGAGGCGGGGAATAAGACATGGGGAATCAGAGGCTGGGAATCAGACGCGGGGAATCAGAGGCGGGGAATCAGAGCTGGGGAATCAGAGGCGGGGAATCAGAGTTGGGGAATCAAAGGCGGGGAATCAGATATGGCGAATCAGAGGTTGGAAATCAGAGGCAGGGAATCAGAGGTGGGGATTCAGAGGCAGGGAATCAGATGCGGGGAATCTGAGGCGGGGATTCAGAGCTGGGGAATTACTGCGCGGAATCAGAGTTGGGGAATCAGAGGCGGGGAATTAGATATGGGGAAACAGAGGCGGGGAATCAGAGGCGGGGAAACAGAGGCGGGGAATCAGATATGGGGAATCAGAGGTGGGGAATCAGAGGCAGGGAATCAGATGTTTGGAATCAGAGATGGGGAATCAGAGGCAGGGAATCAGAATCAGAAGCGGGGAATCAGAGGCCGGGAATCAGAGGCCGGGAATCAGATGCCGGGAATAAGAGGCCGGGAATCAGAGGTGGGGAATCAGAGTCCGGGAATCAGATATGGGGAATCAGAGGCGGGGAATGAGATATGGGGAATCAGAGGCGGGGAATCAGAGGCGGGGAAACAGAGGCAGGGAATCAAATATGGGGAATCAGAGGTGGCGAATCAAAGGCGGGGAATCAGATATGGGGAAACAGAGGCGGGGAATCAGAGGCGGGGAAACAGAGGCGGGGAATCAGATATGGGGAATCAGAGGTGGGGAATCAGAGGTTGGGAATCAGAGGCAGGGACTCAGAGGCAGGGAATCAAACACGGGGAATCAGAGGCGGGGAATCAGAGCTGGGGAATCAGAGGTGGGGAATCAGAGTTCGGGAATCAGAGGCGGGGAATCAGATATGGGGAAACAGAGGCGGGTAATCAGAGGCGGGGAAACAGAGGCGGGGAATCAGATATGGGGAATCAGAGGTGGGGAATCAGAGGTTGGGAATCAGAGGCAGGGAATCAGAGGCAGGGAATCAGAGGCGGGGAATCAGAGGCAGGGAATCAGATGTGCAGAATCAGAGATGGGGAATCAGAGGCAGGGAATCAGAGGCGGGGAATCAGAGGCGGGGAATCAGAGGCCGGGAATCAGAGGCCGGGAATCAGATGCCGGGAATCAGAGGCCGGGAATCAGAGGCCGGGAATCAGAGGCCGGGAATCAGAGGTGGGGAATAAGAGGCAGGGAATCAGATGTGCAGAATCAGACATGGGGAATCAGAGGCAGGGAATCAGTCGGGGAATCAGAGGCGGGGAATCAGAGGCCGGGAATCAGAGGCCGGGAATGAGAGGTCGGGAATCAGAGGCCGGGAATCAGAGGCCGGGAATCGGAGGTGGGGAATAAGAGGCCGGGAATCAGAGGCGGGGAATCAGACGCGGTGAATGAGTGGTGGTGAATCAGAGCTTGGGAATCAGAGGCGGGGAATCAGTGTTGGGGAATCAGAGGCGGGGAATCAGATATGAGGAAACAGAAGCAGGGAATCAGAGGCGGGGAAACAGAGGCGGGGAATCAGATATGGGGTATCAGAGGTGGGGAATCAGAGGTTGGGAATCAGAGGCATGGAATCAGAGGAGGGGCATCAGAGGCGGGGAATCAGAGGCAGGGAATCGGATGTGCGGAATCAGAGATAGGGAATCAGAGGTGGGGAATCAGAGTCCGGGAATCAAACACGGGGAATCAGAGGCGGGGAATCAGAGCTGGGGAATCAGAGGTGGGGAATCAGAGTTCGGGAATCAGAGGCGGGGAATCAGATATGGGGAAACAGAGGCGGGGAATCAGAGGCGGGGAAACAGAGGCGGGGAATCAGATATGGGGAATCAGAGGTGGGGAATCAGAGGTTGGGAATCAGAGGCAGGGAATCAGAGGCAGGGAATCAGAGGCGGGGAATCAGAGGCAGGGAATCAGAGGCCGGGAATCAGAGGCCGGGAATGAGAGGCCGGGAATGAGAGGCCGGGAATCAGAGGCCGGGAATCAGAGGCCGGCAATCAGAGGTGGGGAATAAGAGGCAGGGAATCAGATGTGCAGAATCAGAGTTGGGGAATCAGAGGCGGGGAATTAGATATGGGGAAACAGAGGCGGGGAATCAGAGGCGGGGAATCAGAGGCGGGGAATCAGATATGGGGAATCAGAGGTGGGGAATCAGAGGCAGGGAATCAGATGTGTGGAATCAGAGATGGGGAATCAGAGGCAGGGAATCAGAATCAGAAGCGGGGAATCAGAGGCCGGGAATCAGAGGCCGGGAATCAGAGTTGGGGAATCAGAGTCCGGGAATCAGAGATGGGGAATCAGAGGCGGGGAATGAGATATGGGGAATCAGAGGCGGGGAATCAGAGGCGGGGAAATAGAGGCGAGGAATCAGATATGGGGAATCAGAGGTGGCGAATCAAAGGCGGTGAATCAGAGATGGGGAATCAGAGGCGGGGAATCAGAGCAGGGAATCAAACACGGGGAATCAGAGGCGGGGAATCAGAGCTGGGGAATCAGTGGCGGGGAATCAGAGTTGGGGAATCATAGGCGGGGAATCAGATATGGGGAAACAGAGGCGGGGAATCAGAGGCGGGGAAACAGAGGCGGGGAATCATATATGGGGAATCAGAGGTGGGTAATTAGAGGTTGGGAATTAGATGCAGGGAATCAGAGGTGGGGAATCAGAGGCGGGGTATAAGAGGCAGGGTATCAGATGTGAGGAATCAGAGATGGGGAATCAGAGGCAGGGAATCAGAGGCGGGGAATCAGAGGCCGGGAATGAGATGCCGGGAATGAGAGGCCGGGAATGAGAGGCCGGGAATCAGAGGCCGTCAAACAGAGGCCGGGAATCAGAGGTGGGGAATAAGAGGCAGGGAATCAGATGTGCGGATTCAGAGATGGGGAATCAGAGGCAGGGAATCACTGGCGGGGAAACAGAGGCGGGGAATCAGAATTGGGGAATCAGAGATAGGGAATCAGAGATGGGGAATCAGAAGCGGGGAATCAGACGCGGGGAATCAGAGGTGGTGAATCAGAGCTGGGGAATCAGAGGCGGGGAATCAGTGTTGGGGAATCAGAGGCGGGGAATCAGATATGAGGAAACAGAGGCAGGGAATCAGAGGCGGGGAAACAGAGGCGGGGAATCAGATATGGAGAATCAGAGGTGGGGAATCAGAGGTTGAGAATCAGAGGCATGGAATCAGAGGCGGGGCATCAGAGGCGGGGAAACATAGGTGGGGAATCAGATATGGGGAATCGGAGGTGGGGAATCAGAGGCGATGAATCAGAGATGGCGAATCAGAGGTGGGGAATCAGAGGCGGGGAATAAGACATGGGGAATCAGAGGCTGGGAATCAGACGCGGGGAATCAGAGGCGGGGAATCAGAGCTGGGGAATCAGAGGCGGGGAATCAGAGTTGGGGAATCAAAGGCGGGGAATCAGATATGGCGAAACAGAGGCGGGGAATCAGAGGCAGGGAATCGGAGGCGGGGAATCAGATATGGGGAATCAGAGGAGGGGAATCAGAGGTTGGAAATCAGAGGCAGGGAATCAGAGGTGGGGATTCAGAGGCAGGGAATCAGATGCGGGGAATCTGAGGCGGGGATTCAGAGCTGGGGAATTACTGCGCGGAATCAGAGTTGGGGAATCAGAGGCGGGGAATTAGATATGGGGAAACAGAGGCGGGGAATCAGAGGCGGGGAAACAGAGGCGGGGAATCAGATATGGGGAATCAGAGGTGGGGAATCAGAGGCAGGGAATCAGATGTTTGGAATCAGAGATGGGGAATCAGAGGCAGGGAATCAGAATCAGAAGCGGGGAATCAGAGGCCGGGAATCAGAGGCCGGGAATCAGATGCCGGGAATAAGAGGCCGGGAATCAGAGGTGGGGAATCAGAGTCCGGGAATCAGATATGGGGAATCAGAGGCGGGGAATGAGATATGGGGAATCAGAGGCGGGGAATCAGAGGCGGGGAAACAGAGGCAGGGAATCACATATGGGGAATCAGAGGTGGCGAATCAAAGGCGGGGAATCAGATATGGGGAAACAGAGGCGGGGAATCAGAGGCGGGGAAACAGAGGCGGGGAATCAGATATGGGGAATCAGAGGTGGGGAATCAGAGGTTGGGAATCAGAGGCAGGGACTCAGAGGCAGGGAATCAAACACGGGGAATCAGAGGCGGGGAATCAGAGCTGGGGAATCAGAGGCGGGGAATCAGATATGGGGAAACAGAGGCGGGGAATCAGAGGCGGGGAAACAGAGGCGGGGAATCAGATATGGGGAATCAGAGGTGGGGAATCAGAGGTTGGGAATCAGAGGCAGGGAATCAGAGGCAGGGAATCAGAGGCGGGGAATCAGAGGCAGGGAATCAGATGTGCAGAATCAGAGATGGGGAATCAGAGGCAGGGAATCAGAGGCGGGGAATCAGAGGCGGGGAATCAGAGGCCGGGAATCAGAGGCCGGGAATCAGAGGCCGGGAATCAGAGGCCGGGAATCAGAGGCCGGGAATCAGAGGCCGGGAATCAGAGGTGGGGAATAAGAGGCAGGGAATCAGATGTGCAGAATCAGACATGGGGAATCAGAGGCAGGGAATCAGTCGGGGAATCAGAGGCGGGGAATCAGAGGCCGGGAATCAGAGGCCGGGAATGAGAGGTCGGGAATCAGAGGCCGGGAATCAGAGGCCGGGAATCGGAGGTGGGGAATAAGAGGCCGGGAATCAGAGGCGGGGAATCAGACGCGGTGAATGAGTGGTGGTCAATCAGAGCTTGGGAATCAGAGGCGGGGAATCAGTGTTGGGGAATCAGAGGCGGGGAATCAGATATGAGGAAACAGAAGCAGGGAATCAGAGGCGGGGAAACAGAGGCGGGAAATCAGATATGGGGTATCAGAGGCGGGGAATCAGAGGCAGGGAATCGGATGTGCGGAATCAGAGATAGGGAATCAGAGGTGGGGAATCAGAGTCCGGGAATCAGAGATGGGGAATCAGAGGCGGGGAATCAGAGGCGGGGAATAAGAGGCAGGGAATCACAGGCAGGGAATCAGACGTGGGGAATCAGAGGCGGGGAATCATAGCTGGTGAATCACAGGCGGGGAATCAGAGTTGGGGAATCAGAGGCGGGGAATCAGATATGGGGAATCAGAGGCGGGGAATCAGAGGTGGGGAAACAGAGGCGGTGAATCAGACATGGGGAATCAGAGGCGGTGAATCAGAGGCAGGGATTCAGACGCGGGGAATCAGAGGCGGGGAATCAGAGGCAGGGAATCAAACACGGGGAATCAGAGGCGGGGAATCAGAGCTGGGGAATCAGAGGAGGGGAATCAGAGGCAGGGAATCAAACATGGGGAATCAGAGGCGGGGAATCAGAGCTGGGGAATCAGAGGCGGGGAATCAGGGTTGGGGAATCAGAGGCGGGGAATCAGATATGGGGAAACAGAGGCGGGGAATCAGAGGTGGGGAAACAGAGGCGGGGAATCAGATATGGGGAATCAGAGGTGGGTAATCAGATGTTGGGAATTAGATGCAGGGAATCAGAGGCGGGGAATCAGAGGCCGGGAATGAGAGGCCGGGAATGAGAGGCCGGGAATCAGAGGCCGGGAATCAGAGGCCGGGAATCAGAGGTGGGGAATAAGAGGCAGGGAATCAGATGTGCAGAATCAGAGTTGGGGAATCAGAGGCGGGGAATTAGATATGGGGAAACAGAGGCGGGGAATCAGAGGCGGGGAATCAGAGGCCGGGAATGAGATGCCGGGAATGAGAGGCCGGAAATGAGAGGCCGGGAATCAGAGGCCGTGAAACAGAGGCCGGGAATCAGAGGTGGGGAATAAGAGGCAGGGAATCAGATGTGCGGAATCAGAGATGGGGAATCAGAGGCAGGGAATCACTGGCGGGGAATCAGAGGCGGGGAATCAGAGACCGGGAATCAGAGGCCGGGAATGAGAGGCCGGGAATCAGAGGCCGGGAATCAGAGGCTGGGAATCAGAGGTGGGGAATAAGAGGCCGGGAATCAGAGATCGGGAATCAGAGGCGGGGAATCAGAGGCGGGGAATCAGAGGCATGGATTCAGACGCAGGGAATCAGAGGCGTGGAATCATAGCTGGCGAATCAGAGGCGGGGAATCAGAGTTGGGGAATCAGAGGTGGGGAATCAGATATGGGGAATCAGAGGCGGGGAATCAGAGGCGGGGAAACAGAGGCGGGGAATCAGATATGGGGAATCATAGGTGGAAAATCAGAGGTGGTGAATCAGAGATGGGGAATCAGAGGTGGGGAATCAGAGGCAGGGTATCAGATGCGGGGTATCAGAGGCAGGGAATGAGAGCTGGGGAATCAGAGGCGGGGAATCAGAGTTGGCGAATCAGAGGAGGGGAATCAGATATGGGGAATCAGAGGCGTGGAATCAGAGGCGGGGTAACAGAGGTGGGAAATCAGAGGCAGGGACTCACAGGCAGGGAATCAGAGTTGGGGAATCAGAGGCGGGGAATCAGATATGGGGAATCAGAGGCGGGGTATCAGAGGTGGGGAAACAGAGGCGGTAAATCAGACATGGGGAATCAGAGGCGGGGGATCAGAGGTGGTGAATCAGAGATGGGGAATCAGAGGCGGGGAATCAGAGGCAGGGATTCAGACGCGGGGAATCAGAGGCGGGGAATCAGAGCTGGGGAATCAGAGGCGGGCTATCAGAGTTGGGGAATAAGCGGCGGGGAATCAGATATGGGTAATCAGAGGCGGGGAATCAGAGCTGGGGAATGAGAGGCCGGGAATCAGATATTGGGAAATAGAGGCGGGGAATAAGAGGCGGGGAAACAGAGGCGGGGAATCAGATATGGGGAATCAGAGGTGGGCAATCAGAGGTTGGAAATCAGAGGCAGGGAATCAAAGGCGGGGAATCAGAATTGGGGAATCAGAGATAGGGAATCAGAGATGGGGAATCAGAGGCGGGGAATCAGACGCTGGGAATCAGAGGTGGTGAATCAGAGCTGGGGAATCAGAGGCGGGGAATCAGTGTTGGGGAATCAGAGGCGGGGAATCATATATGAGGAAACAGAGGCAGGGAATCAGAGGCGGGGAAACAGAGGCGGGGAATCAGATATGGGGAATCAGAGGTGTGGAATCAGAGGTTGGGAATCAGAGGCATGGAATCAGAGGCGGGGCATCAGAGGCGGGGAATCATAGGTGGGGAATCAGATATGGGGAATCGGAGGTGGGGAATCAGAGGCGATGAATCTGAGATGGCGAATCAGAGGCGGGGAATCAGAGGCGGGGAATAAGACATGGGGAATCAGAGGCTGGGAATAAGACGCGGGGAATCAGCGGCGGGGAATCAGAGCTGCGAAATCAGAGGCGGGGAATCAGAGTTGGGGAATCAGAGGCGGGGAAGCAGATATGGCGAAACAGAGGCGGGGAATCAGAGGCAGGGAATCGGAGGCGGGGAATCAGTTATGGGGAATCAGAGGAGGGGAATCAGAGGTTGGGACTCAGAGGCAGGGAATCAGAGGTGGGGATTCAGAGGCAGGGAATCAGATGCGGGGAATCTGAGGCGGGGATTCAGAGCTGGGGAATTACTGCGGGAAATCAGATATGGGGAATCAGAGGTGGGGAATCAGAGGCAGGGAATCAGATGTGTGGAATCAGAGATGGGGAATCAGAGGCAGGGAATCAGAATCAGAAGCGGGGAATCAGAGGCCGGGAATCAGAGGCCGGGAATAAGAGGCCGGGAATCAGAGGTGGGGAATCAGAGTCCGGGAATCAGATATGGGGAATCAGAGGCGGGGAATGAGATATGGGGAATCAGAGGCGGGGAATCAGAAGCGGAGAAACAGAGGCGGGGAATCACATATGGGGAATCAGAGGTGGCGAATCAAAGGCGGGGAATCAGATATGGGGAAACAGAGGCGGGGAATCAGAGGCGGGGAAACAGAGGCGGGGAATCAGATATGGGGAATCAGAGGTGGGGAATCAGAGGTTGGGAATCAGAGGCAGGGAATCAGAGGCAGGGAATCAAACACGGGGAATCAGAGGCGGGGAATCAGAGCCGGGGAATCAGAGGTGGGGAATCAGAGTTCGGGAATCAGAGGTGGGGAATCAGATATGGGGAAACAGAGGCGGGGAATCAGAGGCGGGGAAACAGAGGCGGGGAATCAGATATGGGGAATCAGACGTGGGGAATCAGAGGTTGGGAATCAGAGGCAGGGAATCAGAGGCAGGGAATCAGAGGCGGGGAATCAGAGGCAGGGAATCAGAGGCCGGGAATCAGAGGCCGGGAATGAGAGGCCGGGAATGAGAGGCCGGGAATCAGAGGCCGGGAATCAGAGGCCGGGAATCAGAGGTGGGGAATAAGAGGCAGGGAATCAGATGTGCAGAATCAGAGTTGGGGAATCAGAGGCGGGGAATTAGATATGGGGAAACAGAGGCGGAGAATCAGAGGCGGGGAATCAGAGGCGGGGAATCAGATATGGGGAATCAGAGGTGGGGAATCAGAGGCAGGGAATCAGATGTGTGGAATCAGAGATGGGGAATCAGAGGCAGGGAATCAGAATCAGAAGCGGGGAATCAGAGGCCGGGAATCAGAGGCCGGGAATCAGAGTTGGGGAATCAGAGTCCGGGAATCAGAGATGGGGAATCAGAGGCGGGGAATGAGATATGGGGAATCAGAGGCGGGGAATCAGAGGCGGGGAAATAGAGGCGAGGAATCAGATATGGGGAATCAGAGGTGGCGAATCAAAGGCGGTGAATCAGAGATGGGGAATCAGAGGCGGGGAATCAGAGGCAGGGAATCAAACACGGGGAATCAGAGGCGGGGAATCAGAGCTGGGGAATCAGTAGCGGGGAATCAGAGTTGGGGAATCATAGGCGGGGAATCAGATATGGGGAAACAGAGGCGGGGAATCAGAGGCGGGGAAACAGAGGCGGGGAATCATATATGGGGAATCAGAGGTGGGTAATTAGAGGTTGGGAATTAGATGCAGGGAATCAGAGGTGGGGAATCAGAGGCGGGGAATAAGAGGCAGGGTATCAGATGTGAGGAATCAGAGATGGGGAATCAGAGGCAGGGAATCAGAGGCGGGGAATCAGAGGCCGGGAATGAGATGCCGGGAATGAGAGGCCGGGAATGAGAGGCCGGGAATCAGAGGCCGTCAAACAGAGGCCGGGAATCAGAGGTGGGGAATAAGAGGCAGGGAATCAGATGTGCGGAATCAGAGATGGGGAATCAGAGGCAGGGAATCACTGGCGGGGAAACAGAGGCGGGGAATCAGAATTGGGGAATCAGAGATAGGGAATCAGAGATGGGGAATCAGAAGCGGGGAATCAGACGCGGGGAATCAGAGGTGGTGAATCAGAGCTGGGGAATCAGAGGCGGGGAATCAGTGTTGGGGAATCAGAGGCGGGGAATCAGATATGAGGAAACAGAGGCAGGGAATCAGAGGCGGGGAAACAGAGGCGGGGAATCAGATATGGAGAATCAGAGGTGGGGAATCAGAGGTTGAGAATCAGAGGCATGGAATCAGAGGCGGGGCATCAGAGGCGGGGAAACATAGGTGGGGAATCAGATATGGGGAATCGGAGGTGGGGAATCAGAGGCGATGAATCAGAGATGGCGAATCAGAGGTGGGGAATCAGAGGCGGGGAATAAGACATGGGGAATCAGAGGCTGGGAATCAGACGCGGGGAATCAGAGGCGGGGAATCAGAGCTGGGGAATCAGAGGCGGGGAATCAGAGTTGGGGAATCAAAGGCGGGGAATCAGATATGGCGAATCAGAGGTTGGAAATCAGAGGCAGGGAATCAGAGGTGGGGATTCAGAGGCAGGGAATCAGATGCGGGGAATCTGAGGCGGGGATTCAGAGCTGGGGAATTACTGCGCGGAATCAGAGTTGGGGAATCAGAGGCGGGGAATTAGATATGGGGAAACAGAGGCGGGGAATCAGAGGCGGGGAAACAGAGGCGGGGAATCAGATATGGGGAATCAGAGGTGGGGAATCAGAGGCAGGGAATCAGATGTTTGGAATCAGAGATGGGGAATCAGAGGCAGGGAATCAGAATCAGAAGCGGGGAATCAGAGGCCGGGAATCAGAGGCCGGGAATCAGATGCCGGGAATAAGAGGCCGGGAATCAGAGGTGGGGAATCAGAGTCCGGGAATCAGATATGGGGAATCAGAGGCGGGGAATGAGATATGGGGAATCAGAGGCGGGGAATCAGAGGCGGGGAAACAGAGGCAGGGAATCACATATGGGGAATCAGAGGTGGCGAATCAAAGGCGGGGAATCAGATATGGGGAAACAGAGGCGGGGAATCAGAGGCGGGGAAACAGAGGCGGGGAATCAGATATGGGGAATCAGAGGTGGGGAATCAGAGGTTGGGAATCAGAGGCAGGGACTCAGAGGCAGGGAATCAAACACGGGGAATCAGAGGCGGGGAATCAGAGCTGGGGAATCAGAGGTGGGGAATCAGAGTTCGGGAATCAGAGGCGGGGAATCAGATATGGGGAAACAGAGGCGGGGAATCAGAGGCGGGGAAACAGAGGCGGGGAATCAGATATGGGGAATCAGAGGTGGGGAATCAGAGGTTGGGAATCAGAGGCAGGGAATCAGAGGCAGGGAATCAGAGGCGGGGAATCAGAGGCAGGGAATCAGATGTGCAGAATCAGAGATGGGGAATCAGAGGCAGGGAATCAGAGGCGGGGAATCAGAGGCGGGCAATCAGAGGCCGGGAATCAGAGGCCGGGAATCAGAGGCCGGGAATCAGAGGCCGGGAATCAGAGGCCGGGAATCAGAGGCCGGGAATCAGAGGTGGGGAATAAGAGGCAGGGAATCAGATGTGCAGAATCAGACATGGGGAATCAGAGGCAGGGAATCAGTCGGGGAATCAGAGGCGGGGAATCAGAGGCCGGGAATCAGAGGCCGGGAATGAGAGGTCGGGAATCAGAGGCCGGGAATCAGAGGCCGGGAATCGGAGGTTGGGAATAAGAGGCCGGGAATCAGAGGCGGGGAATCAGACGCGGTGAATGAGTGGTGGTGAATCAGAGCTTGGGAATCAGAGGCGGGGAATCAGTGTTGGGGAATCAGAGGCGGGGAATCAGATATGAGGAAACAGAAGCAGGGAATCAGAGGCGGGGAAACAGAGGCGGGGAATCAGATATGGGGTATCAGAGGTGGGGAATCAGAGGTTGGGAATCAGAGGCATGGAATCAGAGGAGGGGCATCAGAGGCGGGGAATCAGAGGCAGGGAATCGGATGTGCGGAATCAGAGATAGGGAATCAGAGGTGGGGAATCAGAGTCCGGGAATCAGAGATGGGGAATCAGAGGCGGGGAATCAGAGGCGGGGAATAAGAGGCAGGGAATCACAGGCAGGGAATCAGACGTGGGGAATCAGAGGCGGGGAATCATAGCTGGTGAATCACAGGCGGGGAATCAGAGTTGGGGAATCAGAGGCGGGGAATCAGATATGGGGAATCAGAGGCGGGGAATCAGAGGTGGGGAAACAGAGGCGGTGAATCAGACATGGGGAATCAGAGGCGGTGAATCAGAGGCAGGGATTCAGACGCGGGGAATCAAAGGCGGGGAATCAGAGGCAGGGAATCAAACACGGGGAATCAGAGGCGGGGAATCAGAGCTGGGGAATCAGAGGAGGGGAATCAGAGGCAGGGAATCAAACATGGGGAATCAGAGGCGGGGAATCAGAGCTGGGGAATCAGAGGCGGGGAATCAGGGTTGGGGAATCAGAGGCGGGGAATCAGATATGGGGAAACAGAGGCGGGGAATCAGAGGTGGGGAAACAGAGGCGGGGAATCAGATATGGGGAATCAGAGGTGGGTAATCAGATGTTGGGAATTAGATGCAGGGAATCAGAGGCGGGGAATCAGAGTCGGGGAATTAGATGCAGGGAATCAGAGGCGGGGAATCAGAGCTGGGGAATCAGAGGCGGGGAATCAGAGTTGGGGAATCAGAGGCGGGGAATCAGATATTGGGAAACAGAGGCGGGGAATCAGAGGCGGGGAAACAGAGGCGGGGAATCAGATATGGGGAATCAGAGGTGGGGAATCAGAGGTTGGGAATGAGAGGCAGGGAATCAGAGGCGGGGAATCAGAGGCGGGGAATCAGAGGCAGGTAATCAGATGTGCGGAATCAGAGATGGGGAATCAGAGGCAGGGAATCAGAGGCGGGGAATCAGAGGCTGGGAATCAGAGGCCGGGAATGAGAGGCCGGGAATGAGAGGCCGGGAATCAGAGGCCGGGAAACAGAGGCCGGGAATCAGAGGTGGGGAATAAGAGGCAGGGAATCAGATGTGCGGAATCAGAGATGGGGAATCAGAGGCAGGGAATCAGAAGCGGGGAATCAGAGGCGGGGCATCAGAGACAGGGAATCAGAGGCCGGGAATGAGAGGCCGGGAATCAGAGGCCGGGAATCAGAGGCTGGGAATCAGAGGTGGGGAATAAGAGGCCGGGAATCAGAGATGGGGAATCAGAGGCGGGGAATCAGAGGCGGGGAATCAGAGGCAGGGATTCAGACACGGGGAATCAGAGGCGGGGAATCATAGCTGGTGAATCAGAGGCGGGGAATCAGAGTTGGGGAATCAGAGGTGGGGAATCAGATATGGGGAATCAGAGGCGGGGAATCAGAGGCGGGGAAACAGAGGCGAGCGAATCAGATATGGGGAATCATAGGTGGGGAATCAGAGGTGGGGAATCAGAGGCAGGGAATCAGACGCGGGGAATCAGAGGCAGGCAATCAGAGCTGGGAAATCAGAGGTGGGGAATCAGAGTTGGGGAATCAGAGGAGGGTATTCAGATATGGGGAATCAGAGGTGGGGAATCAGAGGCAGGGAATCACAGGCATGGAATCAGACGCGGGGAATCAGTGGCGGGGAATCATAGCTGGCGAATCACAGGCGGGGAATCAGAGTTGGGGAATCAGAGGCGGGGAATCAGATATGGGGAAGCAGAGGCGGGGAATCAGAGGCGGGGAAACAGAGGCGGGGAATCAGACATGGGGCATCAGAGGCGGGGGATCAGAGGTGGTGAATAAGAGATGGGGAATCAGAGGCGGGGAATCAGAGGCAGGGAATCAGACGCGGGGAATCAGAGGCGGGGAATCAGTGCTGGGGAATCAGCGGCGGTGTATCAGAGTTGGGGAATCAGCGGCGGGGAATCAGATATGGGGAATCAGAGGCGGGGAGTCAGAGCTGGGGAATGAGTGGCCGGGAATCAGATATGGGGAAACAGAGGCGGGGAATAAGAGGCGGGGAAACAGAGGCGGGGCATCTGATATGGGGAATCAGGGGTGGGGAATCAGAGGTTGGGAATCAAAGGCAGGGAATCAAAGGCGGGGAATCAGAATTAGGGAATCAGAGATAGGGAATCAGAGATGGGGAATCAGAGGCGGGGAATCAGACGCGGGGAATCAGAGGTGGTGAATCAGAGCTGGGGAATCAGAGGTGGGGAATCAGAGGTTGGGAATCAGAGGCATGGAATCAGAGGCGGAGCATCAGAGGTGGGGAATCAGAGGCAGGGAATCGGATGTGCGGAATCAGAGATAGGGAATCAGAGGTGGGGAATCAGTGTCCGGGAATCAGAGATGGGGAATCAGAGGTGGGGAATCAGAGGCGGGGAAACATAGTTGTGGAATAAGATATGGGGAATCAGAGGTGGGGAATCAGAGGCGATGAATCAGAGATGGCAAATCAGAGGTGGGGAATCAGAGGCAGGAAATCAGACATGGGGAATCAGAGGCTGGGAATCAGATGCGGGGAATCAGAGGCGGGGAATCAGAGCTGGGGAATCAGAGGCGGGGAATCAGAGTTGGGGAATCAGAGGTGGGGTATCAGATATGGGGAAACAGAGGCGGGAATCAGAGGCAGGGAAACGGAGGCGGGGAATCAGATATGGGGAATCAGAGGAGGGGAATCAGAGGTTGGGAATCAGAGGCAGGGAATCAGAGGTGGGTAATCAGAGGCAGGGAATCAGATGTGCGGAATCAGAGATGGGGAATCAGAGGCAGGGAATCAGAATCAGAAGCGGGGAATCAGAGGCCGGGAATCAGAGGCCGGGAATCAGAGGCCGGGAATCAGATGCCGGGAATCAGATGCCGGCAAAAAGAGGCCGGGAATCAGAGGTGGGGAATCAGAGTCAGGGAATCAGATATGGGGAATCAGAGGCGGGGAATGAGATATGGGGAATCAGAGGCGGGGAATCAGATGCGGTGAAACAGAGGCGGGGAATCACATATGGGGAATCAGAGGTGGCCAATCAAAGGCAGGGAATCAGATATGGGGAAACAGAGGCGGGGAATCAGCGGCGGGGAAACAGAGACGGGGAATCAGATATGGGGAATCAGAGGTGGGGAATCAGAGGTTGGGAATCAGAGGCAGGGAATCAGAGGCAGGGAATCAAACACGGGGAATCAGAGGCGGGGAATCAGAGCTGGGGATCAGAGGTGGGGAATCAGAGTTGGGGAATCAGAGGCGGGGAATCAGATATGGGGACACAGAGGCGGGGAATCAGAGGCGGAGAAACAGAGGCGGGGACTCAGATATGGGGAATCAGAGGTGGGGAATCAGAGGTTTGGAATCAGAGGCAGGGAATCAGAGGCAGGGAATCAGAGGCGGGGAATCAGAGGCAGGGAATCAGATGTGCGGAATCAGAGATGGGGAATCAGAGGCAGGGAATCAGAGGCGGGGAATCAGAGACGGGGAATCAGAGGCGGGGAATCAGAGGCGGGGAATCAGATATGGGGAATCAGAGGTGGGGAATCAGAGGTTGGGAATCAGAGGCATGGAATCAGAGGTGGGGCATCAGAGGCGGGGAAACATAGGTGGGGAATCAGATATGGGGAATCAGAGGTGGGGAATCAGAGGCGATGAATCAGAGATGGCGAATCAGAGGCGGGGAATAAGAAATGGGGAATCAGAGGCTGGGAATCAGACGCGGGGAATCAGAGGCGGGGAATCAGAGCTGGGGAATCAGAGGCGAGGAATCAGAGTTGGGGAATCAGAGGCGGGGAATCAGATATGGGGAAACAGAGGCGGGGAATCAGAGGCAGGGAAACGGAGGCGGGGAATCAGATATGGGGAATCAGAGGAGGGGAATCAGAGGTTGGGAATCAGAGGCAGGGAATCAGAGGTGGGGATTCAGAGGCAGGGAATCAGATGCGGGGAATCTGAGGCGGGGATTCAGAGCTGGGGAATCAGTGCGGGGAATCAGAGTTGGGGAATCAGATGCGAGGAATTAGATATGGGGAAACAGAGGCGGGGAATCAGAGGCGGGGAAACAGTGGTGGGGAATCAGATATGGGGAATCAGAAGTGGGGAATCAGAGGCAGGGAATCAGATGTGCGGAATCAGAGATGGGGAATCAGAGGCAGGGAATCAGAATCAGAAGCGGGGAATCAGAGGCTGGGAATCAGAGGCCGGGAATCAGATGCCGGGAATAAGAGGCCGGGAATCAGAGGTGGGGAATCAGAGTCCGGGAATCAGATATGGGGAATCAGAGGTGGGGAATCAGAGGCCGGGAATCAGAGGCCGGGAATTAGAGGTGGGGAATAAGAGGCAGGGAATCAGATGTGCAGAATCAGAGTTGGGGAATCAGAGGCGGGGAATCAGATATTGGGTAACAGAGGCGGGGAATCAGAGGCAGGGAAATGGAGGTGGGGAATCAGATATGGGGAATCAGAGGAGGGGAATCAGAGGTTGGGAATCAGTGGCAGGGAATCAGAGGTGGGGATTCAGAGGCAGGGAATCAGATGCGGGGAATCAGAGGCGGGGAATAAGAGGCAGGGAATCACAGGCAGGGAATCAGACGTGGGGAATCAGATGCGGGGAATCATAGCTGGCGAATCACAGGCGGGGAATCAGAGTTGGGGAATCAGAGGCGGGGAATCAGAGGCAGGGAATTGGAGGCGGGGAATCAGATATGGGGAATCAGAGGAGGGGAATCAGAGGTTCGGAATCAGATGCAGGGAATCAGAGGCGGGGAATAAGAGGCAGGGAATCAGAGGCTGGGAATCAGATATGGGGAATCAGAGGCGGGGAATCAGAGGTGGGGAAACAGAGGCGGTGAATCAGACATGGGGAATCAGAGGCGGGGGATCAGGGGTGGTGAATCAGAGATGGGGAATCAGAGGCGGGGAATCAGAGGCAGGGATTCAGACGCGGGGAATCAGAGGCGGGGAATCAGAGCTGGGGAATCAGAGGCGGGCTATCAGAGTTGGGGAATCAGCGGCGGGGAATCAGATATGGGGAATCAGAGGCGGGGAATCAGAGCTGGGGAATGAGAGGCCGGGAATCAGATATGGGGAAACAGAGGCGGGGAATAAGAGGCGGGGAAACAGAGGCGGGGAATCAGAGGTGGGGAATCAGAGGTTAGGAATCAGAGGCAGGGAATCAAAGGCGGGGAATCAGAAATGGGGATCAGAGATAGGGAATCAGAGATGGGGAATCAGAGGCGGGGAATCAGACGCGGGGAATCAGAGGTGGTGAATCAGACCTGGGGAATCAGAGGCGGGGAATCAGATATGAGGAAACAGAGGCAGGGAATCAGAGGCGGGGAAACAGAGGCGGGGAATCAGATATGGGGAATCAGAGGTGGGGAATCAGAGGTTGGGAATCAGAGGCATGCAATCAGAGGCGGGGCATCAGAGGCGGGGAAACATAGGTGGGGAATCAGATATGGGGAATCAGAGGTGGGGAATCAGAGGCGATGAATCAGAGATGGCGAATCAGAGGCGGGGAATAAGACATGGGGAATCAGAGGCTGGGAATCAGACGCGGGGAATCAGAGGCGGGAATCAGAGCTGGGGAATCAGAGGCGGGGAATCAGAGTTGGGGAATCAGAGGCGGGGAATCAGATATGGGGAAACAGAGGCGGGGAATCAGAGGCAGGGAAACGGAGGCGGGGAATCAGATATGGGGAATCAGAGGAGGGGAATCAGAGGTTGGGAATCAGAGGCAGGGAATCAGAGGTGGGGATTCAGAGGCAGGGAATCAGATGCGGGGAATCTGAGGCGGGGATTCAGAGCTGGGGAATCAGTGCGGGGAATCAGAGTTGGGGAATCAGAGCCGGGGAATTAGATATGGGGAAACAGAGGCGGTGAATCAGAGGCGGGAAACAGAGGCGGGGAATCAGATATGGGGAATCAGAAGTGGGGAATCAGAGGCAGGGAATCAGAGGCGGGGAATCAGATATGAGGAAACAGAGGCAGGGAATCAGAATCAGAAGCGGGGAATCAGAGGCCGGGAATCAGAGGCCGGGAATCAGATGCCGGGAATCAGATGCCGGGAAAAAGAGGCCGGGAATCAGAGGTGGGGAATCAGAGGTAGGGAATCAGATATGGGGAATCAGAGGCGGGGAATGAGATATGGGGAATCAGAGGCGGGGAATCAGATGCGGGGAAACAGAGGCGGGGAATCACATATGGGGAATCAGATGTGGCCAATCAAAGGCGGGGAATCAGATATGGGGAAACAGAGGCGGGGAATCAGAGGCGGGGAAACAGAGGCGGGGAATCAGATATGGGGAATCAGAGGTGGGGAATCAGAGGTTGGGAATCAGAGGCAGGGAATCAGAGGCAGGGAATCAAACACGGGGAATCAGAGGCGGGGAATCAGAGCTGGGGATCAGAGGTGGGGAATCAGAGTTGGGGAATCAGAGGCGGGGAATCAGATATGGGGACACAGAGGCGGGGAATCAGAGGCGGGGAAACAGAGGCGGGGAATCAGATATGGGGAATCAGAGGTGGGGAATCAGAGGTTGGGAATCAGAGGCAGGGAATCAGAGGCAGGGAATCAGAGGCGGGGAATCAGAGGCAGGGTATCAGATGTGCGGAATCAGAGATGGGGAATCAGAGCCAGGGAATCAGAGGCGGGGAATCAGAGTCGGGGAATCAGAGGCCGGGAATCAGAGGCCGGGAATGAGAGTTCGGAAATCAGAGGCCGGGAATCAGAGGCCGGGAATCAGAGGTGGGGAATAAATGGCCGGGAATCAGAAGCGGGGAATCAGACGCGGGGAATCAGAGGTGGTGAATCAGAGCTGGGGAATCAGAGGCGGGGAATCAGTGTTGGGGAATCAGAGGCGGGGAATCAGATATGAGGAAACAGAGGCAGGGAATCAGAGGCGGGGAAACAGAGGCGGGGAATCAGATATGGGGAATCAGAGGTGGGGAATCAGAGGTGGGGAATCAGAGGCGGGGAATCAGAGGCATGGAATCGGATGTGCAGAATCAGAGATAGGGAATCAGAGGTGGGGAATTAGAGTCTGGGAATCAGAGATGGGGAATCAGAGGTGGGGAATCAGAGGCGGGGAAACATAGGTGGGGAATAAGATATGGGGAATCAGAGGTGGGGAATCAGAGGGGATGAATCAGAGATGGCGAATCAGAGGCGGGGAATCAGAGGCAGGAAATCAGACATGGGGAATCAGAGGCTGGGAATCAGACGCGGGGAATCAGAGGCGGGGAATAAGAGCTGGGGAATCAGAGGCGGGGAATCTGAGTTGGGGAATCAGAGGCGGGGAATCAGATATGGGGAAACAGAGGCGGGCAATCAGAGGCAGGGAAACGGAGGCGGGGAATCAGATATGGGGAATCAGAGGAGGGGAATCAGAGGTTGGGAATCAGAGGCAGGGAATCAGAGGTGGGGATTCAGAGGCAGGGAATCAGATGTGGGGAATCAGAGGAGGGGAATGAGATATGGGGAATCAGAGGCGGGGAATCAGAGGCGGGGAAACAGAGGCGGGGAATCACATATGGGGAATCAGAGGTGGCGAATCAAAGGCGGTGAATCAGAGATGGGGAAGCAGAGGCGGGGAATCAGAGGCAGGTAATCAAACACGTGGAATCAGAGGCGGGGAATCAGACCTGGGGAATCAGAGGCGGGGAATCAGAGTTGGGGAATCAGAGGCGGGGAATCAGATATGGGGAAACAGAGGTGGGGAACCAGAGGCGGGGAATCAGAGGCCGGGAATTAGAGGTGGGGAATAAGAGGCAGGGAATCAGATGTGCAGAATCAGAGTTGGGGAATCAGAGGCGGGGAATCAGATATGGGGTAACAGAGGCGGGGAATCAGAGGCAGGGAAATGGAGGCGGGGAATCAGATATGGGGAATCAGAGGAGGGGAATCAGAGGTTGGGAATCAGAGGCAGGGAATAGAGGTGGGGATTCAGAGGCAGGGAATCAGATGCGGGGAATCAGAGGCGGGGAATCATAGCTGGCGAATCACAGGCGGGGAATCAGAGTTTGGGAATCAGAGGCGGGGAATCAGATATGTGGAATCAGAGGCGGGGAATCAGAGGTGGGGAAACAGATGCGGTGAATCAGACATGGGGATTCAGAGGCGGGGGATCAGAGGTGGTGAATCAGAGATGGGGAATCAGAGGCGGGGAATCAGAGCTGGGGAATCAGAGTTGGGTAATCAGCGGCGGGGAATCAGATATGGGGAATCAGAGGCGGGGAATCAGAGCTGGGGAATGAGAGGCCGGGAATCAGATATGGGGAAACAGAGGCGGGGAATAAGAGGCGGGGAAACAGAGGCGGGGAATCAGATATGGGGAATCAGAGGTGGGGAATCAGAGGTTGGGAATCAGAGGCAGGGAATCAAAGGCGGGGAATCAGAATTGGGGAATCAGAGGTGGGGAATCAGATATGGGGAATCAGAGGCGGGGAATCAGAGGCGGGGAAACAGAGGCGAGCGAATCAGATATGGGGAATCATAGGTGGGGAATCAGAGGTGGGGAATCAGAGGCAGGGAATCAGACGCGGGGAATCAGAGGCAGGCAATCAGAGCTGGGGAATCAGAGGTGGGGAATCAGAGTTGGGGAATCAGAGGAGGGTATTCAGATATGGGGAATCAGAGGTGGGGAATCAGAGGCAGGGAATCACAGGCAGGGAATCAGACGCGGGGAATCAGTGGCGGGGAATCATAGCTGGCGAATCACAGGCGGGGAATCAGAGTTGGTGAATCAGAGGCGGGGAAGCAGAGGCGGGGAATCAGAGGCGGGGAAACAGAGGCGGGGAATCAGACATGGGGCATCAGAGGCGGGGGATCAGAGGTGGTGAATAAGAGATGGGGAATCAGAGGCGGGGAATCAGAGGCAGGGAATCAGACGCGGGGAATCAGAGGCGGGGAATCAGTGCTGGGGAATCAGCGGCGGTGTATCAGAGTTGGGGAATCAGCGGCGGGGAATCAGATATGGGGAATCAGAGGCGGGGAGTCAGAGGTGGGGAATCAGAGGTTAGGAATCAGAGGCAGGGAATCAAAGGCGGGGAATCAGAAATGGGGATCAGAGATAGGGAATCAGAGATGGGGAATCAGAGGCGGGGAATCAGACGCGGGGAATCAGAGGTGGTGAATCAGACCTGGGGAATCAGAGGCGGGGAATCAGTGTTGGGGAATCAGAGGCGTGGAATCAGATATGAGGAAACAGAGGCAGGGAATCAGAGGCGGGGAAACAGAGGCGGGGAATCAGATATGGGGAATCAGAGGTGGGGAATCAGAGGTTGGGAATCAGAGGCATGGAATCAGAGGCGGGGCATCAGAGGCGGGGAAACATAGGTGGGGAATCAGATATGGGGAATCAGAGGTGGGGAATCAGAGGCGATGAATCAGAGATGGCGAATCAGAGGCGGGGAATAAGACATGGGGAATCAGAGGCTGGGAATCAGACGCGGGGAATCAGAGGTGGGGAAACAGATGCGGTGAATCAGACATGGGGATTCAGAGGCGGGGGATCAGAGGTGGTGAATCAGAGATGGGGAATCAGAGGCGGGGAATCAGAGCTGGGGAATCAGAGTTGGGTAATCAGCGGCGGGGAATCAGATATGGGGAATCAGAGGCGGGGAATCAGAGCTGGGGAATGAGAGGCCGGGAATCAGATATGGGGAAACAGAGGCGGGGAATAAGAGGCGGGGAAACAGAGGCGGGGAATCAGATATGGGGAATCAGAGGTGGGGAATCAGAGGTTGGGAATCAGAGGCAGGGAATCAAAGGCGGGGAATCAGAATTGGGGAATCAGAGGTGGGGAATCAGATATGGGGAATCAGAGGCGGGGAATCAGAGGCGGGGAAACAGAGGCGAGCGAATCAGATATGGGGAATCATAGGTGGGGAATCAGAGGTGGGGAATCAGAGGCAGGGAATCAGACGCGGGGAATCAGAGGCAGGCAATCAGAGCTGGGGAATCAGAGGTGGGGAATCAGAGTTGGGGAATCAGAGGAGGGTATTCAGATATGGGGAATCAGAGGTGGGGAATCAGAGGCAGGGAATCACAGGCAGGGAATCAGACGCGGGGAATCAGTGGCGGGGAATCATAGCTGGCGAATCACAGGCGGGGAATCAGAGTTGGTGAATCAGAGGCGGGGAAGCAGAGGCGGGGAATCAGAGGCGGGGAAACAGAGGCGGGGAATCAGACATGGGGCATCAGAGGCGGGGGATCAGAGGTGGTGAATAAGAGATGGGGAATCAGAGGCGGGGAATCAGAGGCAGGGAATCAGACGCGGGGAATCAGAGGCGGGGAATCAGTGCTGGGGAATCAGCGGCGGTGTATCAGAGTTGGGGAATCAGCGGCGGGGAATCAGATATGGGGAATCAGAGGCGGGGAGTCAGAGCTGGGGAATGAGTGGCCGGGAATCAGATATGGGGAAACAGAGGCGGGGAATAAGAGGCGGGGAAACAGAGGCGGGGCATCTGATATGGGGAATCAGGGGTGGGGAATCAGAGGTTGGGAATCAAAGGCAGGGAATCAAAGGCGGGGAATCAGAATTAGGGAATCAGAGATAGGGAATCAGAGATGGGGAATCAGAGGCGGGGAATCAGACGCGGGGAATCAGAGGTGGTGAATCAGAGCTGGGGAATCAGAGGTGGGGAATCAGAGGTTGGGAATCAGAGGCATGGAATCAGAGGCGGAGCATCAGAGGTGGGGAATCAGAGGCAGGGAATCGGATGTGCGGAATCAGAGATAGGGAATCAGAGGTGGGGAATCAGTGTCCGGGAATCAGAGATGGGGAATCAGAGGTGGGGAATCAGAGGCGGGGAAACATAGTTGTGGAATAAGATATGGGGAAACAGAGGTGGGGAATCAGAGGCGATGAATCAGAGATGGCAAATCAGAGGTGGGGAATCAGAGGCAGGAAATCAGACATGGGGAATCAGAGGCTGGGAATCAGATGCGGGGAATCAGAGGCGGGGAATCAGAGCTGGGGAATCAGAGGCGGGGAATCAGAGTTGGGGAATCAGAGGTGGGGTATCAGATATGGGGAAACAGAGGCGGGAATCAGAGGCAGGGAAACGGAGGCGGGGAATCAGATATGGGGAATCAGAGGAGGGGAATCAGAGGTTGGGAATCAGAGGCAGGGAATCAGAGGTGGGTAATCAGAGGCAGGGAATCAGATGTGCGGAATCAGAGATGGGGAATCAGAGGCAGGGAATCAGAATCAGAAGCGGGGAATCAGAGGCCGGGAATCAGAGGCCGGGAATCAGATGCCGGGAATCAGATGCCGGCAAAAAGAGGCCGGGAATCAGAGGTGGGGAATCAGAGTCAGGGAATCAGATATGGGGAATCAGAGGCGGGGAATGAGATATGGGGAATCAGAGGCGGGGAATCAGATGCGGGGAAACAGAGGCGGGGAATCACATATGGGGAATCAGAGGTGGCCAATCAAAGGCAGGGAATCAGATATGGGGAAACAGAGGCGGGGAATCAGCGGCGGGGAAACAGAGACGGGGAATCAGATATGGGAAATCAGAGGTGGGGAATCAGAGGTTGGGAATCAGAGGCAGGGAATCAGAGGCAGGGAATCAAACACGGGGAATCAGAGGCGGGGAATCAGAGCTGGGGATCAGAGGTGGGGAATCAGAGTTGGGGAATCAGAGGCGGGGAATCAGATATGGGGACACAGAGGCGGGGAATCAGAGGCGGAGAAACAGAGGCGTGGACTCAGATATGGGGAATCAGAGGTGGGGAATCAGAGGTTTGGAATCAGAGGCAGGGAATCAGAGGCAGGGAATCAGAGGCGGGGAATCAGAGGCAGGGAATCAGATGTGCGGAATCAGAGATGGGGAATCAGAGGCAGGGAATCAGAGGCGGGGAATCAGAGACGGGGAATCAGAGGCGGGGAAACAGAGGCGGGGAATCAGATATGGGGAATCAGAGGTGGGGAATCAGAGGTTGGGAATCAGAGGCATGGAATCAGAGGTGGGGCATCAGAGGCGGGGAAACATAGGTGGGGAATCAGATATGGGGAATCAGAGGTGGGGAATCAGAGGCGATGAATCAGAGATGGCGAATCAGAGGCGGGGAATAAGAAATGGGGAATCAGAGGCTGGGAATCAGACGCGGGGAATCAGAGGCGGGGAATCAGAGCTGGGGAATCAGAGGCGAGGAATCAGAGTTGGGGAATCAGAGGCGGGGAATCAGATATGGGGAAACAGAGGCGGGGAATCAGAGGCAGGGAAACGGAGGCGGGGAATCAGATATGGGGAATCAGAGGAGGGGAATCAGAGGTTGGGAATCAGAGGCAGGGAATCAGAGGTGGGGATTCAGAGGCAGGGAATCAGATGCGGGGAATCTGAGGCGGGGATTCAGAGCTGGGGAATCAGTGCGGGGAATCAGAGTTGGGGAATCAGATGCGAGGAATTAGATATGGGGAAACAGAGGCGGGGAATCAGAGGCGGGGAAACAGAGGTGGGGAATCAGATATGGGGAATCAGAAGTGGGGAATCAGAGGCAGGGAATCAGATGTGCGGAATCAGAGATGGGGAATCAGAGGCAGGGAATCAGAATCAGAAGCGGGGAATCAGAGGCTGGGAATCAGAGGCCGGGAATCAGATGCCGGGAATAAGAGGCCGGGAATCAGAGGTGGGGAATCAGAGTCCGGGAATCAGATATGGGGAATCAGAGGTGGGGAATCAGAGGCCGGGAATCAGAGGCCGGGAATTAGAGGTGGGGAATAAGAGGCAGGGAATCAGATGTGCAGAATCAGAGTTGGGGAATCAGAGGCGGGGAATCAGATATTGGGTAACAGAGGCGGGGAATCAGAGGCAGGGAAATGGAGGTGGGGAATCAGATATGGGGAATCAGAGGAGGGGAATCAGAGGTTGGGAATCAGAGGCAGGGAATCAGAGGTGGGGATTCAGAGGCAGGGAATCAGATGCGGGGAATCAGAGGCGGGGAATAAGATGCAGGGAATCACAGGCAGGGAATCAGACGTGGGGAATCAGATGCGGGGAATCATAGCTGGCGAATCACAGGCGGGGAATCAGAGTTGGGGAATCAGAGGCGGGGAATCAGAGGCAGGGAATTGGAGGCGGGGAATCAGATATGGGGAATCAGAGGAGGGGAATCAGAGGTTCGGAATCAGATGCAGGGAATCAGAGGCGGGGAATAAGAGGCAGGGAATCAGAGGCGGGGAATCAGATATGGGGAATCAGAGGCGGGGAATCAGAGGTGGGGAAACAGAGGCGGTGAATCAGACATGGGGAATCAGAGGCGGGGGATCAGGGGTGGTGAATCAGAGATGGGGAATCAGAGGCGGGGAATCAGAGGCAGGGATTCAGACGCGGGGAATCAGAGGCGGGGAATCAGAGCTGGGGAATCAGAGGCGGGCTATCAGAGTTGGGGAATCAGCGGCGGGGAATCAGATATGGGGAATCAGAGGCGGGGAATCAGAGCTGGGGAATGAGAGGCCGGGAATCAGATATGGGGAAACAGAGGCGGGGAATAAGAGGCTGGGAAACAGAGGCGGGGAATCAGAGGTGGGGAATCAGAGGTTAGGAATCAGAGGCAGGGAATCAAAGGCGGGGAATCAGAAATGGGGATCAGAGATAGGGAATCAGAGATGGGGAATCAGAGGCGGGGAATCAGACGCGGGGAATCAGAGGTGGTGAATCAGACCTGGGGAATCAGAGGCGGGGAATCAGTGTTGGGGAATCAGAGGCGTGGAATCAGATATGAGGAAACAGAGGCAGGGAATCAGAGGCGGGGAAACAGAGGCGGGGAATCAGATATGGGGAATCAGAGGTGGGGAATCAGAGGTTGGGAATCAGAGGCATGGAATCAGAGGCGGGGCATCAGAGGCGGGGAAACATAGGTGGGGAATCAGATATGGGGAATCAGAGGTGGGGAATCAGAGGCGATGAATCAGAGATGGCGAATCAGAGGCGGGGAATAAGACATGGGGAATCAGAGGCTGGGAATCAGACGCGGGGAATCAGAGGCGGGGAATCAGAGCTGGGGAATCAGAGGCGGGGAATCAGAGTTGGGGAATCAGAGGCGGGGAATCAGATATGGGGAAACAGAGGCGGGGAATCAGAGGCAGGGAAACGGAGGCGGGGAATCAGATATGGGGAATCAGAGGAGGGGAATCAGAGGTTGGGAATCAGAGGCAGGGAATCAGAGGTGGGGATTCAGAGGCAGGGAATCAGATGCGGGGAATCTGAGGCGGGGATTCAGAGCTGGGGAATCAGTGCGGGGAATCAGAGTTGGGGAATCAGAGCCGGGGAATTAGATATGGGGAAACAGAGGCGGTGAATCAGAGGCGGGGAAACAGAGGCGGGGAATCAGATATGGGGAATCAGAAGTGGGGAATCAGAGGCAGGGAATCAGAGGCGGGGAATCAGATATGAGGAAACAGAGGCAGGGAATCAGAGGCGGGGAAACAGAGGCGGGGAATCATATATGGGGAATCAGAGGTGGGGAATCAGAGGTTGGGAATCAGAGGCATGGAATCAGAGTTGGGGAATCAGAGGCGGGGAATTAGATATGGGGAAACAGAGGCGGTGAATCAGAGGCGGGGAAACAGAGGCGGGGAATCAGATATGGGGAATCAGAAGTGGGGAATCAGAGGCAGGGAATCAGATGTGCGGAATCAGAGATGGGGAATCAGAGGCAGGGAATCAGAATCAGAAGCGGGGAATCAGAGGCCGGGAATCAGAGGCCGGGAATCAGATGCCGGGAATCAGATGCCGGGAAAAAGAGGCCGGGAATCAGAGGTGGGGAATCAGAGGCAGGGAATCCGATATGGGGAATCAGAGGCGGGGAATGAGATATGGGGAATCAGAGGCGGGGAATCAGATGCGGGGAAACAGAGGCGGGGAATCACATATGGGGAATCAGATGTGGCCAATCAAAGGCGGGGAATCAGATATGGGGAAACAGAGGCGGGGAATCAGAGGCGGGGAAACAGAGGCGGGGAATCAGATATGGGGAATCAGAGGTGGGGAATCAGAGGTTGGGAATCAGAGGCAGGGAATCAGAGGCAGGGAATCAAACACGGTGAATCAGAGGCGGGGAATCAGAGCTGGGGATCAGAGGTGGGGAATCAGAGTTGGGGAATCAGAGGCGGGGAATCAGATATGGGGACACAGAGGCGGGGAATCAGAGGCGGGGAAACAGAGGCGGGGAATCAGATATGGGGAATCAGAGGTGGGGAATCAGAGGTTGGGAATCAGAGGCAGGGAATCAGAGGCAGGGAATCAGAGGCGGGGAATCAGAGGCAGGGTATCAGATGTGCGGAATCAGAGATGGGGAATCAGAGCCAGGGAATCAGAGGCGGGGAATCAGAGGCGGGGAATCAGAGGCCGGGAATCAGAGGCCGGGAATGAGAGTTCGGAAATCAGAGGCCGGGAATCAGAGGCCGGGAATCAGAGGTGGGGAATAAATGGCCGGGAATCAGAAGCGGGGAATCAGACGCGGGGAATCAGAGGTGGTGAATCAGAGCTGGGGCATCAGAGGCGGGGAATCAGTGTTGGGGAATCAGAGGCGGGGAATCAGATATGAGGAAACAGAGGCAGGGAATCAGAGGCGGGGAAACAGAGGCGGGGAATCAGATATGGGGAATCAGAGGTGGGGAATCAGAGGTGGGGAATCAGAGGCGGGGAATCAGAGGCATGGAATCGGATGTGCAGAATCAGAGATAGGGAATCAGAGGTGGGGAATTAGAGTCTGGGAATCAGAGATGGGGAATTAGAGGCGGGGAATCAGAGGCGGGGAAACATAGGTGGGGAATAAGATATGGGGAATCAGAGGTGGGGAATCAGAGGGGATGAATCAGAGATGGCGAATCAGAGGCGGGGAATCAGAGGCAGGAAATCAGACATGGGGAATCAGAGGCTGGGAATCAGACGCGGGGAATCAGAGGCGGGGAATAAGAGCTGGGGAATCAGAGGCGGGGAAACAGAGTTGGGGAATCAGAGGCGGGGAATCAGATATGGGGAAACAGAGGCGGGCAATCAGAGGCAGGGAAACGGAGGCGGGGAATCAGATATGGGGAATCAGAGGAGGGGAATCAGAGGTTGGGAATCAGAGGCAGGGAATCAGAGGTGGGGATTCAGAGGCAGGGAATCAGATGTGGGGAATCAGAGGAGGGGAATGAGATATGGGGAATCAGAGGCGGGGAATCAGAGGCGGGGAAACAGAGGCGGGGAATCACATATGGGGAATCAGAGGTGGCGAATCAAAGGCGGTGAATCAGAGATGGGGAAGCAGAGGCGGGGAATCAGAGGCAGGTAATCAAACACGTGGAATCAGAGGCGGGGAATCAGACCTGGGGAATCAGAGGCGGGGAATCAGAGTTGGGGAATCAGAGGCGGGGAATCAGATATGGGGAAACAGAGGTGGGGAACCAGAGGCGGGGAATCAGAGGCCGGGAATTAGAGGTGGGGAATAAGAGGCAGGGAATCAGATGTGCAGAATCAGAGTTGGGGAATCAGAGGCGGGGAATCAGATATGGGGTAACAGAGGCGGGGAATCAGAGGCAGGGAAATGGAGGCGGGGAATCAGATATGGGGAATCAGAGGAGGGGAATCAGAGGTTGGGAATCAGAGGCAGGGAATAGAGGTGGGGATTCAGAGGCAGGGAATCAGATGCGGGGAATCAGAGGCGGGGAATCATAGCTGGCGAATCACAGGCGGGGAATCAGAGTTTGGGAATCAGAGGCGGGGAATCAGATATGTGGAATCAGAGGCGGGGAATCAGAGGTGGGGAAACAGATGCGGTGAATCAGACATGGGGATTCAGAGGCGGGGGATCAGAGGTGGTGAATCAGAGATGGGGAATCAGAGGCGGGGAATCAGAGCTGGGGAATCAGAGTTGGGTAATCAGCGGCGGGGAATTAGATATGGGGAATCAGAGGCGGGGAATCAGAGCTGGGGAATGAGAGGCCGGGAATCAGATATGGGGAAACAGAGGCGGGGAATAAGAGGCGGGGAAACAGAGGCGGGGAATCAGATATGGGGAATCAGAGGTGGGGAATCAGAGGTTGGGAATCAGAGGCAGGGAATCAAAGGCGGGGAATCAGAATTGGGGAATCAGAGGTGGGGAATCAGATATGGGGAATCAGAGGCGGGGAATCAGAGGCGGGGAAACAGAGGCGAGCGAATCAGATATGGGGAATCATAGGTGGGGAATCAGAGGTGGGGAATCAGAGGCAGGGAATCAGACGCGGGGAATCAGAGGCAGGCAATCAGAGCTGGGGAATCAGAGGTGGGGAATCAGAGTTGGGGAATCAGAGGAGGGTATTCAGATATGGGGAATCAGAGGTGGGGAATCAGAGGCAGGGAATCACAGGCAGGGAATCAGACGCGGGGAATCAGTGGCGGGGAATCATAGCTGGCGAATCACAGGCGGGGAATCAGAGTTGGGGAATCAGAGGCGGGGAATCAGATATGGGGAAGCAGAGGCGGGGAATCAGAGGCGGGGAAACAGAGGCGGGGAATCAGACATGGGGCATCAGAGGCGGGGGATCAGAGGTGGTGAATAAGAGATGGGGAATCAGAGGCGGGGAATCAGAGGCAGGGAATCAGACGCGGGGAATCAGAGGCGGGGAATCAGTGCTGGGGAATCAGCGGCGGTGTATCAGAGTTGGGGAATCAGCGGCGGGGAATCAGATATGGGGAATCAGAGGCGGGGAGTCAGAGCTGGGGAATGAGTGGCCGGGAATCAGATATGGGGAAACAGAGGCGGGGAATAAGAGGCGGGGAAACAGAGGCGGGGCATCTGATATGGGGAATCAGGGGTGGGGAATCAGAGGTTGGGAATCAAAGGCAGGGAATCAAAGGCGGGGAATCAGAATTAGGGAATCAGAGATAGGGAATCAGAGATGGGGAATCAGAGGCGGGGAATCAGACGCGGGGAATCAGAGGTGGTGAATCAGAGCTGGGGAATCAGAGGTGGGGAATCAGAGGTTGGGAATCAGAGGCATGGAATCAGAGGCGGAGCATCAGAGGTGGGGAATCAGAGGCAGGGAATCGGATGTGCGGAATCAGAGATAGGGAATCAGAGGTGGGGAATCAGTGTCCGGGAATCAGAGATGGGGAATCAGAGGTGGGGAATCAGAGGCGGGGAAACATAGTTGTGGAATAAGATATGGGGAATCAGAGGTGGGGAATCAGAGGCGATGAATCAGAGATGGCAAATCAGAGGTGGGGAATCAGAGGCAGGAAATCAGACATGGGGAATCAGAGGCTGGGAATCAGATGCGGGGAATCAGAGGCGGGGAATCAGAGCTGGGGAATCAGAGGCGGGGAATCAGAGTTGGGGAATCAGAGGTGGGGTATCAGATATGGGGAAACAGAGGCGGGAATCAGAGGCAGGGAAACGGAGGCGGGGAATCAGATATGGGGAATCAGAGGAGGGGAATCAGAGGTTGGGAATCAGAGGCAGGGAATCAGAGGTGGGTAATCAGAGGCAGGGAATCAGATGTGCGGAATCAGAGATGGGGAATCAGAGGCAGGGAATCAGAATCAGAAGCGGGGAATCAGAGGCCGGGAATCAGAGGCCGGGAATCAGATGCCGGGAATCAGATGCCGGCAAAAAGAGGCCGGGAATCAGAGGTGGGGAATCAGAGTCAGGGAATCAGATATGGGGAATCAGAGGCGGGGAATGAGATATGGGGAATCAGAGGCGGGGAATCAGATGCGGGGAAACAGAGGCGGGGAATCACATATGGGGAATCAGAGGTGGCCAATCAAAGGCAGGGAATCAGATATGGGGAAACAGAGGCGGGGAATCAGCGGCGGGGAAACAGAGACGGGGAATCAGATATGGGGAATCAGAGGTGGGGAATCAGAGGTTGGGAATCAGAGGCAGGGAATCAGAGGCAGGGAATCAAACACGGGGAATCAGAGGCGGGGAATCAGAGCTGGGGATCAGAGGTGGGGAATCAGAGTTGGGGAATCAGAGGCGGGGAATCAGATATGGGGACACAGAGGCGGGGAATCAGAGGCGGAGAAACAGAGGCGTGGACTCAGATATGGGGAATCAGAGGTGGGGAATCAGAGGTTTGGAATCAGAGGCAGGGAATCAGAGGCAGGGAATCAGAGGCGGGGAATCAGAGGCAGGGAATCAGATGTGCGGAATCAGAGATGGGGAATCAGAGGCAGGGAATCAGAGGCGGGGAATCAGAGACGGGGAATCAGAGGCGGGGAAACAGAGGCGGGGAATCAGATATTGGGAATCAGAGTTGGGGAATCAGAGGTTGGGAATCAGAGGCATGGAATCAGAGGTGGGGCATCAGAGGCGGGGAAACATAGGTGGGGAATCAGATATGGGGAATCAGAGGTGGGGAATCAGAGGCGATGAATCAGAGATGGCGAATCAGAGGCGGGGAATAAGAAATGGGGAATCAGAGGCTGGGAATCAGACGCGGGGAATCAGAGGCGGGGAATCAGAGCTGGGGAATCAGAGGCGAGGAATCAGAGTTGGGGAATCAGAGGCGGGGAATCAGATATGGGGAAACAGAGGCGGGGAATCAGAGGCAGGGAAACGGAGGCGGAGAATCAGATATGGGGAATCAGAGGAGGGGAATCAGAGGTTGGGAATCAGAGGCAGGGAATCAGAGGTGGGGATTCAGAGGCAGGGAATCAGATGCGGGGAATCTGAGGCGGGGATTCAGAGCTGGGGAATCAGTGCGGGGAATCAGAGTTGGGGAATCAGATGCGAGGAATTAGATATGGGGAAACAGAGGCGGGGAATCAGAGGCGGGGAAACAGAGGTGGGGAATCAGATATGGGGAATCAGAAGTGGGGAATCAGAGGCAGGGAATCAGATGTGCGGAATCAGAGATGGGGAATCAGAGGCAGGGAATCAGAATCAGAAGCGGGGAATCAGAGGCTGGGAATCAGAGGCCGGGAATCAGATGCCGGGAATAAGAGGCCGGGAATCAGAGGTGGGGAATCAGAGTCCGGGAATCAGATATGGGGAATCAGAGGTGGGGAATCAGAGGCCGGGAATCAGAGGCCGGGAATTAGAGGTGGGGAATAAGAGGCAGGGAATCAGATGTGCAGAATCAGAGTTGGGGAATCAGAGGCGGGGAATCAGATATTGGGTAACAGAGGCGGGGAATCAGAGGCAGGGAAATGGAGGTGGGGAATCAGATATGGGGAATCAGAGGAGGGGAATCAGAGGTTGGGAATCAGAGGCAGGGAATCAGAGGTGGGGATTCAGAGGCAGGGAATCAGATGCGGGGAATCAGAGGCGGGGAATAAGATGCAGGGAATCACAGGCAGGGAATCAGACGTGGGGAATCAGATGCGGGGAATCATAGCTGGCGAATCACAGGCGGGGAATCAGAGTTGGGGAATCAGAGGCGGGGAATCAGAGGCAGGGAATTGGAGGCGGGGAATCAGATATGGGGAATCAGAGGAGGGGAATCAGAGGTTCGGAATCAGATGCAGGGAATCAGAGGCGGCGAATAAGAGGCAGGGAATCAGAGGCGGGGAATCAGATATGGGGAATCAGAGGCGGGGAATCAGAGGTGGGGAAACAGAGGCGGTGAATCAGACATGGGGAATCAGAGGCGGGGGATCAGGGGTGGTGAATCAGAGATGGGGAATCAGAGGCGGGGAATCAGAGGCAGGGATTCAGACGCGGGGAATCAGAGGCGGGGAATCAGAGCTGGGGAATCAGAGGCGGGCTATCAGAGTTGGGGAATCAGCGGCGGGGAATCAGATATGGGGAATCAGAGGCGGGGAATCAGAGCTGGGGAATGAGAGGCCGGGAATCAGATATGGGGAAACAGAGGCGGGGAATAAGAGGCGGGGAAACAGAGGCGGGGAATCAGAGGTGGGGAATCAGAGGTTAGGAATCAGAGGCAGTGAATCAAAGGCGGGGAATAAGAAATGGGGATCAGAGATAGGGAATCAGAGATGGGGAATCAGAGGCGGGGAATCAGACGCGGGGAATCAGAGGTGGTGAATCAGACCTGGGGAATCAGAGGCGGGGAATCAGTGTTGGGGAATCAGAGGCGGGGAATCAGATATGAGGAAACAGAGGCAGGGAATCAGAGGCGGGGAAACAGAGGCGGGGAATCAGATATGGGGAATCAGAGGTGGGGAATCAGAGGTTGGGAATCAGAGGCATGGAATCAGAGGCGGGGCATCAGAGGCGGGGAAACATAGGTGGGGAATCAGATATGGGGAATCAGAGGTGGGGAATCAGAGGCGATGAATCAGAGATGGCGAATCAGAGGCGGGGAATAAGACATGGGGAATCAGAGGCTGGGAATCAGACGCGGGGAATCAGAGGCGGGGAATCAGAGCTGGGGAATCAGAGGCGGGGAATCAGAGTTGGGGAATCAGAGGCGGGGAATCAGATATGGGGAAACAGAGGCGGGGAATCAGAGGCAGGGAAACGGAGGCGGGGAATCAGATATGGGGAATCAGAGGAGGGGAATCAGAGGTTGGGAATCAGAGGCAGGGAATCAGAGGTGGGGATTCAGAGGCAGGGAATCAGATGCGGGGAATCTGAGGCGGGGATTCAGAGCTGGGGAATCAGTGCGGGGAATCAGAGTTGGGGAATCAGAGCCGGGGAATTAGATATGGGGAAACAGAGGCGGTGAATCAGAGGCGGGGAAACAGAGGCGGGGAATCAGATATGGGGAATCAGAAGTGGGGAATCAGAGGCAGGGAATCAGAGGCGGGGAATCAGATATGAGGAAACAGAGGCAGGGAATCAGAGGCGGGGAAACAGAGGCGGGGAATCAGATATGGGGAATCAGAGGTGGGGAATCAGAGGTTGGGAATCAGAGGCATGGAATCAGAGGCGGGGCATCAGAGGCGGGGAAACATAGGTGGGGAATCAGATATGGGAAATCAGAGGTGGGGAATCAGAGGCGATGAATCAGAGATGGCGAATCAGAGGCGGGGAATAAGACATGGGGAATCAGAGGCTGGGAATCAGACGCGGGGAATCAGAGGCGGGGAATCAGAGCTGGGGAATCAGAGGCGGGGAATCAGAGTTGGGGAATCAGAGGCGGGGAATCAGATATGGGGAAACAGAGGCGGGGAATCAGAGGCAGGGAAACGGAGGCGGGGAATCAGATATGGGGAATCAGAGGAGGGGAATCAGAGGTTGGGAATCAGAGGCAGGGAATCAGAGGTGGGGATTCAGAGGCGGGGAATCAGATGCGGGGAATCTGAGGCGGGGATTCAGAGGTGGGGAATCAGTGCGGGGAATCAGAGTTGGGGAATCAGAGGCGGGGAATTAGATATGGGGAAACAGAGGCGGTGAATCAGAGGCGGGGAAACAGAGGCGGGGAATCAGATATGGGGAATCAGAAGTGGGGAATCAGAGGCAGGGAATCAGATGTGCGGAATCAGAGATGGGGAATCAGAGGCAGGGAATCAGAATCAGAAGCGGGGAATCAGAGGCCGGGAATCAGAGGCCGGGAATCAGATGCCGGGAATCAGATGCCGGGAAAAAGAGGCCGGGAATCAGAGGTGGGGAATCAGAGGCAGGGAATCAGATATGGGGAATCAGAGGCGGGGAATGAGATATGGGGAATCAGAGGCGGGGAATCAGATGCGGGGAAACAGAGGCGGGGAATAACATATGGGGAATCAGATGTGGCCAATCAAAGGCGGGGAATCAGATATGGGGAAACAGAGGCGGGGAATCAGAGGCGGGGAAACAGAGGCGGGGAATCAGATATGGGGAATCAGAGGTGGGGAATCAGAGGTTGGGAATCAGAGGCAGGGAATCAGAGGCAGGGAATCAAACACGGGGAATCAGAGGCGGGGAATCAGAGCTGGGGATCAGAGGTGGGGAATCAGAGTTGGGGAATCAGAGGCGGGGAATCAGATATGGGGACACAGAGGCGGGGAATCAGAGGCGGGGAAACAGAGGCGGGGAATCAGATATGGGGAATCAGAGGTGGGGAATCAGAGGTTGGGAATCAGAGGCAGGGAATCAGAGGCAGGGAATCAGAGGCGGGGAATCAGAGGCAGGGTATCAGATGTGCGGAATCAGAGATGGGGAATCAGAGCCAGGGAATCAGAGGCGGGGAATCAGAGGCGGGGAATCAGAGGCCGGGAATCAGAGGCCGGGAATGAGAGTTCGGGAATCAGAGGCCGGGAATCAGAGGCCGGGAATCAGAGGTGGGGAATAAATGGCCGGGAATCAGAAGCGGGGAATCAGACGCGGGGAATCAGAGGTGGTGAATCAGAGCTGGGGAATCAGAGGCGGGGAATCAGTGTTGGGGAATCAGAGGCGGGGAATCAGATATGAGGAAACAGAGGCAGGGAATCAGAGGCGGGGAAACAGAGGCGGGGAATCAGATATGGGGAATCAGAGGTGGGGAATCAGAGGTGGGGAATCAGAGGCGGGGAATCAGAGGCATGGAATCGGATGTGCAGAATCAGAGATAGGGAATCAGAGGTGGGGAATCAGAGTCTGGGAATCAGAGATGGGGAATCAGAGGCGGGGAATCAGAGGCGGGGAAACATAGGTGGGGAATAAGATATGGGGAATCAGAGGTGGGGAATCAGAGGGGATGAATCAGAGATGGCGAATCAGAGGCGGGGAATCAGAGGCAGGAAATCAGACATGGGGAATCAGAGGCTGGGAATCAGACGCGGGGAATCAGAGGCGGGGAATAAGAGCTGGGGAATCAGAGGCGGGGAATCAGAGTTGGGGAATCAGAGGCGGGGAATCAGATATGGGGAAACAGAGGCGGGCAATCAGAGGCAGGGAAACGGAGGCAGGGAATCAGATATGGGGAATCAGAGGAGGGGAATCAGAGGTTGGGAATCAGAGGCAGGGAATCAGAGGTGGGGATTCAGAGGCAGGGAATCAGATGTGGGGAATCAGAGGAGGGGAATGAGATATGGGGAATCAGAGGCGGGGAATCAGAGGCGGGGAAACAGAGGCGGGGAATCACATATGGGGAATCAGAGGTGGCGAATCAAAGGCGGTGAATCAGAGATGGGGAAGCAGAGGCGGGGAATCAGAGGCAGGTAATCAAACACGTGGAATCAGAGGCGGGGAATCAGACCTGGGGAATCAGAGGCGGGGAATCAGAGTTGGGGAATCAGAGGCGGGGGATCAGATATGGGGAATCAGAGGCATGGAATCGGATGTGCAGAATCAGAGATAGGGAATCAGAGGTGGGGAATCAGAGTCTGGGAATCAGAGATGGGGAATCAGAGGCGGGGAATCAGAGGCGGGGAAACATAGGTGGGGAATAAGATATGGGGAATCAGAGGTGGGGAATCAGAGGGGATGAATCAGAGATGGCGAATCAGAGGCGGGGAATCAGAGGCAGGAAATCAGACATGGGGAATCAGAGGCTGGGAATCAGACGCGGGGAATCAGAGGCGGGGAATAAGAGCTGGGGAATCAGAGGCGGGGAATCAGAGTTGGGGAATCAGAGGCGGGGAATCAGATATGGGGAAACAGAGGCGGGCAATCAGAGGCAGGGAAACGGAGGCAGGGAATCAGATATGGGGAATCAGAGGAGGGGAATCAGAGGTTGGGAATCAGAGGCAGGGAATCAGAGGTGGGGATTCAGAGGCAGGGAATCAGATGTGGGGAATCAGAGGAGGGGAATGAGATATGGGGAATCAGAGGCGGGGAATCAGAGGCGGGGAAACAGAGGCGGGGAATCACATATGGGGAATCAGAGGTGGCGAATCAAAGGCGGTGAATCAGAGATGGGGAAGCAGAGGCGGGGAATCAGAGGCAGGTAATCAAACACGTGGAATCAGAGGCGGGGAATCAGACCTGGGGAATCAGAGGCGGGGAATCAGAGTTGGGGAATCAGAGGCGGGGGATCAGATATGGGGAAACAGAGGTGGGGAACCAGAGGCGGGGAATCAGAGGCCGGGAATTAGAGGTGGGGAATAAGAGACAGGGAATCAGATGTGCAGAATCAGAGTTGGGGAATCAGAGGCGGGGAATCAGATATGGGGTAACAGAGGCGGGGAATCAGAGGCAGGGAAATGGAGGCGGGGAATCAGATATGGGGAATCAGAGGAGGGGAATCAGAGGTTGGGAATCAGAGGCAGGGAATAGAGGTGGGGATTCAGAGGCAGGGAATCAGATGCGGGGAATCAGAGGCGGGGAATCATAGCTGGCGAATCACAGGCGGGGAATCAGAGTTGGGGAATCAGAGGCGGGGAATCAGATATGTGGAATCAGAGGCGGGGAATCAGAGGTGGGGAAACAGATGCGGTGAATCAGACATGGGGATTTAGAGGCGGGGGATCAGAGGTGGTGAATCAGAGATGGGGAATCAGAGGCGGGGAATCAGAGCTGGGGAATCAGAGTTGGGTAATCAGCGGCGGGGAATCAGATATGGGGAATCAGAGGCGGGGAATCAGAGCTGGGGAATGAGAGGCCGGGAATCAGATATGGGGAAACAGAGGCGGGGAATAAGAGGCGGGGAAACAGAGGCGGGGAATCAGATATGGGGAATCAGAGGTGGGGAATCAGAGGTTGGGAATCAGAGGCAGGGAATCAAAGGCGGGGAATCAGAATTGGGGAATCAGAGATAGGGAATCAGAGATGTGGAATCAGAGGCGGGGAATCAGACGCGGGGAATCAGAGGAGGGGAATGAGATATGGGGAATCAGAGGCGGGGAATCAGAGGCGGGGAAACAGAGGCGGGGAATCACATATGGGGAATCAGAGGTGGCGAATCAAAGGCGGTGAATCAGAGATGGGGAAGCAGAGGCGGGGAATCAGAGGCAGGTAATCAAACACGTGGAATCAGAGGCGGGGAATCAGACCTGGGGAATCAGAGGCGGGGAATCAGAGTTGGGGAATCAGAGGCGGGGAATCAGATATGGGGAAACAGAGGTGGGGAATCAGAGGCGGGGAAACAGAGGCGGGGAATCAGATATGGAGAATCAGAGGTGGGGAATCAGAGGCCGGGAATCAGAGGCCGGGAATTAGAGGTGGGGAATAAGAGGCAGGGAATCAGATGTGCAGAATCAGAGTTGGGGAATCAGAGGCGGGGAATCAGATATGGGGTAACAGAGGCGGGGAATCAGAGGCAGGGAAATGGAGGCGGGGAATCAGATATGGGGAATCAGAGGAGGGGAATCAGAGGTTGGGAATCAGAGGCAGGGAATAGAGGTGGGGATTCAGAGGCAGGGAATCAGATGCGGGGAATCAGAGGCGGGGAATCATAGCTGGCGAATCACAGGCGGGGAATCAGAGTTGGGGAATCAGAGGCGGGGAATCAGATATGTGGAATCAGAGGCGGGGAATCACAGGTGGGGAAACAGAGGCGGTGAATCAGACATGGGGATTCAGAGGCGGGGGATCAGAGGTGGTGAATCAGAGATGGGGAATCAGAGGAGGGGAATCAGAGGCAGGGATTCAGACGCGGGGATTCAGAGGCGGGGAATCAGAGCTGGGGAATCAGAGTTAGGTAATCAGCGGCGGGGAATCAGATATGGGGAATCAGAGGCGGGGAATCAGAGCTGGGGAATGAGAGGCCGGGAATCAGATATGGGGAAACAGAGGCGGGGAATAAGAGGCGGGGAAACAGAGGCGGGGAATCAGATATGGGGAATCAGAGGTGGGGAATCAGAGGTTGGGAATCAGAGGCAGGGAATCAAAGGCGGGGAATCAGAATTGAGGAATCAGAGATAGGGAATCAGAGATGGGGAATCAGAGGCGGGGAATCAGACGCGGGGAATCAGAGGTTGTGAATCAGAGCTGGGGAATCAGAGGCGGGGAATCAGAGCTGGGGAATCAGAGGCGGGGAATCAGAGTTGGGGAATCAGAGGCGGGGAATCAGATATGCGGAAACAGAGGCGGGGAATCAGAGGCAGGGAAACGGAGGCGGGGAATCAGATATGGGGAATCAGAGGAGGGGAATCAGAGGTTGGGAATCAGAGGCAGGGAATCAGAGGTGGGGATTCAGAGGCAGGGAATCAGATGCGGGGAATCTGAGGCGGGGATTCAGAGGTGGGGAATCAGTGCGGGGAATCAGAGTTGGGGAATCAGAGGCGGGGAATTAGATATGGGGAAACAGAGGCGGTGAATCAGAGGCGGGGAAACAGAGGCGGGGAATCAGATATGGGGAATCAGAAGTGGGGAATCAGAGGCAGGGAATCAGATGTGCGGAATCAGAGATGGGGAATCAGAGGCAGGGAATCAGAATCAGAAGCGGGGAATCAGAGGCCGGGAATCAGAGGCCGGGAATCAGATGCCCGGAATCAGATGCCGGGAAAAAGAGGCCGGGAATCAGAGGTGGGGAATCAGAGGCAGGGAATCAGATATGGGGAATCAGAGGCGGGGAATGAGATATGGGGAATCAGAGGCGGGGAATCAGATGCGGGGAAACAGAGGCGGGGAATCACATATGGGGAATCAGATGTGGCCAATCAAAGGCGGGGAATCAGATATGGGGAAACAGAGGCGGGGAATCAGAGGCGGGGAAACAGAGGCGGGGAATCAGATATGGGGAATCAGAGGTGGGGAATCAGAGGTTGGGAATCAGAGGCAGGGAATCAGAGGCAGGGAATCAAACACGGGGAATCAGAGGCGGGGAATCAGAGCTGGGGATCAGAGGTGGGGAATCAGAGTTGGGGAATCAGAGGCGGGGAATCAGATATGGGGACACAGAGGCGGGGAATCAGAGGCGGGGAAACAGAGGCGGGGAATCAGATATGGGGAATCAGAGGTGGGGAATCAGAGGTTGGGAATCAGAGGCAGGGAATCAGAGGCAGGGAATCAGAGGCGGGGAATCAGAGGCAGGGTATCAGATGTGCGGAATCAGAGATGGGGAATCAGAGCCAGGGAATCAGAGGCGGGGAATCAGAGGCGGGGAATCAGAGGCCGGGAATCAGAGGCCGGGAATGAGAGTTCGGGAATCAGAGGCCGGGAATCAGAGGCCGGGAATCAGAGGTGGGGAATAAATGGCCGGGAATCAGAAGCGGGGAATCAGACGCGGGGAATCAGAGGTGGTGAATCAGAGCTGGGGAATCAGAGGCGGGGAATCAGTGTTGGGGAATCAGAGGCGGGGAATCAGATATGAGGAAACAGAGGCAGGGAATCAGAGGCGGGGAAACAGAGGCGGGGAATCAGATATGGGGAATCAGAGGTGGGGAATCAGAGGTGGGGAATCAGAGGCGGGGAATCAGAGGCATGGAATCGGATGTGCAGAATCAGAGATAGGGAATCAGAGGTGGGGAATCAGAGTCTGGGAATCAGAGATGGGGAATCAGAGGCGGGGAATCAGAGGCGGGGAAACATAGGTGGGGAATAAGATATGGGGAATCAGAGGTGGGGAATCAGAGGGGATGAATCAGAGATGGCGAATCAGAGGCGGGGAATCAGAGGCAGGAAATCAGACATGGGGAATCAGAGGCTGGGAATCAGACGCGGGGAATCAGAGGCGGGGAATAAGAGCTGGGGAATCAGAGGCGGGGAATCAGAGTTGGGGAATCAGAGGCGGGGAATCAGATATGGGGAAACAGAGGCGGGCAATCAGAGGCAGGGAAACGGAGGCAGGGAATCAGATATGGGGAATCAGAGGAGGGGAATCAGAGGTTGGGAATCAGAGGCAGGGAATCAGAGGTGGGGATTCAGAGGCAGGGAATCAGATGTGGGGAATCAGAGGAGGGGAATGAGATATGGGGAATCAGAGGCGGGGAATCAGAGGCGGGGAAACAGAGGCGGGGAATCACATATGGGGAATCAGAGGTGGCGAATCAAAGGCGGTGAATCAGAGATGGGGAAGCAGAGGCGGGGAATCAGAGGCAGGTAATCAAACACGTGGAATCAGAGGCGGGGAATCAGACCTGGGGAATCAGAGGCGGGGAATCAGAGTTGGGGAATCAGAGGCGGGGAATCAGATATGGGGAAACAGAGGTGGGGAACCAGAGGCGGGGAATCAGAGGCCGGGAATTAGAGGTGGGGAATAAGAGGCAGGGAATCAGATGTGCAGAATCAGAGTTGGGGAATCAGAGGCGGGGAATCAGATATGGGGTAACAGAGGCGGGGAATCAGAGGCAGGGAAATGGAGGCGGGGAATCAGATATGGGGAATCAGAGGAGGGGAATCAGAGGTTGGGAATCAGAGGCAGGGAATAGAGGTGGGGATTCAGAGGCAGGGAATCAGATGCGGGGAATCAGAGGCGGGGAATCATAGCTGGCGAATCACAGGCGGGGAATCAGAGTTGGGGAATCAGAGGCGGGGAATCAGATATGTGGAATCAGAGGCGGGGAATCAGAGGTGGGGAAACAGATGCGGTGAATCAGCCATGGGGATTCAGAGGCGGGGGATCAGAGGTGGTGAATCAGAGATGGGGAATCAGAGGCGGGGAATCAGAGCTGGGGAATCAGAGTTGGGTAATCAGCGGCGGGGAATCAGATATGGGGAATCAGAGGCGGGGAATCAGAGCTGGGGAATGAGAGGCCGGGAATCAGATATGGGGAAACAGAGGCGGGGAATAAGAGGCGGGGAAACAGAGGCGGGGAATCAGATATGGGGAATCAGAGGTGGGGAATCAGAGGTTGGGAATCAGAGGCAGGGAATCAAAGGCGGGGAATCAGAATTGGGGAATCAGAGATAGGGAATCAGAGATGTGGAATCAGAGGCGGGGAATCAGACGCGGGGAATCAGAGGAGGGGAATGAGATATGGGGAATCAGAGGCGGGGAATCAGAGGCGGGGAAACAGAGGCGGGGAATCACATATGGGGAATCAGAGGTGGCGAATCAAAGGCGGTGAATCAGAGATGGGGAAGCAGAGGCGGGGAATCAGAGGCAGGTAATCAAACACGTGGAATCAGAGGCGGGGAATCAGACCTGGGGAATCAGAGGCGGGGAATCAGAGTTGGGGAATCAGAGGCGGGGAATCAGATATGGGGAAACAGAGGTGGGGAATCAGAGGCGGGGAAACAGAGGCGGGGAATCAGATATGGAGAATCAGAGGTGGGGAATCAGAGGCCGGGAATCAGAGGCCGGGAATTAGAGGTGGGGAATAAGAGGCAGGGAATCAGATGTGCAGAATCAGAGTTGGGGAATCAGAGGCGGGGAATCAGATATGGGGTAACAGAGGCGGGGAATCAGAGGCAGGGAAATGGAGGCGGGGAATCAGATATGGGGAATCAGAGGAGGGGAATCAGAGGTTGGGAATCAGAGGCAGGGAATAGAGGTGGGGATTCAGAGGCAGGGAATCAGATGCGGGGAATCAGAGGCGGGGAATCATAGCTGGCGAATCACAGGCGGGGAATCAGAGTTGGGGAATCAGAGGCGGGGAATCAGATATGTGGAATCAGAGGCGGGGAATCACAGGTGGGGAAACAGAGGCGGTGAATCAGACATGGGGATTCAGAGGCGGGGGATCAGAGGTGGTGAATCAGAGATGGGGAATCAGAGGAGGGGAATCAGAGGCAGGGATTCAGACGCGGGGATTCAGAGGCGGGGAATCAGAGCTGGGGAATCAGAGTTAGGTAATCAGCGGCGGGGAATCAGATATGGGGAATCAGAGGCGGGGAATCAGAGCTGGGGAATGAGAGGCCGGGAATCAGATATGGGGAAACAGAGGCGGGGAATAAGAGGCGGGGAAACAGAGGCGGGGAATCAGATATGGGGAATCAGAGGTGGGGAATCAGAGGTTGGGAATCAGAGGCAGGGAATCAAAGGCGGGGAATCAGAATTGAGGAATCAGAGATAGGGAATCAGAGATGGGGAATCAGAGGCGGGGAATCAGACGCGGGGAATCAGAGGTTGTGAATCAGAGCTGGGGAATCAGAGGAGGGGAATCAGTTTTGGGGAATCAGAGGCGGGGAATCAGATATGAGGAAACAGAGGCAGGGAATCAGAGGAGGGGAAACAAAGGCGGGGAATCAGATATGGGGAATCAGAGGTGGGGAATCAGAGGTTGGGAATCAGAAGCATTGAATCAGAGGCGGGGCATCAGAGGCGGGGAAACATAGGTGGGAATCAGATATGGGGAATCAGAGGTGGGGAATCAGAGGCGATGAATCAGAGATGGCGAATCAGAGGCGGGGAATAAGACATGGGGAATCAGAGGCTGGGAATCAGACGCGGGGAATCAGAGGCGGGGAATCAGAGCTGGGGAATCAGAGGCGGGGAATCAGAGTTGGGGAATCAGAGGCGGGGAATGAGATATGGGGAAACAGAGGCGGGGAATCAGAGGCAGGGAAACGGAGGCGGGGAATCAGATATGGGGAATCAGAGGAGGGGAATCAGAGATTGGGAATCAGAGGAGGGGCATCAGAGGCGGGGAATCAGAGGCAGGGAATCGGATGTGTGGAATCAGGGATAGGGAATCAGAGGTGGGGAATCAGAGTCCGGGAATCAGAGATGGGGAATCAGAGGCGGGGAATCAGAGGCGGGGAAACATAGGTGGGGAATAAGATATGGGGAATCAGAGGTGGGGAATCAGAGGCGATGAATCAGAGATGGCGAATCGGAGGCGGGGAATCAGAGGCAGGAAATCAGACATGGGGAATCAGAGGCTGGGAATCAGACGCGGGGAATCAGAGGCGGGGAATCAGAGCTGGGGAATCAGAGGCGGGGAATCAGAGTTGGGGAATCAGAGGCGGGGAATCAGATATGGGGCAACAGAGGCGGTTAATCAGAGGCAGAGAAACGGAGGCGGGGAATCAGATATGGGGAATCAGAGGAGGGGAATCAGAGGTTGGGAATCAGAGGCAGGGAATCGGAGGTTGGGATTCAGAGGCAGGGAATCAGATGCGGGGAATCAGAGGTGGGGAATGAGATATGGGGAATCAGAGGCGGGGAATCAGAGGCGGGGAAACAGAGGAGGGGAATCACATATGGGGAATCAGAGGTGGCGAATCAAAGGCGGTGAATCAGAGATGGGGAAGCAGAGGCGGGGAATCAGAGGCAGGTAATCAAACACGTGGAATCAGAGGCGGGGAATCAGACCTGGGGAATCAGAGGCGGGGAATCAGTGTTGGGGAATCAGAGGCGGGGAATCAGATATGGGGAAACAGAGGCGGGGAATCAGAGGCGGGGAAACAGAGGTGGGGAATCAGATATGGAGAATCAGAGGTAGGGTATCTGAGGCCGGGAATCAGAGGCCGGGAATTAGAGGTGGGGAATAAGAGGCAGGGAATCAGATGTGCAGAAACAGAGTTGGGGAATCAGAGGCGGGGAATCAGATATTGGGTAACAGAGGCGGGGAATCAGAGGCAGGGAAATGGAGGTGGGGAATCTGATATGGGGAATCAGAGGAGGGGAATCAGAGGTTGGGAATCAGAGGCAGGGAATCAGAGGTGGGGATTCAGAGGCAGGGAATCAGATGCGAGGAATCAGAGGCGGGGAATAAGAGGCAGGGAATCACAGGCAGGGAATCAGACGTGGGGAATCAGATGCGGGGAATCAGATATGGGGAAACAGAGGTGGGGTATCAGAGGCGGGGAAACAGAGGCGGGGAATCAGATATGGAGAATCAGAGGTGGGGAATCAGAGGCCGGGAATCAGAGGCCGGGAATTAGAGGTGGGGAATAAGAGGCAGGGAATCAGATGTGCAGAATCAGAGTTGGGGAATCAGAGGCGGGGAATCAGATATGGGGTAACAGAGGCGGGGAATCAGAGGCAGGGAAATGGAGGCGGGGAATCAGATATGGGGAATCAGAGGAGGGGAATCAGAGGTTGGGAATCAGAGGCAGGGAATAGAGGTGTGGATTCAGAGGCAGGGAATCAGATGCGGGGAATCAGAGGCGGGGAATAAGAGGCAGGGAATCACAGGCAGGGAATTAGACGTGGGGAATCAGAGGCGGGGAATCATAGCTGGCGAATCACAGGCGGGGAATCAGAGTTGGGGAATCAGAGTTGGGGAATCAGACATGTGGAATCAGAGGCGGGGAATCAGAGGTGGGGAAACAGAGGCGGTGAATCAGACATGGGGAATCAGAGGCGGGGGATCAGAGGTGGTGAATCAGAGATGGGGAATCTGAGGCGGGGAATCAGAGGCAGGGATTCAGACGCGGGGAATCAGAGGCGGGGAATCAGAGCTGGGGAATCAGAGTTGGGGAATCAGCGGCGGGGAATCAGATATGGGGAATCAGAGGCGGGGAATCAGAGCTGGGGAATGAGAGGCCGGGAATCAGATATGGGGAAACAGAGGCGGGGAATAAGAGGCGGGGAAACAGAGGCGGGGAATCAGATATGGGGAATCAGAGGTGGGGAATCAGAGGTTGGGAATCAGAGGCAGGGAATCAAAGGCGGGGAATCAGAATTGGGGAATCAGAGATAGGGAATCAGAGATGGGGAATCAGAGGCGGGGAATCAGACGCGGGGAATCTGAGGTGGTGAATCAGAGCTGGGGAATCAGAGGAGGGGAATCAGTGTTGGGGAATCAGAGGCGGGGAATCAGATATGAGGAAACAGAGGCAGGGAATCAGAGGCGGGGAAACAGAGGCGGGGAATCAGATATGGGGAATCAGAGGTGGGGAATCAGAGGTTGGGAATCAGAGGCATGGAATCAGAGGCGGGGCATCAGAGGCGGGGAAACATAGGTGGGAATCAGATATGGGGAATCAGAGGTGGGGAATCAGAGGCGATGAATCAGAGATGGCGAATCAGAGGTGGGGAATAAGACATGGGGAATCAGAGGCTGGGAATCAGATGCGGGGAATCAGAGGCGGGGAATCAGAGCTGGGGAATCAGAGGCGGGGAATCAGAGTTGGGGAATCAGAGGTGGGGAATCAGATATGGGGAAACAGAGGCGGGGAATCAGAGGCAGGGAAACGGAGGCGGGGAATCAGATATGGGGAATCAGAGGAGGGGAATCAGAGATTGGGAATCAGAGGCGGGGCATCAGAGGCGGGGATCAGAGGCAGGGAATCGGATGTGTGGAATCAGAGATAGGGAATCAGAGGTGGGGAATCAGAGTCCGGGAATCAGAGATGGGGAATCAGAGGCGGGGAATCAGAGGCGGGGAAACATAGGTGGGGAATAAGATATGGGGAATCAGAGGTGGGGAATCAGAGGCGATGAATCAGAGATGGCGAATCAGAGGCGGGGAATCAGAGGCAGGAAATCAGACATGGGGAATCAGAGGCTGGGAATCAGATGCGGGGAATCAGAGGCGGGGAATCAGAGCTGGGGAATCAGAGGCGGGGAATCAGAGTTGGGGAATCAGAGGCGGGGAATCAGATATGGGGAAACAGAGGCGGTTAATCAGAGGCAGGGAAACGGAGGCGGGGAATCAGATATGGGGAATCAGAGTAGGGGAATCAGAGGTTGGGAATCAGAGGCAGGGAATCAGAGGTGGGGATTCAGAGGCAGGGAATCAGATGCGGGGAATCAGAGGTGGGGAATGAGATATGGGGAATCAGAGGCGGGGAATCAGAGGCGGGGAAACAGAGGAGGGGAATCATATATGGGGAATAAGAGATGGCGAATCAAAGGCGGTGAATCAGAGATGGGGAAGCAGAGGCGGGGAATCAGAGGCAGGTAATCAAACACGTGGAATCAGAGGCGGGGAATCAGACCTGGGGAATCAGAGGAGGGGAATCAGAGTTGGGGAATCAGAGGCGGGGAATCAGATATGGGGAAACAGAGGCGGGGAATCAGAGGCGGGGAAACAGAGGCGGGGAATCAGATATGGGGAATCAGAGGTGGGGAATCAGAGGTTGGGAATCAGAGGCAGGGAATCAGAGGCAGGGAATAAGAGGCAGGGAATCAGATGTGCAGAAACAGAGTTGGGGAATCAGAGGCGGGGAATCAGAATTGGGGAATCAGAAATAGGGAATCAGAGATGGGGAATCAGAGGCGGGGAATCAGACGCGGGGAATCAGAGGTGGTGAATCAGAACTGGGGAATCAGAGGCGGGGAATCAGTGTTGGGGAATCAGAGGTGGGGAATCAGATATGAGGAAACAGAGGCAGGGAATCAGAGGAGGGGAAACAGAGGCGGGGAATCAGAAAGGGGAATCAGAGGTGGGGAATCAGAGGTTGGGAATCAGAGGCATGGAATCAGAGGCGGGGCATCAGAGGCGGGGAAACATAGGTGGGAATCAGATATGGGGAATCAGAGGTGGGGAATCAGAGGCGATGAATCAGAGATGGCGAATCAGAGGCGGGGAATAAGACATGGGGAATCAGAGGCTGGGAATCAGACGCGGGGAATCAGAGGCGGGGAATCAGAGCTGGGGAATCAGAGGCGGGGAATCAGAGTTGGGGAATCAGAGGCGGGGAATCAGATATGGGGAAACAGAGGCGGGGAATCAGAGGCAGGGAAACGGAGGCGGGGAATCAGATATGGGGAATCAGAGGAGGGGAATCAGAGGTTGGGAATCAGAGGCAGGGAATCAGAGGTGGGGATTCAGAGGCAGGGAATCAGATGCGGGGAATCTGAGGCGGGGATTCAGAGCTGGGGAATCAGTGTGGGGAATCAGAGTTGGGGAATCAGAGGCGGGGAATTAGATATGGGGAAACAGAGGCGGGGAATCAGAGGCGGGGAAACAGAGGCGGGGAATCAGATATGGGGAATCAGAAGTGCGGAATCAGAGGCAGGGAATCAGATGTGCAGAATCAGAGATGGGGAATCAGAGGCAGGGAATCAGAATCAGAAGCGGGGAATCAGAGGCCGGGAATCAGAGGCCGGGAATCAGATGCCGGGAATAAGAGGCCGGGAATCAGAGGTGGGGAATCAGAGTCCGGGAATCAGATATGGGGAATCAGAGGTGGGGAATCAGAGGCCGGGAATCAGAGGCCGGGAATTAGAGGTGGGGAATAAGAGGCAGGGAATCAGATGTGCAGAATCAGAGTTGGGGAATCAGAGTCGGGGAATCAGATATTGGGTAACAGAGGCGGGGAATCAGAGGCAGGGAAATGGAGGTGGGGAATCAGATATGGGGAATCAGAGGAGGGGTATCAGAGGTTGGGAATCAGAGGCAGGGAATCAGAGGTGGGGATTCAGAGGCAGGGAATCAGATGCGGGGAATCAGAGGTGGGGAATAAGAGGCAGGGAATCACAGGCAGGGAATCAGACGTGGGGAATCAGATGCGGGGAATCATAGCTGGCGAATCACAGGCGGGGAATCAGAGTTGGGGAATCAGAGGCGGGGAATCAGATATGGGGAATCAGAGGCGGGGAATCAGAGGTGGGGAAACAGAGGCGGTGAATCAGACATGGGGAATCAGAGGCGGGGCATCAGAGGTGGTGAATCAGAGATGGGGAATCAGAGGCGGGGAATCAGAGGCAGGGATTCAGACGCGGGGAATCAGAGGCGGGGAATCAGAGCTGGGGAATCAGAGGCGGGCTATCAGAGTTGGGGAATCAGCGGCGGGGAATCAGATATGGGGAATCAGAGGCGGGGAATCAGAGCTGGGGAATGAGAGGCCGGGAATCAGATATGGGGAAACAGAGGCGGGGAATAAGAGGCGGGGAAACAGAGGCGGGGAATCAGATATGGGGAATCAGAGGTGGGGAATCAGAGGTTGGGAATCAGTGGCAGGGAATCAAAGGCGGGGAATCAGAATTGGGGAATCAGAGATAGGGAATCAGAGATGGGGAATCAGAGGCGGGGAATCAGACGCGGGGAATCAGAGGTGGTGAATCAGACCTGGGGAATCAGAGGCGGGGAATCAGTGTTGGGGAATCAGAGGCGGGGAATCAGATATGAGGAAACAGAGGCAGGGAATCAGAGGCGGGGAAACAGAGGCGGGGAATCAGATATGGGGAATCAGAGGTGGGGAATCAGAGGTTCCGAATCAGAGGCATGGAATCAGAGGCGGGGCATCAGAGGCGGGGAAACATAGGTGGGGAATCAGATATGGGGAATCAGAGGTGGGGAATCAGAGGCGATGAATCAGAGATGGCGAATCAGAGGCGGGGAATAAGACTTGGGGAATCAGAGGCTGGGAATCAGACGCGGGGAATCAGAGGCGGGGAATCAGAGCTGGGGAATCAGAGGCGGGGAAACGGAGGCGGGGAATCAGATATGGGGAATCAGAGGAGGGGAATCAGAGGTTGGGAATCAGAGGCAGGGAATCAGAGGTGGGGATTCAGAGGCAGGAAATCAGATGCGGGGAATCTGAGGCGGGGATTCAGAGCTGGGGAATCAGTGCGGGGAATCAGAGTTGGGGAATCAGAGGCGGGGAATTAGATATGGGGAAACAGAGGCGGGGAATCAGAGGCGGGGAAACAGAGGCGGGGAATCAGATATGGGGAATCAGAAGTGGGGAATCAGAGGCAGGGAATCAGATGTGCGGAATCAGAGATGGGGAATCAGAGGCAGGGAATCAGAATCAGAAGCGGGGAATCAGAGGCCGGGAATCAGAGGCCGGGAATCAGATGCCGGGAATAAGAGGCCGGGAATCAGAGGTGGGGAATCAGAGTCCGGGAATCAGATATGGGGAATCAGAGGCGGGGAATGAGATATGGGGAATCAGAGGCGGGGAAACAGAGGCGGGGAATCAGAGGCAGGGAAACGGAGGCGGGGAATCAGATATGGGGAATCAGAGGAGGGGAATCAGAGGTTGGGAATCAGAGGCAGGGAATCAGAGGTGGGGATTCAGAGGCAGGAAATCAGATGCGGGGAATCTGAGGCGGGGATTCAGAGCTGGGGAATCAGTGCGGGGAATCAGAGTTGGGGAATCAGAGGCGGGGAATTAGATATGGGGAAACAGAGGCGGGGAATCAGAGTCGGGGAAACAGAGGCGGGGAATCAGATATGGGGAATCAGAAGTGGGGAATCAGAGGCAGGGAATCAGATGTGCGGAATCAGAGATGGGGAATCAGAGGCAGGGAATCAGAATCAGAAGCGGGGAATCAGAGGCCGGGAATCAGAGGCCGGGAATCAGATGCCGGGAATAAGAGGCCGGGAATCAGAGGTGGGGAATCAGAGTCCGGGAATCAGATATGGGGAATCAGAGGCGGGGAATGAGATATGGGGAATCAGAGGCGGGGAAACAGAGGCGGGGAATCACATATGGGGAATCAGAGGTGGCGAATCAAAGGCGGGGAATCAGATATGGGGAAACAGAGGCGGGGAATCAGAGGCGGGGAAACAGAGGCGGGGAATCAGATATGGGGAATCAGAGGTGGGGAATCAGAGGTTGGGAATCAGAGGCAGGGAATCAGAGGCAGGGAATCAAACACGGGGAATCAGAGGCGGGGAATCAGAGCTGGGGATCAGAGGTGGGGAATCAAAGTTGGGGAATCAGAGGCGGGGAATCAGATATGGGGAAACAGAGGCGGGAAATCAGAGGCGGGGAAACAGAGGCGGGGAATCAGATATGGGGAATCAGAGGTGGGGAATCAGAGGTTGGGAATCAGAGGCAGGGAATCAGAGGCAGGGAATCAGAGGCAGGGAATCAGAGGCAGGGAATCAGATGTGCGGAATCAGAGATGGGGAATCAGAGGCAGGGAAACAGAGGCGGGGTATCAGAGGCGGGGAATCAGAGGCCGGGAATCAGAGGCCGGGAATGAGAGGCCGGGAATGAGAGGCCGGGAATCAGAGGCCGGGAATCAGAGGCCGGGAATCAGAGGTGGGGAATAAGAGGCAGGGAATCAGATGTGCAGAATCAGAGATGGGGAATCAGAGGCAGGGAATCAGAGTCGGGGAATCAGAGGCGGGGAATCAGAGGCCGGGAATCAGAGGCCGGGAATGAGAGGTCGGGAATCAGAGGCCGGGAATCAGAGGCCGGGGATCAGAGGTGGGGAATAAGAGGCCGGGAATCAGAGGCGGGGAATCAGACGCGGGGAATCAGAGGTGGTGAATCAGAGCTGGGGAATCAGAGGCGGGGAATCAGTGTTGGGGAATCAGAGGCGGGGAATCAGATATGAGGAAACAGAGGCAGGGAATCAGACGCGGGGAAACAGAGGCGGGGAATCAGATATCAGATATGGGGAATCAGAGGTGTGGAATCAGAGGTTGGGAATCAGAGGCATGGAATCATCGGCGGGGCATCAGAGGCGGGGAATCAGAGGCAGGGAATCGGATGTGCAGAATCAGAGATAGGGAATCAGAGGTGGGGAATCAGAGTCCGCGAATCAGAGATGGGGAATCAGAGGCGGGGAATCAGAGGCGGGGAAACATAGTTGGGGAATAAGATATGGGGAATCAGAGGTGGGGAATCAGAGGTGATGAATCAGAGATGGCGAATCAGAGGCGGGGAATCAGAGGCAAGAAATCAGACATGGGGAATCAGAGGCTGGGAATCAGACGCGGTGAATCAGAGGCGGGGAATCAGAGCTGGGGAATCAGAGGCGGGGAATCAGAGTTGGGGAATCAGAGGCGGGGAATCAGATATGGGGAAACAGAGGCGGGCAATCAGAGGCAGGGAAACGGAGGCGGGGAATCAGATATGGGGAATCAGAGGAGGGGAATCAGAGTTTGGGAATCAGAGGCAGGGAATCAGAGGTGGGGATTCAGAGGCAGGGAATCAGATGCGGGGAATCTGAGGCGGGGAATGAGATATGGGGAATCAGAGGCGGGGAATCAGAGGCGGGGAATCAGAGGCGGGGAATCAGAGGCAGGGAATCAGACACGGGGAATCAGAGGCGAGGAATCAGAGATGGGGAATCAGAGGCGGGGAATCAGAGGAGGGGAATCAGAGTTTGGGAATCAGAGGCAGGGAATCAGAGGTGGGGATTCAGAGGCAGGGAATCAGATGCGGGGAATCTGAGGCGGGGATTCAGAGCTGGGGAATCAGTGCGGGGAATCAGAGTTGGGGAATCAGAGGCGGGGAATTAGATATGGGGAAACAGAGGCGGGGAATCAGAGGCGGGGAAACAGAGGCGGGGAATCAGATATGGGGAATCAGAAGTGCGGAATCAGAGGCAGGGAATCAGATGTGCGGAATCAGAGATGGGGAATCAGAGGCAGGGAATCAGAATCAGAAGCGGGGAATCAGAGGCCGTGAATCAGAGGCCGGGAATCAGATGCCGGGAATAAGAGGCCGGGAATCAGAGGTGGGGAATCAGAGTCCGGGAATCAGATATGGGGAATCAGAGGTGGGGAATCAGAGGCCGGGAATCAGAGGCCGGGAATAAGAGGTGGGGAATAAGAGGCAGGGAATCAGATGTGCAGAATCAGAGTTGGGGAATCAGAGTCGGGGAATCAGATATTGGGTAACAGAGGCGGGGAATCAGAGGCAGGGAAATGGAGGTGGGGAATCAGATATGGGGAATCAGAGGAGGGGAATCAGAGGTTGGGAATCAGAGGCAGGGAATCCGAGGTGGGGATTCAGAGGCAGGGAATCAGATGCGGGGAATCAGAGGTGGGGAATAAGAGGCAGGGAATCACAGGCAGGGAATCAGACGTGGGGAATCAGATGCGGGGAATCATAGCTGGCGAATCACAGGCGGGGAATCAGAGTTGGGGAATCAGAGGCGGGGAATCAGATATGGGGAATCAGAGGCGGGGAATCAGAGGTGGGGAAACAGAGACGGTGAATCAGACATGGGGAATCAGAGGCGGGGGATCAGAGGTGGTGAATCAGAGATGGGGAATCAGAGGCGGGGAATCAGAGGCAGGGATTCAGACACGGGGAATCAGAGGCGGGGAATCAGAGCTGGGGAATCAGAGGCGGGCTATCAGAGTTGGGGAATCAGCGGCGGGGAATCAGATATGGGGAATCAGAGGCGGGGAATCAGAGCTGGGGAATGAGAGGCCGGGAATCAGATATGGGGAAACAGAGGCGGGGAATAAGAGGCGGGGAAACAGAGGTGGGGAATCAGATATGGGGAATCAGAGGTGGTGAATCAGAGGTTGGGAATCAGTGGCAGGGAATCAAAGGCGGGGAATCAGAATTGGGGAATCAGAGATAGGGAATCAGAGATGGGGAATCAGAGGCGGGGAATCAGACGCGGGGAATCAGAGGTGGTGAATCAGACCTGGGGAATCAGAGGCGGGGAATCAGTGTTGGGGAATCAGAGGCGGGGAATCAGATATGAGGAAACAGAGGCAGGGAATCAGAGGCGGGGAAACAGAGGCGGGGAATCAGATATGGGGAATCAGAGGTGGGGAATCAGAGGTTGGGAATAAGAGGCATGGAATCAGAGGCGGGGCATCAGAGGCGGGGAAACATAGGTGGGGAATCAGATATGGGGAATCAGAGGTTGGGAATCAGAGGAGATGAATCAGAGATGGCGAATCAGAGGCGGGGAATAAGACTTGGGGAATCAGAGGCTGGGAATCAGACGCGGGGAATCAGAGGCGGGGAATCAGAGCTGGGGAATCAGAGGCGGGGAATCAGAGTTGGGGAATCAGAGGTGGGGAATCAGATATGGGGAAACAGAGGCGGGGAATCAGAGGCAGGGAAACGGAGGCGGGGAATCAGATATGGGGAATCAGAGGAGGGGAATCAGAGGTTGGGAATCAGAGGCAGGGAATCAGAGGTGGGGATTCAGAGGCAGGAAATCAGATGCGGGGAATCTGAGGCGGGGATTCAGAGCTGGGGAATCAGTGCGGGGAATCAGAGTTGGGGAATCAGAGGCGGGGAATTAGATATGGGGAAACAGAGGCGGGGAATCAGAGGCGGGGAAACAGAGGCGGGGAATCAGATATGGGGAATCAGAAGTGGGGAATCAGAGGCAGGGAATCAGATGTGCGGAATCAGAGATGGGGAATCAGAGGCAGGGAATCAGAATCAGAAGCGGGGAATCAGAGGCCGGGAATCAGAGGCCGGGAATCAGATGCCGGGAATAAGAGGCCGGGAATCAGAGGTGGGGAATCAGAGTCCGGGAATCAGATATGGGGAATCAGAGGCGGGGAATGAGATATGGGGAATCAGAGGCGGGGAAACAGAGGCGGGGAATCACATATGGGGAATCAGAGGTGGCGAATCAAAGGCGGGGAATCAGATATGGGGAAACAGAGGTGGGGAATCAGAGGCGGGGAAACAGAGGCGGGGAATCAGATATGGGGAATCAGAGGTGGGGAATCAGAGGCCGGGAATCAGAGGCCGGGAATTAGAGGTGGGGAATAAGAGGCAGGGAATCAGATGTGCAGAATCAGAGTTGGGGAATCAGAGTCGGGGAATCAGATATTGGGTAACAGAGGCGGGGAATCAGAGGCAGGGAAATGGAGGTGGGGAATCAGATATGGGGAATCAGAGGAGGGGAATCAGAGGTTGGGAATCAGAGGCAGGGAATCAGAGGTGGGGATTCAGAGGCAGGGAATCAGATGCGGGGAATCAGAGGTCGGGATTAAGAGGCAGGGAATCACAGGCAGGGAATCAGACGTGGGGAATCAGATGCGGGGAATCATAGCTGGCGAATCACAGGCGGGGATTCAGAGTTGGGGAATCAGTGGCGGGGAATCAGAGGCAGGGAATAAGAGGCCGGGAATCAGTGGTGGGGAATAAGAGGCAGGGAATCAGATGTGCAGAATCAGAGCTGGGGAATCAGAGGCAGGGAATCAGAGTCGGGGAATCAGAGGCGGGGAATCAGAGGCCGGGAATCAGAGGCCGGGAATGAGAGGTCGGGAATCAGAGGCCGGGAATCAGAGGCCGGGAATCAGAGGTGGGGAATAAGAGGCCGGGAATCAGAGGCGGGGAATCAGACGCGGGGAATCAGAGGTGGTGAATCAGAGCTGGGGAATCAGAGGCGGGGAATCAGTGTTGGGGAATCAGAGGCGGGGAATCAGATATGAGGAAACAGAGGCAGGGAATCAGAGGCGGGGAAACAGAGGCGGGGTATCAGATATCAGATATGGGGAATCAGAGGTGTGGAATCAGAGGTTGGGAATCAGAGGCATGGAATCATCGGCGGGGCATCAGAGGCGGGGAATCAGAGGCAGGGAATCGGATGTGCGGAATCAGAGATAGGGAATCAGAGGTGGGGAATCAGAGTCCGAGAATCAGAGATGGGGAATCAGAGGCGGGGAATCAGAGGCGGGGAAACATAGGTGGGGAGTAAGATATGGGGAATCAGAGGTGGGGAATCAGAGGTGATGTATCAGAGATGGCGAATCAGAGGCGGGGAATCAGAGGCAAGAAATCAGACATGGGGAATCAGAGGCTGGGAATCAGACGCGGTGAATCAGAGGCGGGGAATCAGAGCTGGGGAATCAGAGGCGGGGAATCAGAGTTGGGGAATCAGAGGCGGGGAATCAGATATGGGGAAACAGAGGCGGGCAATCAGAGGCAGGGAAACGGAGGCGGGGAATCAGATATGGGGAATCAGAGGAGGGGAATCAGAGTTTGGGAATCAGAGGCAGGGAATCAGAGGTGGGGATTCAGAGGCAGGGAATCAGATGCGGGGAATCAGATGCGGGGAATGAGATATGGGGAATCAGAGGCGGGGAATCAGAGGCGGGGAATCAGAGGCGGGGAATCAGAGGCAGGGAATCAGACACGGGGAATCAGAGGCGGGGAATCAGAGATGGGGAATCAGAGGCGGGGAATCAGAGGAGGGGAATCAGAGTTTGGGAATCAGAGGCAGGGAATCAGAGGTGGGGATTCAGAGGCAGGGAATCAGATGCGGGGAATCTGAGGCGGGGATTCAGAGCTGGGGAATCAGTGCGGGGAATCAGAGTTGGGGAATCAGAGGCGGGGAATTAGATATGGGGAAACAGAGGCGGGGAATCAGAGGCGGGGAAACAGAGGCGGGGAATCAGATATGGGGAATCAGAAGTGCGGAATCAGAGGCAGGGAATCAGATGTGCGGAATCAGAGATGGGGAATCAGAGGCAGGGAATCAGAATCAGAAGCGGGGAATCAGAGGCCGGGAATCAGAGGCCGGGAATCAGATGCCGGGAATAAGAGGCCGGGAATCAGAGGTGGGGAATCAGAGTCCGGGAATCAGATATGGGGAATCAGAGGTGGGGAATCAGAGGCCGGGAATCAGAGGCCGGGAATTAGAGGTGGGGAATAAGAGGCAGGGAATCAGATGTGCAGAATCAGAGTTGGGGAATCAGAGTCGGGGAATCAGATATTGGGTAACAGAGGCGGGGAATCAGAGGCAGGGAAATGGAGGTGGGGAATCAGATATGGGGAATCAGAGGAGGGGAATCAGAGGTTGGGAATCAGAGGCAGGGAATCAGAGGTGGGGATTCAGAGGCAGGGAATCAGATGCGGGGAATCAGAGGTGGGGAATAAGAGGCAGGGAATCACAGGCAGGGAATCAGACGTGGGGAATCAGATGCGGGGAATCATAGCTGGCGAATCACAGGCGGGGAATCAGAGTTGGGGAATCAGAGGCGGGGAATCAGATATGGGGAATCAGAAGTGGGGAATCAGAGGCAGGGAATCAGATGTGCGGAATCAGAGATGGGGAATCAGAGGCAGGGAATCAGAATCAGAAGCGGGGAATCAGAGGCCGGGAATCAGAGGCCGGGAATCAGATGCCGGGAATAAGAGGCCGGGAATCAGAGGTGGGGAATCAGAGTCCGGGAATCAGATATGGGGAATCAGAGGCGGGGAATGAGATATGGGGAATCAGAGGCGGGGAAACAGAGGCGGGGAATCACATATGGGGAATCAGAGGTGGCGAATCAAAGGCGGGGAATCAGATATGGGGAAACAGAGGCGGGGAATCAGAGGCGGGGAAACAGAGGCGGGGAATCAGATATGGGGAATCAGAGGTGGGGAATCAGAGGTTGGGAATCAGAGGCAGGGAATCAGAGGCAGGGAATCAAACACGGGGAATCAGAGGCGGGGAATCAGAGCTGGGGATCAGAGGAGGGGAATCAAAGTTGGGGAATCAGAGGCGGGGAATCAGATATGGGGAAACAGAGGCGGGAAATCAGAGGCGGGGAAACAGAGGCGGGGAATCAGATATGGGGAATCAGAGGTGGGGAATCAGAGGTTGGGAATCAGAGGCAGGGAATCAGAGGCAGGGAATCAGAGGCAGGGAATCAGAGGCAGGGAATCAGATGTGCGGAATCAGAGATGGGGAATCAGAGGCAGGGAAACAGAGGCGGGGAATCAGAGGCGGGGAATCAGAGGCCGGGAATCAGAGGCCGGGAATGAGAGGCCGGGAATGAGAGGCCGGGAATGAGAGGCCGGGAATCAGAGGCCGGGAATCAGAGGTGGGGAATAAGAGGCAGGGAATCAGATGTGCAGAATCAGAGATGGGGAATCAGAGGCAGGGAATAAGAGTCGGGGAATCAGAGGCGGGGAATCAGAGGCCGGGAATCAGAGGCCGGGAATGAGAGGTCGGGAATCAGAGGCCGGGAATCAGAGGCCGGGAATCAGAGGTGGGGAATAAGAGGCCGGGAATCAGAGGCGGGGAATCAGACGCGGGGAATCAGAGGTGGTGAATCAGAGCTGGGGAATCAGAGGCGGGGAATCAGTGTTGGGGAATCAGAGGCGGGGAATCAGATATGAGGAAACAGAGGCAGGGAATCAGAGGCGGGGAAACAGAGGCGGGGAATCAGATATCAGATATGGGGAATCAGAGGTGTGGAATCAGAGGTTGGGAATCAGAGGCATGGAATCATCGGCGGGGCATCAGAGGCGGGGAATCAGAGGCAGGGAATCGGATGTGCGGAATCAGAGATAGGGAATCAGAGGTGGGGAATCAGAGTCCGCGAATCAGAGATGGGGAATCAGAGGCGGGGAATCAGAGGCGGGGAAACATAGGTGGGGAATAAGATATGGGGAATCAGAGGTGGGGAATCAGAGGTGATGAATCAGAGATGGAGAATCAGAGGCGGGGAATCAGAGGCAAGAAATCAGACATGGGGAATCAGAGGCTGGGAATCAGACGCGGTGAATCAGAGGCGGGGAATCAGAACTGGGGAATCAGAGGCGGGGAATCAGAGTTGGGGAATCAGAGGCGGGGAATCAGATATGGGGAAACAGAGGCGGGCAATCAGAGGCAGGGAAACGGAGGCGGGGAATCAGATATGGGGAATCAGAGGAGGGGAATCAGAGTTTGGGAATCAGAGGCAGGGAATCAGAGGTGGGGATTCAGAGGCAGGGAATCAGATGCGGGGAATCAGAGGCGGGGAATGAGATATGGGGAATCAGAGGCGGGGAATCAGAGGCGGGGAATCAGAGGCGGGGAATCAGAGGCAGGGAATCAGACACGGGGAATCAGAGGCGGGGAATCAGAGATGGGGAATCAGAGGCGGGGAATCAGAGGAGGGGAATCAGAGTTTGGGAATCAGAGGCAGGGAATCAGAGGTGGGGATTCAGAGGCAGGGAATCAGATGCGGGGAATCTGAGGCGGGGATTCAGAGCTGGGGAATCAGTGCGGGGAATCAGAGTTGGGGAATCAGAGGCGGGGAATTAGATATGGGGAAACAGAGGCGGGGAATCAGAGGCGGGGAAACAGAGGCGGGGAATCAGATATGGGGAATCAGAAGTGCGGAATCAGAGGCAGGGAATCAGATGTGCGGAATCAGAGATGGGGAATCAGAGGCAGGGAATCAGAATCAGAAGCGGGGAATCAGAGGCCGGGAATCAGAGGCCGGGAATCAGATGCCGGGAATAAGAGGCCGGGAATCAGAGGTGGGGAATCAGAGTCCGGGAATCAGATATGGGGAATCAGAGGTGGGGAATCAGAGGCCGGGAATCAGAGGCCGGGAATTAGAGGTGGGGAATAAGAGGCAGGGAATCAGATGTGCAGAATCAGAGTTGGGGAATCAGAGTCGGGGAATCAGATATTGGGTAACAGAAGCGGGGAATCAGAGGCAGGGAAATGGAGGTGGGGAATCAGATATGGGGAATCAGAGGAGGGGAATCAGAGGTTGGGAATCAGAGGCAGGGAATCCGAGGTGGGGATTCAGAGGCAGGGAATCAGATGCGGGGAATCAGAGGTGGGGAATAAGAGGCAGGGAATCACAGGCAGGGAATCAGACGTGGGGAATCAGATGCGGGGAATCATAGCTGGCGAATCACAGGCGGGGAATCAGAGTTGGGGAATCAGAGGCGGGGAATCAGATATGGGGAATCAGAGGAGGGGAATCAGAGGTGGGGAAACAGAGACGGTGAATCAGACATGGGGAATCAGAGGCGGGGGATCAGAGGTGGTGAATCAGAGATGGGGAATCAGAGGCGGGGAATCAGAGGCAGGGATTCAGACGCGGGGAATCAGAGACGGGGAATCAGAGCTGGGGAATCAGAGGCGGGCTATCAGAGTTGGGGAATCAGCGGCGGGGAATCAGATATGGGGAATCAGAGGCGGGGAATCAGAGCTGGGGAATGAGAGGCCGGGAATCAGATATGGGGAAACAGAGGCGGGGAATAAGAGGCGGGGAAACAGAGGTGGGGAATCAGATATGGGGAATCAGAGGTGGGGAATCAGAGGTTGGGAATCAGTGGCAGGGAATCAAAGGCGGGGAATCAGAATTGGGGAATCAGAGATAGGGAATCAGAGATGGGGAATCAGAGGCGGGGAATCAGACGCGGGGAATCAGAGGTGGTGAATCAGACCTGGGGAATCAGAGGCGGGGAATCAGTGTTGGGGAATCAGAGGCGGGGAATCAGATATGAGGAAACAGAGGCAGGGAATCAGAGGTGGGGAAACAGAGGCGGGGAATCAGATATGGGGAATCAGAGGTGGGGAATCAGAGGTTGGGAATAAGAGGCATGGAATCAGAGGCGGGGCATCAGAGGCGGGGAAACATAGGTGGGGAATCAGATATGGGGAATCAGAGGTTGGGAATCAGAGGCGATGAATCAGAGATGGCGAATCAGAGGCGGGGAATAAGGCTTGGGGAATCAGAGGCTGGGAATCAGACGCGGGGAATCAGAGGCGGGGAATCAGAGCTGGGGAATCAGAGGCGGGGAATCAGAGTTGGGGAATCAGAGGCGGGGAATCAGATATGGGGAAACAGAGGCGGGGAATCAGAGGCAGGGAAACGGAGGCGGGGAATCAGATATGGGGAATCAGAGGAGGGGAATCAGAGGTTGGGAATCAGAGGCAGGGAATCAGAGGTGGGGATTCAGAGGCAGGAAATCAGATGCGGGGAATCTGAGGCGGGGATTCAGAGCTGGGGAATCAGTGCGGGGAATCAGAGTTGGGGAATCAGAGGCGGGGAATTAGATATGGGGAAACAGAGGCGGGGAATCAGAGGCGGGGAAACAGAGGCGGGGAATCAGATATGGGGAATCAGAAGTGGGGAATCAGAGGCAGGGAATCAGATGTGCGGAATCAGAGATGGGGAATCAGAGGCAGGGAATCAGAATCAGAAGCGGGGAATCAGAGGCCGGGAATCAGAGGCCGGGAATCAGATGCCGTGAATAAGAGGCCGGGAATCAGAGGTGGGGAATCAGAGTCCGGGAATCAGATATGGGGAATCAGAGGCGGGGAATGAGATATGGGGAATCAGAGGCGGGGAAACAGAGGCGGGGAATCACATATGGGGAATCAGAGGTGGCGAATCAAAGGCGGGGAATCAGATATGGGGAAACAGAGGCGGGGAATCAGAGGCGGGGAAACAGAGGCGGGGAATCAGATATGGGGAATCAGAGGTGGGGAATCAGAGGCCGGGAATCAGAGGCCGGGAATTAGAGGTGGGGAATAAGAGGCAGGGAATCAGATGTGCAGAATCAGAGTTGGGGAATCAGAGTCGGGGAATCAGATATTGGGTAACAGAGGCGGGGAATCAGAGGCAGGGAAATGGAGGTGGGGAATCAGATATGGGGAATCAGAGGAGGGGAATCAGAGGTTGGGAATCAGAGGCAGGGAATCAGAGGTGGGGATTCAGAGTCAGGGAATCAGATGCGGGGAATCAGAGGTGGGGATAAAGAGGCAGGGAATAGCAGGCAGGGAATCAGACGTGGGGAATCAGATGCGGGGAATCATAGCTGGCGAATCACAGGCGGGGATTCAGAGTTGGGGAATCAGTGGCGGGGAATCAGAGGCAGGGAATAAGAGGCCGGGAATCAGTGGTGGGGAATAAGAGGCGGGGAATCAGATGTGCAGAATCAGAGATGGGGAATCAGAGGCAGGGAATCAGAGTCGGGGAATCAGAGGCGGGGAATCAGAGGCCGGGAATCAGAGGCCGGGAATGAGAGGTCGGGAATCAGAGGCCGGGAATCAGAGGCCGGGAATCAGAGGTGGGGAATAAGAGGCCGGGAATCAGAGGCGGGGAATCCGACGCGGGGAATCAGAGGTGGTGAATCAGAGCTGGGGAATCAGAGGCGGGGAATCAGTGTTGGGGAATCAGAGGCGGGGAATCAGATATGAGGAAACAGAGGCAGGGAATCAGAGGCGGGGAAACAGAGGCGGGGAATCAGATATCAGATATGGGGAATCAGAGGTGTGGAATCAGAGGTTGGGAATCAGAGGCATGGAATCATCGGCGGGGCATCAGAGGCGGGGAATCAGAGGCAGGGAATCGGATGTGCGGAATCAGAGATAGGGAATCAGAGGTGGGGAATCAGAGTCCGAGAATCAGAGATGGGGGATCAGAGGCGGGGAATCAGAGGCGGGGAAACATAGGTGGGGAGTAAGATATGGGGAATCAGAGGTGGGGAATCAGAGGTGATGTATCAGAGATGGCGAATCAGAGGCGGGGAATCAGAGGCAAGAAATCAGACATGGGGAATCAGAGGCTGGGAATCAGACGCGGTGAATCAGAGGCGGGGAATCAGAGCTGGGGAATCAGAGGCGGGGAATCAGAGTTGGGGAATCAGAGGCGGGGAATCAGATATGGGGAAACAGAGGCGGGCAATCAGAGGCAGGGAAACGGAGGCGGGGAATCAGATATGGGGAATCAGAGGAGGGGAATCAGAGTTTGGGAATCAGAGGCAGGGAATCAGAGGTGGGGATTCAGAGGCAGGGAATCAGATGCGGGGAATCAGAGGCGGGGAATGAGATATGGGGAATCAGAGGCGGGGAATCAGAGGCGGGGAATCAGAGGCGGGGAATCAGAGGCAGGGAATCAGACACGGGGAATCAGAGGCGGGGAATCAGAGATGGGGAATCAGAGGCGGGGAATCAGAGGAGGCGAATCAGAGTTTGGTAATCAGATGCAGGGAATCAGAGGTGTGGATTCAGAGGCAGGGAATCAGATGCGGGGAATCTGAGGCGGGGATTCAGAGCTGGGGAATCAGTGCGGGGAATCAGAGTTGGGAAATCAGAGGCGGGTAATTAGATATGGGGAAACAGAGGCGGGGAATCAGAGGCGGGGAAACAGAGGCGGGGAATCAGATATGGGGAATCAGAAGTGCGGAATCAGAGGCAGGGAATCAGATGTGCGGAATCAGAGATGGGGAATCAGAGGCAGGGAATCAGAATCAGAAGCGGGGAATCAGAGGCCGGGAATCAGAGGCCGGGAATCCGATGCCGGGAATAAGAGGCCGGGAATCAGAGGTGGGGAATCAGAGTCCGGGAATCAGATATGGGGAATCAGAGGTGGGGAATCAGAGGCCGGGAATCAGAGGCCGGGAATTAGAGGTGGGGAATAAGAGGCAGGGAATCAGATGTGCAGAATCAGAGTTGGGGAATCAGAGTCGGGGAATCAGATATTGGGTAACAGAGGCGGGGAATCAGAGGCAGGGAAATGGAGGTGGGGAATCAGATATGGGGAATCAGAGGAGGGGAATCAGAGGTTGGGAATCAGAGGCAGGGAATCAGAGGTGGGGATTCAGAGGCAGGGAATCAGATGCGGGGAATCAGAGGTGGGGAATAAGAGGCAGGGAATCACAGGCAGGGAATCAGACGTGGGGAATCAGATGCGGGGAATCATAGCTGGCGAATCACAGGCGGGGAATCAGAGTTGGGGAATCAGAGGCGGGGAATCAGATATGGGGAATCAGAGGCGGGGAATCAGAGGTGGGGAAACAGAGGCGGTGAATCAGACATGGGCAATCAGAGGCGGGGGATCAGAGGTGGTGAATCAGAGATGGGGAATCAGAGGCGGGGAATCAGAGGCAGGGATTCAGACGCGGGGAATCAGAGGCGGGGAATCAGAGCTGGGGAATCAGAGGCGGGCTATCAGAGTTGGGGAATCAGCGGCGGGGAATCAGATATGGGGAATCAGAGGCGGGGAATCAGAGCTGGGGAATGAGAGGCCGGGAATCAGATATGGGGAAACGGAGGCGGGGAATAAGAGGCGGGGAAACAGAGGCGGGGAATCAGATATGGGGAATCAGAGGTGGGGAATCAGAGGTTGGGAATCAGTGGCAGGGAATCAAAGGCGGGGAATCAGAATTGGGGAATCAGAGATAGGGAATCAGAGATGGGGAATCAGAGGTGGGGAATCAGACGCGGGGAATCAGAGGTGGTGAATCAGACCTGGGGAATCAGAGGCGGGGAATCAGTGTTGGGGAATCAGAGGCGGGGAATCAGATATGAGGAAACAGAGGCAGGGAATCAGAGGCGGGGAAACAGAGGCGGGGAATCAGATATGGGGAATCAGAGGTGGGGAATCAGAGGTTGGGAATCAGAGGCATGGAATCAGAGGCGGGGCATCAGAGGCGGGGAAACATAGGTGGGGAATCAGATATGGGGAATCAGAGGTGGGGAATCAGAGGCGATGAATCAGAGATGGCGAATCAGAGGCGGGGAATAAGACTTGGGGAATCAGAGGCTGGGAATCAGACGCGGGGAATCAGAGGCGGGGAATCAGAGCTGGGGAATCAGAGGCGGGGAATCAGAGTTGGGGAATCAGAGGCGGGGAATCAGATATGGGGAAACAGAGGCGGGGAATCAGAGGCAGGGAAACGGAGGCGGGGAATCAGATATGGGGAATCAGAGGAGGGGAATCAGAGGTTGGGAATCAGAGGCAGGGAATCAGAGGTGGGGATTCAGAGGCAGGGAATCAGATGCGGGGAATCTGAGGCGGGGATTCAGAGCTGGGGAATCAGTGCGGGGAATCAGAGTTGGGGAATCAGAGGCGGGGAATTAGATATGGGGAAACAGAGGCGGGGAATCAGAGGCGGGGAAACAGAGGCGGGGAATCAGATATGGGGAATCAGAAGTGGGGAATCAGAGGCAGGGAATCAGATGTGCGGAATCAGAGATGGGGAATCAGAGGCAGGGAATCAGAATCAGAAGCGGGGAATCAGAGGCCGGGAATCAGAGGCCGGGAATCAGATGCCGGGAATAAGAGGCCGGGAATCAGAGGTGGGGAATCAGAGTCCGGGAATCAGATATGGGGAATCAGAGGCGGGGAATCACATATGGGGAATCAGAGGTGGCGAATCAAAGGCGGGGAATCAGATATGGGGAAACAGAGGCGGGGAATCAGAGGCGGGGAAACAGAGGCGGGGAATCAGATATGGGGAATCAGAGGTGGGGAATCAGAGGTTGGGAATCAGAGGCAGGGAATCAGAGGCAGGGAATCAAACACGGGGAATCAGAGGCGGGGAATCAGAGCTGGGGATCAGAGGTGGGGAATCAAAGTTGGGGAATCAGAGGCGGGGAATCAGATATGGGGAAACAGAGGCGGGAAATCAGAGGCGGGGAAACAGAGACGGGGAATCAGATATGGGGAATCAGAGGTGGGGAATCAGAGGTTGGGAATCAGAGGCAGGGAATCAGAGGCAGGGAATCAGAGGCAGGGAATCAGAGGCAGGGAATCAGATGTGCGGAATCAGAGATGGGGAATCAGAGGCAGGGAAACAGAGGCGGGGAATCAGAGGCGGGGAATCAGAGGCCGGGAATCAGAGGCCGGGAATGAGAGGCCGGGAATGAGAGGCCGGGAATCAGAGGCCGGGAATCAGAGGCCGGGAATCAGAGGTGGGGAATAAGAGGCAGGGAATCAGATGTGCAGAATCAGAGATGGGGAATCAGAGGCAGGGAATCAGAGTCGGGGAATCAGAGGCGGGGAATCAGAGGCCGGGAATCAGAGGCCGGGAATGAGAGGTCGGGAATCAGAGGCCGGGAATCAGATGTGTGGAATCAGAGATGGGGAATGAGAGGCAGGGAATCAGAATCAGATGCGGGGAATCAGAGGCCGGGAATCAGAGGCCGGGAATCAGAGTTGGGGAATCAGAGTCCGGGAATCAGAGATGGGGAATCAGAGGCGGGGAATGAGATATGGGGAATCAGAGGCGGGGAATCGGAGGCGGGGAAACAGAGGCGAGGAATCAGATATGGGGAATCAGAGGTGGCGAATCAAAAGCGGTGAATCAGATATGGGGAATCAGAGGCGGGGAATCAGAGGCGGGGAAACAGAGGCGAGGAATCAGATATGGGGAATCTGAGGTGGCGAATCAAAGGCGGTGAATCAGAGATGGGGAATCAGAGGCGGGGAATCAGAGGCAGGGAATCAAACACGGGGAATCAGAGGCGGTGAATCAGAGCTGGGGAATCAGAGGCGGGGAATCAGAGGCAGGGAATCAGATGTGCGGAATCAGAGATGGGGAATCAGAGGCAGGGAATCAGAGGCGGGGAATCAGACATGGGGAATCAGAAGCGGGGGATCAGAGGTGGTGAATCAGAGGTGGGGAATCAGAGGTGGGGAATCAGAGGCAGGGAATCAGACGCGGGGATTCAGAGGCGGGGAATCAGAGCTGGGGAATCAGAGGCGGGGTATCAGAGTTGGGGAATCAGAGGCGGGGAATCAGATATGGGTAAACAGAGGCGGGGAATCAGAGGCAGGGAAACGGAGGCGAGGAATCAGATATGGGGAATCAGAGGAGGGGAATCAGAGGTTGGGAATCAGAGGCAGGGAATCAGAGGTGGGGATTCAGAGGCAGGGAATCAGATGCGGGGAATCAGAGGCTGGGATTCAGAGCTGGGGAATCAGAGCGGGGAATCAGAGTTGGGGAATCAGAGGCGGGGAATTAGATATGGGGAAACAGAGGAGGGGAATCAGAGGTTGGGAATCAGAGGCAGGGAATCAGAGGTGGGGATTCAGAGGCAGGGAATCAGATGCGGGGAATCAGAGGCGGGGGTTCAGAGCTGGGGAATCAGAGCGGGGAATCAGAGTTGGGGAATCAGAGGCGGGGAAACAGAGGCGGGGAATCAGATATGGGGAATCAGAGGTGGGGAATCAGAGGCAGGGAATCAGATGTGTGGAATCAGAGATGGGGAATCAGAGGCGGTGAATCAGAATCAGAAGCGGGGAATCAGAGGCTGGGAATCAGAGGCCGGGAATCAGATGCAGGGAATAGGAGGCCGGGAATCAGAGGTGGGGAATCAGAGTCCGGGAATCAGAGGCGGGGAATCAGAGGCGGGGAATCAGAGGCAGGGAATCAGATATGGGGAATCAGAGGCGGGGAATCAGAGACGGGGAAACAGAGGCGGGGAATCAGATATGGGGAATCAGAGGCGGGGAATCAGAGTTGGGGAATCAGAGGCGGGGAATCAGATATGGGGAAACAGAGGCGGGGAATCAGAGGCAGGGAAACGGAGGCGGGGAATCAGATATGGGGAATCAGAGGAGGGGAATCAGAGGTTGGGAATCAGAGGCAGGGAATCAGAGGTGGGGATTCAGATGCAGGGAATCAGATGCGGGGAATCTGAGGCGGGGATTCAGAGCTGGGGAATCAGTGCGGGGAATCAGAGTTGGGGAATCAGAGGCGGGGAATTAGATATGGGGAAACAGAGGCGGGGAATCAGATATGGGGAATCAGAGGTGGGGAATCAGAGGCGGGGAATTAGAGGCAGGGAATCAAACACAGGGAATCAGAGGCGGGGAATCAGAGCAGGGGAATCAGAGGCGGGGAATCAGAGGTGGGGAATCAGAGGCAAGGAATCAGATATTGGGAAACAGAGGCGGGGAATCAGAGGCGGGGAAACAGAGGCGGGGAATCAGATATGGGGAATCAGAGGTGGGGAATCAGAGGTTGGGAATGAGAGGCAGGGAATCAGAGGCAAGGAATCAGAGGCGGGGAATCAGAGGCAGGGAATCAGATGTGCGGAATCAGAGATGGGGAATCAGAGGCAGGGAATCAGAGGCGGGGAATCAGAGGCTGGGAATCAGAGGCCGGGAATCAGAGGCCGGGAAACAGAGTCCGGGAATCAGAGGTGGGGAATAAGAGGCAGGGAATCAGATGTGCGGAATCAGAGATGGGGAATCAGAGGCAGGGAATCAGAAGCGCGGAATCAGAGGTGGGGAATCAGAGACAGGGAATCAGAGGCCGGGAATCAGAGGCCGGGAATCAGAGGCCGGGAATCAGAGGCCGGGAATCAGAGGTGGGGAATAAGAGGCCGGGAATCAGAGATGGGGAATCAGAGGCGGGGAATCAGAGGCGGGGAATCAGAGGCAGGGATTCAGACACGGGGAATCAGAGGCGGGGATTCAGAGCTGGGGAATCAGAGCGGGGAATCAGAGTTGGGGAATAAGAGGCCGGGAATCAGAGATGGGGAATCAGAGGCGGGGAATCAGAGGCGGGGAATCAGAGGAAGGGAATCAGATGCGGGGAATCAGAGGCGGGGATTCAGAGCTGGGGAATCAGAGCGGGGAATCAGAGTTGGGGAATCAGAGGCGGGGAATTAGATATGGGGAAACAGAGGCGGGGAATCAGAGGCGGGGAAACAGACGCGGGGAATCAGATATGGGGAATCAGAGGTGGGGAATCAGAGGCAGGGAATCAGATGTGTGGAATCAGAGATGGGGAATAAGAGGCAGGGAATAAGAATCAGATGCGGGAAATCAGAGGCCGGGAATCAGAGGCCGGGAATCAGAGGCAGGTAATCAAACACGTGGAATCAGAGGCGGGGAATCAGAGCTGGGGAATCAGAGGCGGGGAATCAGAGTTGGGGAATCAGAGGCGGGGAATCAGATATGGGGAAACAGAGGCGGGGAATCAGAGGCGGGGAATCAGAGGCGGGGAATCAGATATGGAGAATCAGAGGTGGGGAATCAGAGGTTGGGAATCAGAGTCAGGGAATCAGTGGCGGGGAATCAGAGCCGGGGAATCAGAGGCAGGGAATCAGATATGGGGAATCAGAGGCGGGGAATCAGAGGCGGGGAAACAGATGCGGGGAATCAGATATGGGGAATCAGAGGTGGCGAATCAAAGGCGGTAAATCAGAGGCAGGGAATCAGATATGGGGAATCAGAGGTAGCGAATCAGAGGTGGGGATTCAGAGGTTGGGAATCAGAGGCATGGAATCAGAGGCGGGGCATCAGAGGCGGGGAAACAGAGGCGGGGAATAAGACATGGTGAATCAGAGGCTGGGAATCAGACGCGGGGAATCAGAGGTGGGGAATCAGAGCTGGGGAATCAGAGGCGGGGAATCAGAGTTGGGGAATCAGAGGCGGGGAATCAGATATGGGGAAACAGAGGCGGGGAATCTGAGGCAGGGAAACGGAGGCAGGGAATCAGATATGGGGAATCAGAGGAGGGGAATCAGAGGTTGGGAATCAGAGGCAGGGAATCAGAGGTGGGGATTCAGATGCAGGGAATCAGATGCGGGGAATCTGAGGCGGGGATTCAGAGCTGGGGAATCAGTGCGGGGAATCAGAGTTGGGGAATCAGAGGCGGGGAATTAGATATGGGGAAACAGAGGCGGGGAATCAGATATGGGGAATCAGAGGTGGGGAATCAGAGGCGGGGAATTAGAGGCAGGGAATCAAACACAGGGAATCAGAGGCGGGGAATCAGAGCAGGGGAATCAGAGGCGAGGAATCAGAGGTGGGGAATCAGAGGCGGGGAATCAGATATTGGGAAACAGAGGCGGGGAATAAGAGGCGGGGAAACAGAGGCGGGGAATCAGATATGGGGAATCAGAGGTGGGGAATCAGAGGTTGGGAATGAGAGGCAGGGAATCAGAGGCGGGGAATCAGAGGCAGGGAATCAGATGTGCGGAATCAGAGATGGGGAATCAGAGGCAGGGAATCAGAGGCGGGGAATCAGAGGCTGGGAATCAGAGGCCGGGAATCAGAGGCCGGGAAACAGAGTCCGGGAATCAGAGGTGGGGAATAAGAGGCAGGGAATCAGATGTGCGGAATCAGAGATGGGGAATCAGAGGCAGGGAATCAGAAGCGCGGAATCAGAGGTGGGGAATCAGAGACAGGGAATCAGAGGCCGGGAATGAGAGGCCGGGAATCAGAGGCAGGTAATCAAACACGTGGAATCAGAGGCGGGGAATCAGAGCTGGGGAATCAGAGGCGGGGAATCAGAGTTGGGGAATCAGAGGCGGGGAATCAGATATGGGGAAACAGAGGCGGGGAATCAGAGGCGGGGAAACAGAGGCGGGGAATCAGATATGGAGAATCAGAGGTGGGGAATCAGATGTTGGGAATCAGAGGCAGGGAATCAGTGGCGGGGAATCAGAGCCGGGGAATCAGAGGCAGGGAATCAGATATGGGGAATCAGAGGCGGGGAATCAGAGACGGGGAAACAGAGGCGGGGAATCAGATATGGGGAATCAGAGATGGCGAATCAAAGGCGGTGAATCAGAGGCAGGGAATCAGATATGGGGAATCAGAGGTAGCGAATCAGAGGTGGGGATTCAGAGGTTGGGAATCAGAGGCATGGAATCAGAGGCGGGGCATCAGAGGCGGGGAAACAGAGGCGGGGAATAAGACATGGTGAATCAGAGGCTGGGAATCAGAGGCGGGGAATCAGAGTTGGGGAATCAGAGGCGCGGAATCAGATATGGGGAAACAGAGGCGGGGAATCAGCGGCGGGGAAACAGAGGCGGGGAATCAGATATGGAGAATCAGAGGTGGGGAATCAGAGGTTGGGAATCAGAGGCAGGGAATCAGAGGCGGGGAATCAGAGGCGGGGAATCAGAGGCAGGGAATCAGATATGGGGAATCAGAGGCGGGGAATCAGAGGCGGGGAAACAGAGGCGGTGAATCAGATATGGGGAATCAGAGGTGGCGAATCAAAGGCGGTGAATCAGAGGCAGGGAATCAGATATGGGGAATCAGAGATAGGGAATCAGAGGTGGGGAATCAGAGGTTGGGAATCGGAGGCATGGAATCAGAGGCGGGGCATCAGAGGCGGGGAAACATAGGTGGGGAATCAGATATGGGGAATCAGAGCTGGGGAATCAGAGGCGATGAATCAGAGATGGCGAATCAGAGGTGGGGAATCAGAGGCGGGGAATAAGACATGGGGAATCAGAGGCTGGGAATCAGATGCGGGGAATCAGAGACGGGGAATCAGAGTTGGGGAATCAGAGGCGGGGAATCAGAGTTGGGGAATCAGAGGCGGGGAATCAGATATGGGGAAACAGAGGCAGGGAATCAGAGGCGGGGAAACGGAGGCTGTGAATCAGATATGGGGAATCAGAGGAGGGGAATCAGAGGTTGGGAATCAGAGGCAGGGAATCAGAGGTGGGGATTCAGAGGCAGGGAATCAGATGCGGGGAATCTGAGGCGGGGATTCAGAGCTGGGGAATCAGTGCGGGGAATCAGAGTTGGGGAATCAGAGGCGGGGAATTAGATATGGGGAAACAGAGGCGGGAATCAGAGGCGGGGAAACAGAGGCAGGGAATCAGATATGGGGAATCAGAGGTGGGGAATCAGAGGCAGGGAATCAGATGTGCGGAATCAGAGATGGGGAATCAGAGGCAGGGAATCAGAATCAGAAGCGGGGAATCAGAGGCCGGGAATCAGAGGCCGGGAATTAGATGCCGGGAATAAGAGGCCGGGAATCAGAGGTGGGGAATCAGAGTCCGGGAATCAGATATGGGGAATCAGAGATGGGGAATCAGAGGCGGGGAATCAGACGCGGGGAATCAGAGGTGGTGAATCAGACCTGGGGAATCAGAGGCGGGGAATCAGTGTTGGGGAATCAGAGGCGGGGAATCAGATATGAGGAAACAGAGGCAGGGAATCAGAGGCGGGGAAACAGAGGCGGGGAATCAGATATGGGGAATCAGAGGTGGGGAATCAGAGGTTGGGAATAAGAGGCATGGAATCAGAGGCGGGGCATCAGAGGCGGGGAAACATAGGTGGGGAATCAGATATGGGGAATCAGAGGTTGGGAATCAGAGGAGATGAATCAGAGATGGCGAATCAGAGGCGGGGAATAAGACTTGGGGAATCAGAGGCTGGGAATCAGACGCGGGGAATCAGAGGCGGGGAATCAGAGCTGGGGAATCAGAGGCGGGGAATCAGAGTTGGGGAATCAGAGGTGGGGAATCAGATATGGGGAAACAGAGGCGGGGAATCAGAGGCAGGGAAACGGAGGCGGGGAATCAGATATGGGGAATCAGAGGAGGGGAATCAGAGGTTGGGAATCAGAGGCAGGGAATCAGAGGTGGGGATTCAGAGGCAGGAAATCAGATGCGGGGAATCTGAGGCGGGGATTCAGAGCTGGGGAATCAGTGCGGGGAATCAGAGTTGGGGAATCAGAGGCGGGGAATTAGATATGGGGAAACAGAGGCGGGGAATCAGAGGCGGGGAAACAGAGGCGGGGAATCAGATATGGGGAATCAGAAGTGGGGAATCAGAGGCAGGGAATCAGATGTGCGGAATCAGAGATGGGGAATCAGAGGCAGGGAATCAGAATCAGAAGCGGGGAATCAGAGGCCGGGAATCAGAGGCCGGGAATCAGATGCCGGGAATAAGAGGCCGGGAATCAGAGGTGGGGAATCAGAGTCCGGGAATCAGATATGGGGAATCAGAGGCGGGGAATGAGATATGGGGAATCAGAGGCGGGGAAACAGAGGCGGGGAATCACATATGGGGAATCAGAGGTGGCGAATCAAAGGCGGGGAATCAGATATGGGGAAACAGAGGCGGGGAATCAGAGGCGGGGAAACAGAGGCGGGGAATCAGATATGGGGAATCAGAGGTGGGGAATCAGAGGCCGGGAATCAGAGGCCGGGAATTAGAGGTGGGGAATAAGAGGCAGGGAATCAGATGTGCAGAATCAGAGTTGGGGAATCAGAGTCGGGGAATCAGATATTGGGTAACAGAGGCGGGGAATCAGAGGCAGGGAAATGGAGGTGGGGAATCAGATATGGGGAATCAGAGGAGGGGAATCAGAGGTTGGGAATCAGAGGCAGGGAATCAGAGGTGGGGATTCAGAGGCAGGGAATCAGATGCGGGGAATCAGAGGTGGGGATTAAGAGGCAGGGAATCACAGGCAGGGAATCAGACGTGGGGAATCAGATGCGGGGAATCATAGCTGGCGAATCACAGGCGGGGATTCAGAGTTGGGGAATCAGTGGCGGGGAATCAGAGGCAGGGAATAAGAGGCCGGGAATCAGTGGTGGGGAATAAGAGGCAGGGAATCAGATGTGCAGAATCAGAGCTGGGGAATCAGAGGCAGGGAATCAGAGTCGGGGAATCAGAGGCGGGGAATCAGAGGCCGGGAATCAGAGGCCGGGAATGAGAGGTCGGGAATCAGAGGCCGGGAATCAGAGGCCGGGAATCAGAGGTGGGGAATAAGAGGCCGGGAATCAGAGGCGGGGAATCAGACGCGGGGAATCAGAGGTGGTGAATCAGAGCTGGGGAATCAGAGGCGGGGAATCAGTGTTGGGGAATCAGAGGCGGGGAATCAGATATGAGGAAACAGAGGCAGGGAATCAGAGGCGGGGAAACAGAGGCGGGGTATCAGATATCAGATATGGGGAATCAGAGGTGTGGAATCAGAGGTTGGGAATCAGAGGCATGGAATCATCGGCGGGGCATCAGAGGCGGGGAATCAGAGGCAGGGAATCGGATGTGCGGAATCAGAGATAGGGAATCAGAGGTGGGGAATCAGAGTCCGAGAATCAGAGATGGGGAATCAGAGGCGGGGAATCAGAGGCGGGGAAACATAGGTGGGGAGTAAGATATGGGGAATCAGAGGTGGGGAATCAGAGGTGATGTATCAGAGATGGCGAATCAGAGGCGGGGAATCAGAGGCAAGAAATCAGACATGGGGAATCAGAGGCTGGGAATCAGACGCGGTGAATCAGAGGCGGGGAATCAGAGCTGGGGAATCAGAGGCGGGGAATCAGAGTTGGGGAATCAGAGGCGGGGAATCAGATATGGGGAAACAGAGGCGGGCAATCAGAGGCAGGGAAACGGAGGCGGGGAATCAGATATGGGGAATCAGAGGAGGGGAATCAGAGTTTGGGAATCAGAGGCAGGGAATCAGAGGTGGGGATTCAGAGGCAGGGAATCAGATGCGGGGAATCAGATGCGGGGAATGAGATATGGGGAATCAGAGGCGGGGAATCAGAGGCGGGGAATCAGAGGCGGGGAATCAGAGGCAGGGAATCAGACACGGGGAATCAGAGGCGGGGAATCAGAGATGGGGAATCAGAGGCGGGGAATCAGAGGAGGGGAATCAGAGTTTGGGAATCAGAGGCAGGGAATCAGAGGTGGGGATTCAGAGGCAGGGAATCAGATGCGGGGAATCTGAGGCGGGGATTCAGAGCTGGGGAATCAGTGCGGGGAATCAGAGTTGGGGAATCAGAGGCGGGGAATTAGATATGGGGAAACAGAGGCGGGGAATCAGAGGCGGGGAAACAGAGGCGGGGAATCAGATATGGGGAATCAGAAGTGCGGAATCAGAGGCAGGGAATCAGATGTGCGGAATCAGAGATGGGGAATCAGAGGCAGGGAATCAGAATCAGAAGCGGGGAATCAGAGGCCGGGAATCAGAGGCCGGGAATCAGATGCCGGGAATAAGAGGCCGGGAATCAGAGGTGGGGAATCAGAGTCCGGGAATCAGATATGGGGAATCAGAGGTGGGGAATCAGAGGCCGGGAATCAGAGGCCGGGAATTAGAGGTGGGGAATAAGAGGCAGGGAATCAGATGTGCAGAATCAGAGTTGGGGAATCAGAGTCGGGGAATCAGATATTGGGTAACAGAGGCGGGGAATCAGAGGCAGGGAAATGGAGGTGGGGAATCAGATATGGGGAATCAGAGGAGGGGAATCAGAGGTTGGGAATCAGAGGCAGGGAATCAGAGGTGGGGATTCAGAGGCAGGGAATCAGATGCGGGGAATCAGAGGTGGGGAATAAGAGGCAGGGAATCACAGGCAGGGAATCAGACGTGGGGAATCAGATGCGGGGAATCATAGCTGGCGAATCACAGGCGGGGAATCAGAGTTGGGGAATCAGAGGCGGGGAATCAGATATGGGGAATCAGAAGTGGGGAATCAGAGGCAGGGAATCAGATGTGCGGAATCAGAGATGGGGAATCAGAGGCAGGGAATCAGAATCAGAAGCGGGGAATCAGAGGCCGGGAATCAGAGGCCGGGAATCAGATGCCGGGAATAAGAGGCCGGGAATCAGAGGTGGGGAATCAGAGTCCGGGAATCAGATATGGGGAATCAGAGGCGGGGAATGAGATATGGGGAATCAGAGGCGGGGAAACAGAGGCGGGGAATCACATATGGGGAATCAGAGGTGGCGAATCAAAGGCGGGGAATCAGATATGGGGAAACAGAGGCGGGGAATCAGAGGCGGGGAAACAGAGGCGGGGAATCAGATATGGGGAATCAGAGGTGGGGAATCAGAGGTTGGGAATCAGAGGCAGGGAATCAGAGGCAGGGAATCAAACACGGGGAATCAGAGGCGGGGAATCAGAGCTGGGGATCAGAGGTGGGGAATCAAAGTTGGGGAATCAGAGGCGGGGAATCAGATATGGGGAAACAGAGGCGGGAAATCAGAGGCGGGGAAACAGAGGCGGGGAATCAGATATGGGGAATCAGAGGTGGGGAATCAGAGGTTGGGAATCAGAGGCAGGGAATCAGAGGCAGGGAATCAGAGGCAGGGAATCAGAGGCAGGGAATCAGATGTGCGGAATCAGAGATGGGGAATCAGAGGCAGGGAAACAGAGGCGGGGAATCAGAGGCGGGGAATCAGAGGCCGGGAATCAGAGGCCGGGAATGAGAGGCCGGGAATGAGAGGCCGGGAATGAGAGGCCGGGAATCAGAGGCCGGGAATCAGAGGTGGGGAATAAGAGGCAGGGAATCAGATGTGCAGAATCAGAGATGGGGAATCAGAGGCAGGGAATCAGAGTCGGGGAATCAGAGGCGGGGAATCAGAGGCCGGGAATCAGAGGCCGGGAATGAGAGGTCGGGAATCAGAGGCCGGGAATCAGAGGCCGGGAATCAGAGGTGGGGAATAAGAGGCCGGGAATCAGAGGCGGGGAATCAGACGCGGGGAATCAGAGGTGGTGAATCAGAGCTGGGGAATCAGAGGCGGGGAATCAGTGTTGGGGAATCAGAGGCGGGGAATCAGATATGAGGAAACAGAGGCAGGGAATCAGAGGCGGGGAAACAGAGGCGGGGAATCAGATATCAGATATGGGGAATCAGAGGTGTGGAATCAGAGGTTGGGAATCAGAGGCATGGAATCATCGGCGGGGCATCAGAGGCGGGGAATCAGAGGCAGGGAATCGGATGTGCGGAATCAGAGATAGGGAATCAGAGGTGGGGAATCAGAGTCCGCGAATCAGAGATGGGGAATCAGAGGCGGGGAATCAGAGGCGGGGAAACATAGGTGGGGAATAAGATATGGGGAATCAGAGGTGGGGAATCAGAGGTGATGAATCAGAGATGGAGAATCAGAGGCGGGGAATCAGAGGCAAGAAATCAGACATGGGGAATCAGAGGCTGGGAATCAGACGCGGTGAATCAGAGGCGGGGAATCAGAACTGGGGAATCAGAGGCGGGGAATCAGAGTTGGGGAATCAGAGGCGGGGAATCAGATATGGGGAAACAGAGGCGGGCAATCAGAGGCAGGGAAACGGAGGCGGGGAATCAGATATGGGGAATCAGAGGAGGGGAATCAGAGTTTGGGAATCAGAGGCAGGGAATCAGAGGTGGGGATTCAGAGGCAGGGAATCAGATGCGGGGAATCAGAGGCGGGGAATGAGATATGGGGAATCAGAGGCGGGGAATCAGAGGCGGGGAATCAGAGGCGGGGAATCAGAGGCAGGGAATCAGACACGGGGAATCAGAGGCGGGGAATCAGAGATGGGGAATCAGAGGCGGGGAATCAGAGGAGGGGAATCAGAGTTTGGGAATCAGAGGCAGGGAATCAGAGGTGGGGATTCAGAGGCAGGGAATCAGATGCGGGGAATCTGAGGCGGGGATTCAGAGCTGGGGAATCAGTGCGGGGAATCAGAGTTGGGGAATCAGAGGCGGGGAATTAGATATGGGGAAACAGAGGCGGGGAATCAGAGGCGGGGAAACAGAGGCGGGGAATCAGATATGGGGAATCAGAAGTGCGGAATCAGAGGCAGGGAATCAGATGTGCGGAATCAGAGATGGGGAATCAGAGGCAGGGAATCAGAATCAGAAGCGGGGAATCAGAGGCCGGGAATCAGAGGCCGGGAATCAGATGCCGGGAATAAGAGGCCGGGAATCAGAGGTGGGGAATCAGAGTCCGGGAATCAGATATGGGGAATCAGAGGTGGGGAATCAGAGGCCGGGAATCAGAGGCCGGGAATTAGAGGTGGGGAATAAGAGGCAGGGAATCAGATGTGCAGAATCAGAGTTGGGGAATCAGAGTCGGGGAATCAGATATTGGGTAACAGAAGCGGGGAATCAGAGGCAGGGAAATGGAGGTGGGGAATCAGATATGGGGAATCAGAGGAGGGGAATCAGAGGTTGGGAATCAGAGGCAGGGAATCCGAGGTGGGGATTCAGAGGCAGGGAATCAGATGCGGGGAATCAGAGGTGGGGAATAAGAGGCAGGGAATCACAGGCAGGGAATCAGACGTGGGGAATCAGATGCGGGGAATCATAGCTGGCGAATCACAGGCGGGGAATCAGAGTTGGGGAATCAGAGGCGGGGAATCAGATATGGGGAATCAGAGGAGGGGAATCAGAGGTGGGGAAACAGAGACGGTGAATCAGACATGGGGAATCAGAGGCGGGGGATCAGAGGTGGTGAATCAGAGATGGGGAATCAGAGGCGGGGAATCAGAGGCAGGGATTCAGACGCGGGGAATCAGAGACGGGGAATCAGAGCTGGGGAATCAGAGGCGGGCTATCAGAGTTGGGGAATCAGCGGCGGGGAATCAGATATGGGGAATCAGAGGCGGGGAATCAGAGCTGGGGAATGAGAGGCCGGGAATCAGATATGGGGAAACAGAGGCGGGGAATAAGAGGCGGGGAAACAGAGGTGGGGAATCAGATATGGGGAATCAGAGGTGGGGAATCAGAGGTTGGGAATCAGTGGCAGGGAATCAAAGGCGGGGAATCAGAATTGGGGAATCAGAGATAGGGAATCAGAGATGGGGAATCAGAGGCGGGGAATCAGACGCGGGGAATCAGAGGTGGTGAATCAGACCTGGGGAATCAGAGGCGTGGAATCAGTGTTGGGGAATCAGAGGCGGGGAATCAGATATGAGGAAACAGAGGCAGGGAATCAGAGGCGGGGAAACAGAGGCGGGGAATCAGATATGGGGAATCAGAGGTGGGGAATCAGAGGTTGGGAATAAGAGGCATGGAATCAGAGGCGGGGCATCAGAGGCGGGGAAACATAGGTGGGGAATCAGATATGGGGAATCAGAGGTTGGGAATCAGAGGCGATGAATCAGAGATGGCGAATCAGAGGCGGGGAATAAGGCTTGGGGAATCAGAGGCTGGGAATCAGACGCGGGGAATCAGAGGCGGGGAATCAGAGCTGGGGAATCAGAGGCGGGGAATCAGAGTTGGGGAATCAGAGGCGGGGAATCAGATATGGGGAAACAGAGGCGGGGAATCAGAGGCAGGGAAACGGAGGCGGGGAATCAGATATGGGGAATCAGAGGAGGGGAATCAGAGGTTGGGAATCAGAGGCAGGGAATCAGAGGTGGGGATTCAGAGGCAGGAAATCAGATGCGGGGAATCTGAGGCGGGGATTCAGAGCTGGGGAATCAGTGCGGGGAATCAGAGTTGGGGAATCAGAGGCGGGGAATTAGATATGGGGAAACAGAGGCGGGGAATCAGAGGCGGGGAAACAGAGGCGGGGAATCAGATATGGGGAATCAGAAGTGGGGAATCAGAGGCAGGGAATCAGATGTGCGGAATCAGAGATGGGGAATCAGAGGCAGGGAATCAGAATCAGAAGCGGGGAATCAGAGGCCGGGAATCAGAGGCCGGGAATCAGATGCCGTGAATAAGAGGCCGGGAATCAGAGGTGGGGAATCAGAGTCCGGGAATCAGATATGGGGAATCAGAGGCGGGGAATGAGATATGGGGAATCAGAGGCGGGGAAACAGAGGCGGGGAATCACATATGGGGAATCAGAGGTGGCGAATCAAAGGCGGGGAATCAGATATGGGGAAACAGAGGCGGGGAATCAGAGGCGGGGAAACAGAGGCGGGGAATCAGATATGGGGAATCAGAGGTGGGGAATCAGAGGCCGGGAATCAGAGGCCGGGAATTAGAGGTGGGGAATAAGAGGCAGGGAATCAGATGTGCAGAATCAGAGTTGGGGAATCAGAGTCGGGGAATCAGATATTGGGTAACAGAGGCGGGGAATCAGAGGCAGGGAAATGGAGGTGGGGAATCAGATATGGGGAATCAGAGGAGGGGAATCAGAGGTTGGGAATCAGAGGCAGGGAATCAGAGGTGGGGATTCAGAGTCAGGGAATCAGATGCGGGGAATCAGAGGTGGGGATAAAGAGGCAGGGAATCACAGGCAGGGAATCAGACGTGGGGAATCAGATGCGGGGAATCATAGCTGGCGAATCACAGGCGGGGATTCAGAGTTGGGGAATCAGTGGCGGGGAATCAGAGGCAGGGAATAAGAGGCCGGGAATCAGTGGTGGGGAATAAGAGGCGGGGAATCAGATGTGCAGAATCAGAGATGGGGAATCAGAGGCAGGGAATCAGAGTTTGGGAATCAGAGGCAGGGAATCAGAGGTGGGGATTCAGAGGCAGGGAATCAGATGCGGGGAATCAGAGGCGGGGAATGAGATATGGGGAATCAGAGGCGGGGAATCAGAGGCGGGGAATCAGAGGCGGGGAATCAGAGGCAGGGAATCAGACACGGGGAATCAGAGGCGGGGAATCAGAGATGGGGAATCAGAGGCGGGGAATCAGAGGAGGGGAATCAGAGTTTGGGAATCAGAGGCAGGGAATCAGAGGTGGGGATTCAGAGGCAGGGAATCAGATGCGGGGAATCTGAGGCGGGGATTCAGAGCTGGGGAATCAGTGCGGGGAATCAGAGTTGGGGAATCAGAGGCGGGGAATTAGATATGGGGAAACAGAGGCGGGGAATCAGAGGCGGGGAAACAGAGGCGGGGAATCAGATATGGGGAATCAGAAGTGCGGAATCAGAGGCAGGGAATCAGATGTGCGGAATCAGAGATGGGGAATCAGAGGCAGGGAATCAGAATCAGAAGCGGGGAATCAGAGGCCGGGAATCAGAGGCCGGGAATCAGATGCCGGGAATAAGAGGCCGGGAATCAGAGGTGGGGAATCAGAGTCCGGGAATCAGATATGGGGAATCAGAGGTGGGGAATCAGAGGCCGGGAATCAGAGGCCGGGAATTAGAGGTGGGGAATAAGAGGCAGGGAATCAGATGTGCAGAATCAGAGTTGGGGAATCAGAGTCGGGGAATCAGATATTGGGTAACAGAAGCGGGGAATCAGAGGCAGGGAAATGGAGGTGGGGAATCAGATATGGGGAATCAGAGGAGGGGAATCAGAGGTTGGGAATCAGAGGCAGGGAATCCGAGGTGGGGATTCAGAGGCAGGGAATCAGATGCGGGGAATCAGAGGTGGGGAATAAGAGGCAGGGAATCACAGGCAGGGAATCAGACGTGGGGAATCAGATGCGGGGAATCATAGCTGGCGAATCACAGGCGGGGAATCAGAGTTGGGGAATCAGAGGCGGGGAATCAGATATGGGGAATCAGAGGAGGGGAATCAGAGGTGGGGAAACAGAGACGGTGAATCAGACATGGGGAATCAGAGGCGGGGGATCAGAGGTGGTGAATCAGAGATGGGGAATCAGAGGCGGGGAATCAGAGGCCGGGAATCAGTGGTGGGGAATAAGAGGCGGGGAATCAGATGTGCAGAATCAGAGATGGGGAATCAGAGGCAGGGAATCAGAGTTTGGGAATCAGAGGCAGGGAATCAGAGGTGGGGATTCAGAGGCAGGGAATCAGATGCGGGGAATCAGAGGCGGGGAATGAGATATGGGGAATCAGAGGCGGGGAATCAGAGGCGGGGAATCAGAGGCGGGGAATCAGAGGCAGGGAATCAGACACGGGGAATCAGAGGCGGGGAATCAGAGATGGGGAATCAGAGGCGGGGAATCAGAGGAGGGGAATCAGAGTTTGGGAATCAGAGGCAGGGAATCAGAGGTGGGGATTCAGAGGCAGGGAATCAGATGCGGGGAATCTGAGGCGGGGATTCAGAGCTGGGGAATCAGTGCGGGGAATCAGAGTTGGGGAATCAGAGGCGGGGAATTAGATATGGGGAAACAGAGGCGGGGAATCAGAGGCGGGGAAACAGAGGCGGGGAATCAGATATGGGGAATCAGAAGTGCGGAATCAGAGGCAGGGAATCAGATGTGCGGAATCAGAGATGGGGAATCAGAGGCAGGGAATCAGAATCAGAAGCGGGGAATCAGAGGCCGGGAATCAGAGGCCGGGAATCAGATGCCGGGAATAAGAGGCCGGGAATCAGAGGTGGGGAATCAGAGTCCGGGAATCAGATATGGGGAATCAGAGGTGGGGAATCAGAGGCCGGGAATCAGAGGCCGGGAATTAGAGGTGGGGAATAAGAGGCAGGGAATCAGATGTGCAGAATCAGAGTTGGGGAATCAGAGTCGGGGAATCAGATATTGGGTAACAGAAGCGGGGAATCAGAGGCAGGGAAATGGAGGTGGGGAATCAGATATGGGGAATCAGAGGAGGGGAATCAGAGGTTGGGAATCAGAGGCAGGGAATCCGAGGTGGGGATTCAGAGGCAGGGAATCAGATGCGGGGAATCAGAGGTGGGGAATAAGAGGCAGGGAATCACAGGCAGGGAATCAGACGTGGGGAATCAGATGCGGGGAATCATAGCTGGCGAATCACAGGCGGGGAATCAGAGTTGGGGAATCAGAGGCGGGGAATCAGATATGGGGAATCAGAGGAGGGGAATCAGAGGTGGGGAAACAGAGACGGTGAATCAGACATGGGGAATCAGAGGCGGGGGATCAGAGGTGGTGAATCAGAGATGGGGAATCAGAGGCGGGGAATCAGAGGCAGGGATTCAGACGCGGGGAATCAGAGACGGGGAATCAGAGCTGGGGAATCAGAGGCGGGCTATCAGAGTTGGGGAATCAGCGGCGGGGAATCAGATATGGGGAATCAGAGGCGGGGAATCAGAGCTGGGGAATGAGAGGCCGGGAATCAGATATGGGGAAACAGAGGCGGGGAATAAGAGGCGGGGAAACAGAGGTGGGGAATCAGATATGGGGAATCAGAGGTGGGGAATCAGAGGTTGGGAATCAGTGGCAGGGAATCAAAGGCGGGGAATCAGAATTGGGGAATCAGAGATAGGGAATCAGAGATGGGGAATCAGAGGCGGGGAATCAGACGCGGGGAATCAGAGGTGGTGAATCAGACCTGGGGAATCAGAGGCGTGGAATCAGTGTTGGGGAATCAGAGGCGGGGAATCAGATATGAGGAAACAGAGGCAGGGAATCAGAGGCGGGGAAACAGAGGCGGGGAATCAGATATGGGGAATCAGAGGTGGGGAATCAGAGGTTGGGAATAAGAGGCATGGAATCAGAGGCGGGGCATCAGAGGCGGGGAAACATAGGTGGGGAATCAGATATGGGGAATCAGAGGTTGGGAATCAGAGGCGATGAATCAGAGATGGCGAATCAGAGGCGGGGAATAAGGCTTGGGGAATCAGAGGCTGGGAATCAGACGCGGGGAATCAGAGGCGGGGAATCAGAGCTGGGGAATCAGAGGCGGGGAATCAGAGTTGGGGAATCAGAGGCGGGGAATCAGATATGGGGAAACAGAGGCGGGGAATCAGAGGCAGGGAAACGGAGGCGGGGAATCAGATATGGGGAATCAGAGGAGGGGAATCAGAGGTTGGGAATCAGAGGCAGGGAATCAGAGGTGGGGATTCAGAGGCAGGAAATCAGATGCGGGGAATCTGAGGCGGGGATTCAGAGCTGGGGAATCAGTGCGGGGAATCAGAGTTGGGGAATCAGAGGCGGGGAATTAGATATGGGGAAACAGAGGCGGGGAATCAGAGGCGGGGAAACAGAGGCGGGGAATCAGATATGGGGAATCAGAAGTGGGGAATCAGAGGCAGGGAATCAGATGTGCGGAATCAGAGATGGGGAATCAGAGGCAGGGAATCAGAATCAGAAGCGGGGAATCAGAGGCCGGGAATCAGAGGCCGGGAATCAGATGCCGTGAATAAGAGGCCGGGAATCAGAGGTGGGGAATCAGAGTCCGGGAATCAGATATGGGGAATCAGAGGCGGGGAATGAGATATGGGGAATCAGAGGCGGGGAAACAGAGGCGGGGAATCACATATGGGGAATCAGAGGTGGCGAATCAAAGGCGGGGAATCAGATATGGGGAAACAGAGGCGGGGAATCAGAGGCGGGGAAACAGAGGCGGGGAATCAGATATGGGGAATCAGAGGTGGGGAATCAGAGGCCGGGAATCAGAGGCCGGGAATTAGAGGTGGGGAATAAGAGGCAGGGAATCAGATGTGCAGAATCAGAGTTGGGGAATCAGAGTCGGGGAATCAGATATTGGGTAACAGAGGCGGGGAATCAGAGGCAGGGAAATGGAGGTGGGGAATCAGATATGGGGAATCAGAGGAGGGGAATCAGAGGTTGGGAATCAGAGGCAGGGAATCAGAGGTGGGGATTCAGAGTCAGGGAATCAGATGCGGGGAATCAGAGGTGGGGATAAAGAGGCAGGGAATCACAGGCAGGGAATCAGACGTGGGGAATCAGATGCGGGGAATCATAGCTGGCGAATCACAGGCGGGGATTCAGAGTTGGGGAATCAGTGGCGGGGAATCAGAGGCAGGGAATAAGAGGCCGGGAATCAGTGGTGGGGAATAAGAGGCGGGGAATCAGATGTGCAGAATCAGAGATGGGGAATCAGAGGCAGGGAATCAGAGTCGGGGAATCAGAGGCGGGGAATCAGAGGCCGGGAATCAGAGGCCGGGAATGAGAGGTCGGGAATCAGAGGCCGGGAATCAGAGGCCGGGAATCAGAGGTGGGGAATAAGAGGCCGGGAATCAGAGGCGGGGAATCCGACGCGGGGAATCAGAGGTGGTGAATCAGAGCTGGGGAATCAGAGGCGGGGAATCAGTGTTGGGGAATCAGAGGCGGGGAATCAGATATGAGGAAACAGAGGCAGGGAATCAGAGGCGGGGAAACAGAGGCGGGGAATCAGATATCAGATATGGGGAATCAGAGGTGTGGAATCAGAGGTTGGGAATCAGAGGCATGGAATCATCGGCGGGGCATCAGAGGCGGGGAATCAGAGGCAGGGAATCGGATGTGCGGAATCAGAGATAGGGAATCAGAGGTGGGGAATCAGAGTCCGAGAATCAGAGATGGGGGATCAGAGGCGGGGAATCAGAGGCGGGGAAACATAGGTGGGGAGTAAGATATGGGGAATCAGAGGTGGGGAATCAGAGGTGATGTATCAGAGATGGCGAATCAGAGGCGGGGAATCAGAGGCAAGAAATCAGACATGGGGAATCAGAGGCTGGGAATCAGACGCGGTGAATCAGAGGCGGGGAATCAGAGCTGGGGAATCAGAGGCGGGGAATCAGAGTTGGGGAATCAGAGGCGGGGAATCAGATATGGGGAAACAGAGGCGGGCAATCAGAGGCAGGGAAACGGAGGCGGGGAATCAGATATGGGGAATCAGAGGAGGGGAATCAGAGTTTGGGAATCAGAGGCAGGGAATCAGAGGTGGGGATTCAGAGGCAGGGAATCAGATGCGGGGAATCAGAGGCGGGGAATGAGATATGGGGAATCAGAGGCGGGGAATCAGAGGCGGGGAATCAGAGGCGGGGAATCAGAGGCAGGGAATCAGACACGGGGAATCAGAGGCGGGGAATCAGAGATGGGGAATCAGAGGCGGGGAATCAGAGGAGGCGAATCAGAGTTTGGTAATCAGATGCAGGGAATCAGAGGTGTGGATTCAGAGGCAGGGAATCAGATGCGGGGAATCTGAGGCGGGGATTCAGAGCTGGGGAATCAGTGCGGGGAATCAGAGTTGGGAAATCAGAGGCGGGTAATTAGATATGGGGAAACAGAGGCGGGGAATCAGAGGCGGGGAAACAGAGGCGGGGAATCAGATATGGGGAATCAGAAGTGCGGAATCAGAGGCAGGGAATCAGATGTGCGGAATCAGAGATGGGGAATCAGAGGCAGGGAATCAGAATCAGAAGCGGGGAATCAGAGGCCGGGAATCAGAGGCCGGGAATCCGATGCCGGGAATAAGAGGCCGGGAATCAGAGGTGGGGAATCAGAGTCCGGGAATCAGATATGGGGAATCAGAGGTGGGGAATCAGAGGCCGGGAATCAGAGGCCGGGAATTAGAGGTGGGGAATAAGAGGCAGGGAATCAGATGTGCAGAATCAGAGTTGGGGAATCAGAGTCGGGGAATCAGATATTGGGTAACAGAGGCGGGGAATCAGAGGCAGGGAAATGGAGGTGGGGAATCAGATATGGGGAATCAGAGGAGGGGAATCAGAGGTTGGGAATCAGAGGCAGGGAATCAGAGGTGGGGATTCAGAGGCAGGGAATCAGATGCGGGGAATCAGAGGTGGGGAATAAGAGGCAGGGAATCACAGGCAGGGAATCAGACGTGGGGAATCAGATGCGGGGAATCATAGCTGGCGAATCACAGGCGGGGAATCAGAGTTGGGGAATCAGAGGCGGGGAATCAGATATGGGGAATCAGAGGCGGGGAATCAGAGGTGGGGAAACAGAGGCGGTGAATCAGACATGGGCAATCAGAGGCGGGGGATCAGAGGTGGTGAATCAGAGATGGGGAATCAGAGGCGGGGAATCAGAGGCAGGGATTCAGACGCGGGGAATCAGAGGCGGGGAATCAGAGCTGGGGAATCAGAGGCGGGCTATCAGAGTTGGGGAATCAGCGGCGGGGAATCAGATATGGGGAATCAGAGGCGGGGAATCAGAGCTGGGGAATGAGAGGCCGGGAATCAGATATGGGGAAACGGAGGCGGGGAATAAGAGGCGGGGAAACAGAGGCGGGGAATCAGATATGGGGAATCAGAGGTGGGGAATCAGAGGTTGGGAATCAGTGGCAGGGAATCAAAGGCGGGGAATCAGAATTGGGGAATCAGAGATAGGGAATCAGAGATGGGGAATCAGAGGTGGGGAATCAGACGCGGGGAATCAGAGGTGGTGAATCAGACCTGGGGAATCAGAGGCGGGGAATCAGTGTTGGGGAATCAGAGGCGGGGAATCAGATATGAGGAAACAGAGGCAGGGAATCAGAGGCGGGGAAACAGAGGCGGGGAATCAGATATGGGGAATCAGAGGTGGGGAATCAGAGGTTGGGAATCAGAGGCATGGAATCAGAGGCGGGGCATCAGAGGCGGGGAAACATAGGTGGGGAATCAGATATGGGGAATCAGAGGTGGGGAATCAGAGGCGATGAATCAGAGATGGCGAATCAGAGGCGGGGAATAAGACTTGGGGAATCAGAGGCTGGGAATCAGACGCGGGGAATCAGAGGCGGGGAATCAGAGCTGGGGAATCAGAGGCGGGGAATCAGAGTTGGGGAATCAGAGGCGGGGAATCAGATATGGGGAAACAGAGGCGGGGAATCAGAGGCAGGGAAACGGAGGCGGGGAATCAGATATGGGGAATCAGAGGAGGGGAATCAGAGGTTGGGAATCAGAGGCAGGGAATCAGAGGTGGGGATTCAGAGGCAGGGAATCAGATGCGGGGAATCTGAGGCGGGGATTCAGAGCTGGGGAATCAGTGCGGGGAATCAGAGTTGGGGAATCAGAGGCGGGGAATTAGATATGGGGAAACAGAGGCGGGGAATCAGAGGCGGGGAAACAGAGGCGGGGAATCAGATATGGGGAATCAGAAGTGGGGAATCAGAGGCAGGGAATCAGATGTGCGGAATCAGAGATGGGGAATCAGAGGCAGGGAATCAGAATCAGAAGCGGGGAATCAGAGGCCGGGAATCAGAGGCCGGGAATCAGATGCCGGGAATAAGAGGCCGGGAATCAGAGGTGGGGAATCAGAGTCCGGGAATCAGATATGGGGAATCAGAGGCGGGGAATCACATATGGGGAATCAGAGGTGGCGAATCAAAGGCGGGGAATCAGATATGGGGAAACAGAGGCGGGGAATCAGAGGCGGGGAAACAGAGGCGGGGAATCAGATATGGGGAATCAGAGGTGGGGAATCAGAGGTTGGGAATCAGAGGCAGGGAATCAGAGGCAGGGAATCAAACACGGGGAATCAGAGGCGGGGAATCAGAGCTGGGGATCAGAGGTGGGGAATCAAAGTTGGGGAATCAGAGGCGGGGAATCAGAGGAGGCGAATCAGAGTTTGGTAATCAGATGCAGGGAATCAGAGGTGTGGATTCAGAGGCAGGGAATCAGATGCGGGGAATCTGAGGCGGGGATTCAGAGCTGGGGAATCAGTGCGGGGAATCAGAGTTGGGAAATCAGAGGCGGGTAATTAGATATGGGGAAACAGAGGCGGGGAATCAGAGGCGGGGAAACAGAGGCGGGGAATCAGATATGGGGAATCAGAAGTGCGGAATCAGAGGCAGGGAATCAGATGTGCGGAATCAGAGATGGGGAATCAGAGGCAGGGAATCAGAATCAGAAGCGGGGAATCAGAGGCCGGGAATCAGAGGCCGGGAATCCGATGCCGGGAATAAGAGGCCGGGAATCAGAGGTGGGGAATCAGAGTCCGGGAATCAGATATGGGGAATCAGAGGTGGGGAATCAGAGGCCGGGAATCAGAGGCCGGGAATTAGAGGTGGGGAATAAGAGGCAGGGAATCAGATGTGCAGAATCAGAGTTGGGGAATCAGAGTCGGGGAATCAGATATTGGGTAACAGAGGCGGGGAATCAGAGGCAGGGAAATGGAGGTGGGGAATCAGATATGGGGAATCAGAGGAGGGGAATCAGAGGTTGGGAATCAGAGGCAGGGAATCAGAGGTGGGGATTCAGAGGCAGGGAATCAGATGCGGGGAATCAGAGGTGGGGAATAAGAGGCAGGGAATCACAGGCAGGGAATCAGACGTGGGGAATCAGATGCGGGGAATCATAGCTGGCGAATCACAGGCGGGGAATCAGAGTTGGGGAATCAGAGGCGGGGAATCAGATATGGGGAATCAGAGGCGGGGAATCAGAGGTGGGGAAACAGAGGCGGTGAATCAGACATGGGCAATCAGAGGCGGGGGATCAGAGGTGGTGAATCAGAGATGGGGAATCAGAGGCGGGGAATCAGAGGCAGGGATTCAGACGCGGGGAATCAGAGGCGGGGAATCAGAGCTGGGGAATCAGAGGCGGGCTATCAGAGTTGGGGAATCAGCGGCGGGGAATCAGATATGGGGAATCAGAGGCGGGGAATCAGAGCTGGGGAATGAGAGGCCGGGAATCAGATATGGGGAAACGGAGGCGGGGAATAAGAGGCGGGGAAACAGAGGCGGGGAATCAGATATGGGGAATCAGAGGTGGGGAATCAGAGGTTGGGAATCAGTGGCAGGGAATCAAAGGCGGGGAATCAGAATTGGGGAATCAGAGATAGGGAATCAGAGATGGGGAATCAGAGGTGGGGAATCAGACGCGGGGAATCAGAGGTGGTGAATCAGACCTGGGGAATCAGAGGCGGGGAATCAGTGTTGGGGAATCAGAGGCGGGGAATCAGATATGAGGAAACAGAGGCAGGGAATCAGAGGCGGGGAAACAGAGGCGGGGAATCAGATATGGGGAATCAGAGGTGGGGAATCAGAGGTTGGGAATCAGAGGCATGGAATCAGAGGCGGGGCATCAGAGGCGGGGAAACATAGGTGGGGAATCAGATATGGGGAATCAGAGGTGGGGAATCAGAGGCGATGAATCAGAGATGGCGAATCAGAGGCGGGGAATAAGACTTGGGGAATCAGAGGCTGGGAATCAGACGCGGGGAATCAGAGGCGGGGAATCAGAGCTGGGGAATCAGAGGCGGGGAATCAGAGTTGGGGAATCAGAGGCGGGGAATCAGATATGGGGAAACAGAGGCGGGGAATCAGAGGCAGGGAAACGGAGGCGGGGAATCAGATATGGGGAATCAGAGGAGGGGAATCAGAGGTTGGGAATCAGAGGCAGGGAATCAGAGGTGGGGATTCAGAGGCAGGGAATCAGATGCGGGGAATCTGAGGCGGGGATTCAGAGCTGGGGAATCAGTGCGGGGAATCAGAGTTGGGGAATCAGAGGCGGGGAATTAGATATGGGGAAACAGAGGCGGGGAATCAGAGGCGGGGAAACAGAGGCGGGGAATCAGATATGGGGAATCAGAAGTGGGGAATCAGAGGCAGGGAATCAGATGTGCGGAATCAGAGATGGGGAATCAGAGGCAGGGAATCAGAATCAGAAGCGGGGAATCAGAGGCCGGGAATCAGAGGCCGGGAATCAGATGCCGGGAATAAGAGGCCGGGAATCAGAGGTGGGGAATCAGAGTCCGGGAATCAGATATGGGGAATCAGAGGCGGGGAATCACATATGGGGAATCAGAGGTGGCGAATCAAAGGCGGGGAATCAGATATGGGGAAACAGAGGCGGGGAATCAGAGGCGGGGAAACAGAGGCGGGGAATCAGATATGGGGAATCAGAGGTGGGGAATCAGAGGTTGGGAATCAGAGGCAGGGAATCAGAGGCAGGGAATCAAACACGGGGAATCAGAGGCGGGGAATCAGAGCTGGGGATCAGAGGTGGGGAATCAAAGTTGGGGAATCAGAGGCGGGGAATCAGATATGGGGAAACAGAGGCGGGAAATCAGAGGCGGGGAAACAGAGACGGGGAATCAGATATGGGGAATCAGAGGTGGGGAATCAGAGGTTGGGAATCAGAGTCAGGGAATCAGAGGCAGGGAATCAGAGGCAGGGAATCAGAGGCAGGGAATCAGATGTGCAGAATCAGAGATGGGGAATCAGAGGCAGGGAAACAGAGGCGGGGAATCAGAGGCGGGGAATCAGAGGCCGGGAATCAGAGGCCGGGAATGAGAGGCCGGGAATGAGAGGCCGGGAATCAGAGGCCGGGAATCAGAGGCCGGGAATCAGAGGTGGGGAATAAGAGGCAGGGAATCAGATGTGCAGAATCAGAGATGGGGAATCAGAGGCAGGGAATCAGAGTCGGGGAATCAGAGGCGGGGAATCAGAGGCCGGGAATCAGAGGCCGGGAATGAGAGGTCGGGAATCAGAGGCCGGGAATCAGATGTGTGGAATCAGAGATGGGGAATGAGAGGCAGGGAATCAGAATCAGATGCGGGGAATCAGAGGCCGGGAATCAGAGGCCGGGAATCAGAGTTGGGGAATCAGAGTCCGGGAATCAGAGATGGGGAATCAGAGGCGGGGAATGAGATATGGGGAATCAGAGGCGGGGAATCGGAGGCGGGGAAACAGAGGCGAGGAATCAGATATGGGGAATCAGAGGTGGCGAATCAAAAGCGGTGAATCAGATATGGGGAATCAGAGGCGGGGAATCAGAGGCGGGGAAACAGAGGCGAGGAATCAGATATGGGGAATCTGAGGTGGCGAATCAAAGGCGGTGAATCAGAGATGGGGAATCAGAGGCGGGGAATCAGAGGCAGGGAATCAAACACGGGGAATCAGAGGCGGTGAATCAGAGCTGGGGAATCAGAGGCGGGGAATCAGAGGCAGGGAATCAGATGTGCGGAATCAGAGATGGGGAATCAGAGGCAGGGAATCAGAGGCGGGGAATCAGACATGGGGAATCAGAAGCGGGGGATCAGAGGTGGTGAATCAGAGGTGGGGAATCAGAGGTGGGGAATCAGAGGCAGGGAATCAGACGCGGGGATTCAGAGGCGGGGAATCAGAGCTGGGGAATCAGAGGCGGGGTATCAGAGTTGGGGAATCAGAGGCGGGGAATCAGATATGGGTAAACAGAGGCGGGGAATCAGAGGCAGGGAAACGGAGGCGAGGAATCAGATATGGGGAATCAGAGGAGGGGAATCAGAGGTTGGGAATCAGAGGCAGGGAATCAGAGGTGGGGATTCAGAGGCAGGGAATCAGATGCGGGGAATCAGAGGCTGGGATTCAGAGCTGGGGAATCAGAGCGGGGAATCAGAGTTGGGGAATCAGAGGCGGGGAATTAGATATGGGGAAACAGAGGAGGGGAATCAGAGGTTGGGAATCAGAGGCAGGGAATCAGAGGTGGGGATTCAGAGGCAGGGAATCAGATGCGGGGAATCAGAGGCGGGGGTTCAGAGCTGGGGAATCAGAGCGGGGAATCAGAGTTGGGGAATCAGAGGCGGGGAAACAGAGGCGGGGAATCAGATATGGGGAATCAGAGGTGGGGAATCAGAGGCAGGGAATCAGATGTGTGGAATCAGAGATGGGGAATCAGAGGCGGTGAATCAGAATCAGAAGCGGGGAATCAGAGGCTGGGAATCAGAGGCCGGGAATCAGATGCAGGGAATAGGAGGCCGGGAATCAGAGGTGGGGAATCAGAGTCCGGGAATCAGAGGCGGGGAATCAGAGGCGGGGAATCAGAGGCAGGGAATCAGATATGGGGAATCAGAGGCGGGGAATCAGAGACGGGGAAACAGAGGCGGGGAATCAGATATGGGGAATCAGAGGCGGGGAATCAGAGTTGGGGAATCAGAGGCGGGGAATCAGATATGGGGAAACAGAGGCGGGGAATCAGAGGCAGGGAAACGGAGGCGGGGAATCAGATATGGGGAATCAGAGGAGGGGAATCAGAGGTTGGGAATCAGAGGCAGGGAATCAGAGGTGGGGATTCAGATGCAGGGAATCAGATGCGGGGAATCTGAGGCGGGGATTCAGAGCTGGGGAATCAGTGCGGGGAATCAGAGTTGGGGAATCAGAGGCGGGGAATTAGATATGGGGAAACAGAGGCGGGGAATCAGATATGGGGAATCAGAGGTGGGGAATCAGAGGCGGGGAATTAGAGGCAGGGAATCAAACACAGGGAATCAGAGGCGGGGAATCAGAGCAGGGGAATCAGAGGCGGGGAATCAGAGGTGGGGAATCAGAGGCAAGGAATCAGATATTGGGAAACAGAGGCGGGGAATCAGAGGCGGGGAAACAGAGGCGGGGAATCAGATATGGGGAATCAGAGGTGGGGAATCAGAGGTTGGGAATGAGAGGCAGGGAATCAGAGGCAAGGAATCAGAGGCGGGGAATCAGAGGCAGGGAATCAGATGTGCGGAATCAGAGATGGGGAATCAGAGGCAGGGAATCAGAGGCGGGGAATCAGAGGCTGGGAATCAGAGGCCGGGAATCAGAGGCCGGGAAACAGAGTCCGGGAATCAGAGGTGGGGAATAAGAGGCAGGGAATCAGATGTGCGGAATCAGAGATGGGGAATCAGAGGCAGGGAATCAGAAGCGCGGAATCAGAGGTGGGGAATCAGAGACAGGGAATCAGAGGCCGGGAATCAGAGGCCGGGAATCAGAGGCCGGGAATCAGAGGCCGGGAATCAGAGGTGGGGAATAAGAGGCCGGGAATCAGAGATGGGGAATCAGAGGCGGGGAATCAGAGGCGGGGAATCAGAGGCAGGGATTCAGACACGGGGAATCAGAGGCGGGGATTCAGAGCTGGGGAATCAGAGCGGGGAATCAGAGTTGGGGAATAAGAGGCCGGGAATCAGAGATGGGGAATCAGAGGCGGGGAATCAGAGGCGGGGAATCAGAGGAAGGGAATCAGATGCGGGGAATCAGAGGCGGGGATTCAGAGCTGGGGAATCAGAGCGGGGAATCAGAGTTGGGGAATCAGAGGCGGGGAATTAGATATGGGGAAACAGAGGCGGGGAATCAGAGGCGGGGAAACAGACGCGGGGAATCAGATATGGGGAATCAGAGGTGGGGAATCAGAGGCAGGGAATCAGATGTGTGGAATCAGAGATGGGGAATAAGAGGCAGGGAATCAGAATCAGATGCGGGAAATCAGAGGCCGGGAATCAGAGGCCGGGAATCAGAGGCAGGTAATCAAACACGTGGAATCAGAGGCGGGGAATCAGAGCTGGGGAATCAGAGGCGGGGAATCAGAGTTGGGGAATCAGAGGCGGGGAATCAGATATGGGGAAACAGAGGCGGGGAATCAGAGGCGGGGAATCAGAGGCGGGGAATCAGATATGGAGAATCAGAGGTGGGGAATCAGAGGTTGGGAATCAGAGTCAGGGAATCAGTGGCGGGGAATCAGAGCCGGGGAATCAGAGGCAGGGAATCAGATATGGGGAATCAGAGGCGGGGAATCAGAGGCGGGGAAACAGAGGCGGGGAATCAGATATGGGGAATCAGAGGTGGCGAATCAAAGGCGGTAAATCAGAGGCAGGGAATCAGATATGGGGAATCAGAGGTAGCGAATCAGAGGTGGGGATTCAGAGGTTGGGAATCAGAGGCATGGAATCAGAGGCGGGGCATCAGAGGCGGGGAAACAGAGGCGGGGAATAAGACATGGTGAATCAGAGGCTGGGAATCAGACGCGGGGAATCAGCGGTGGGGAATCAGAGCTGGGGAATCAGAGGCGGGGAATCAGAGTTGGGGAATCAGAGGCGGGGAATCAGATATGGGGAAACAGAGGCGGGGAATCTGAGGCAGGGAAACGGAGGCGGGGAATCAGATATGGGGAATCAGAGGAGGGGAATCAGAGGTTGGGAATCAGAGGCAGGGAATCAGAGGTGGGGATTCAGATGCAGGGAATCAGATGCGGGGAATCTGAGGCGGGGATTCAGAGCTGGGGAATCAGTGCGGGGAATCAGAGTTGGGGAATCAGAGGCGGGGAATTAGATATGGGGAAACAGAGGCGGGGAATCAGATATGGGGAATCAGAGGTGGGGAATCAGAGGCGGGGAATTAGAGGCAGGGAATCAAACACAGGGAATCAGAGGCGGGGAATCAGAGCAGGGGAATCAGAGGCGAGGAATCAGAGGTGGGGAATCAGAGGCGGGGAATCAGATATTGGGAAACAGAGGCGGGGAATAAGAGGCGGGGAAACAGAGGCGGGGAATCAGATATGGGGAATCAGAGGTGGGGAATCAGAGGTTGGGAATGAGAGGCAGGGAATCAGAGGCGGGGAATCAGAGGCAGGGAATCAGATGTGCGGAATCAGAGATGGGGAATCAGAGGCAGGGAATCAGAGGCGGGGAATCAGAGGCTGGGAATCAGAGGCCGGGAATCAGAGGCCGGGAAACAGAGTCCGGGAATCAGAGGTGGGGAATAAGAGGCAGGGAATCAGATGTGCGGAATCAGAGATGGGGAATCAGAGGCAGGGAATCAGAAGCGCGGAATCAGAGGTGGGGAATCAGAGACAGGGAATCAGAGGCCGGGAATGAGAGGCCGGGAATCAGAGGCAGGTAATCAAACACGTGGAATCAGAGGCGGGGAATCAGAGCTGGGGAATCAGAGGCGGGGAATCAGAGTTGGGGAATCAGAGGCGGGGAATCAGATATGGGGAAACAGAGGCGGGGAATCAGAGGCGGGGAAACAGAGGCGGGGAATCAGATATGGAGAATCAGAGGTGGGGAATCAGATGTTGGGAATCAGAGGCAGGGAATCAGTGGCGGGGAATCAGAGCCGGGGAATCAGAGGCAGGGAATCAGATATGGGGAATCAGAGGCGGGGAATCAGAGACGGGGAAACAGAGGCGGGGAATCAGATATGGGGAATCAGAGATGGCGAATCAAAGGCGGTGAATCAGAGGCAGGGAATCAGATATGGGGAATCAGAGGTAGCGAATCAGAGGTGGGGATTCAGAGGTTGGGAATCAGAGGCATGGAATCAGAGGCGGGGCATCAGAGGCGGGGAAACAGAGGCGGGGAATAAGACATGGTGAATCAGAGGCTGGGAATCAGAGGCGGGGAATCAGAGTTGGGGAATCAGAGGCGCGGAATCAGATATGGGGAAACAGAGGCGGGGAATCAGCGGCGGGGAAACAGAGGCGGGGAATCAGATATGGAGAATCAGAGGTGGGGAATCAGAGGTTGGGAATCAGAGGCAGGGAATCAGAGGCGGGGAATCAGAGGCGGGGAATCAGAGGCAGGGAATCAGATATGGGGAATCAGAGGCGGGGAATCAGAGGCGGGGAAACAGAGGCGGTGAATCAGATATGGGGAATCAGAGGTGGCGAATCAAAGGCGGTGAATCAGAGGCAGGGAATCAGATATGGGGAATCAGAGATAGGGAATCAGAGGTGGGGAATCAGAGGTTGGGAATCGGAGGCATGGAATCAGAGGCGGGGCATCAGAGGCGGGGAAACATAGGTGGGGAATCAGATATGGGGAATCAGAGCTGGGGAATCAGAGGCGATGAATCAGAGATGGCGAATCAGAGGTGGGGAATCAGAGGCGGGGAATAAGACATGGGGAATCAGAGGCTGGGAATCAGATGCGGGGAATCAGAGACGGGGAATCAGAGATGGGGAATCAGAGGCGGGGAATCAGAGTTGGGGAATCAGAGGCGGGGAATCAGATATGGGGAAACAGAGGCAGGGAATCAGAGGCGGGGAAACGGAGGCTGTGAATCAGATATGGGGAATCAGAGGAGGGGAATCAGAGGTTGGGAATCAGAGGCAGGGAATCAGAGGTGGGGATTCAGAGGCAGGGAATCAGATGCGGGGAATCTGATGCGGGGATTCAGAGCTGGGGAATCAGTGCGGGGAATCAGAGTTGGGGAATCAGAGGCGGGGAATTAGATATGGGGAAACAGAGGCGGGAATCAGAGGCGGGGAAACAGAGGCAGGGAATCAGATATGGGGAATCAGAGGTGGGGAATCAGAGGCAGGGAATCAGATGTGCGGAATCAGAGATGGGGAATCAGAGGCAGGGAATCAGAATCAGAAGCGGGGAATCAGAGGCCGGGAATCAGAGGCCGGGAATTAGATGCCGGGAATAAGAGGCCGGGAATCAGAGGTGGGGAATCAGAGTCCGGGAATCAGATATGGGGAATCAGAGGCGGGGAATGAGATATGGGGAATCAGAGGCGGGGAATCAGAGGCAGGGAAACAGAGGCAGGGAATCACGTATGGGGAATCAGAGGTGGCGAATCAAAGGCGGGGAATCAGATATGGGGAAACAGAGGCGGGGAATCAGAGGCGGGGAATCAGATATGGGGAAACAGAGTCGGGGAATCAGAGGCAGGGGAACGGAGGCGGGGAATCAGATATCGGGAATCAGAGGCGGGGATTCAGAGCTGGGGAATCAGAGCGGGGAATCAGAGGCGGGGATTCAGAGCTGGGGAATCAGAGGTTGGGAATCAGAGGCAGGGAATCAGAGGTGGGGATTCAGAGGCAGGGAATCAGATGCGGGAAATCAGAGGCGGGGATTCAGAGCTGGGGAATCAGAGCGGGGAATCAGAGTTGGGGAATCAGAGGCGGGGAATTAGATATGGGGAAACAGAGGCGGGGAATCAGAGGCGGGGAAACAGAGGCGGGGAATCAGATATGGGGAATCAGAGGTGGGGAATCAGAGGCAGGGAATCAGATGTGTGGAATCAGAGATGGGGAATCAGAGGCGGTGAATCAGAATCAGAAGCGGGGAATCAGAGGCCGGGAATCAGAGGCCGGGAATCAGATGCAGGGAATATGAGGCCGGGAATCAGAGGTGGGGAATCAGAGTCCGGGAATCAGAGGCGGGGAATCAGAGGCGGGGAAACAAAGGCGGGGAATCAGATATGGGGAATCAGAGGTGGCGAATCAAAGGCGGTGAATCAGAGATGGGGAATCAGAGGCACGGAATTAGAGGCAGGGAATCAAACACAGGGTATCAGAGGCGGGGAATCAGAGCTGGGGAATCAGAGGCGGGGAATCAGAGTTGGGGAATCAGAGGCGGGGAATCAGATATTGGGAAACAGAGGCGGGGAATCAGAGGCGGGGAAACAGAGGCGGGGAATCAGATATGGGGAATCAGAGGTGGGGAATCAGAGGTTGGGAATGAGAGGCAGGGAATCAGAGCCGGGGAATCAGAGTCGGGGAATCAGAGGCAGGGAATCAGATGTGCCGAATCAGAGATGGGGAATCAGAGGCAGGGAATCAGAGGCGGGGAATCAGAGGCTGGGAATCAGAGGCCGGGAATGAGAGGCCGGGAATGAGAGGCAGGGAATCAGAGGCCGGGAAACAGAGGCTGGGAATCAGAGGTGGGGAATAAGAGGCAGGGAATCAGATGTGCGGAATCAGAGATGGGGAATCAGAGGCAGGGAATCAGAAGCGGGGAATCAGAGGCGGGGAATCAGAGACAGGGAATCAGAGGCCGGGAATGAGAGGCCGGGAATCAGAGGCCGGGAATCAGAGGCCGGGAATCAGAGGTGGGGAATAAGAGGCCGGAAATCAGAGATGGGCAGTCAGAGGCGGGGAATCAGAGGCGGGGAATCAGAGTCAGGGATTCAGACATGGGGAATCAGAGGCGGGGAATCATAGCTGGCGAATCAGAGGCGGGGAATCAGAGTTGGGGAATCAGAGGTGGGGAATCAGATATGCGGAATCATATGTGGGGAATCAGAGGTGGTGTATCAGAGATGGGGAATCAGAGGTGGGGAATCAGAGGCAGGGAATCAGACGCGGGGAATCAGAGGCAGGCAATCAGAGCTGGGGAATCAGAGGTGGGGAATCAGAGTTGGGGAATCAGAGGAGGGGAATCAGATATGGGGAATCAGAGGTGGGGAATCAGAGGCAGGGAATCACAGGCAGGGAATCAGACGCGGGGAATCAGAGGCGGTGAATCATAGCTGGCGAATCACAGGCGGGGAATCAGAGTTGGGGAATCAGAGGTGGGGAATCAGATATGGGGAAGCAGAGGCGGGGAATCAGAGGCGGGGAAACAGAGGCGGGGAATCAGACATGGGGCATCAGAGGCGGGGGATCAGAGGTGGTGAATCAGAGATGGGGAATCAGAGGCGGGGAATCAGAGGCAGGGAATCAGATGCGGGGAATCAGAGGCGGGGAATCAGAGCTGGGGAATCAGAGGCGGTGTATCAGAGTTGGGGAATCAGTGGCGGGGAATCAGATATGGGGAATCAGAGGCGGGGAGTCAGAGCTGGGGAATGAGACGCCGGGAATCAGATATGGGGAAACAGAGGCGGGGAATAAGAGGCGGGGAATCAGAGGCGGGGAAACATAGGTGGGGAATAAGATATGGGGAATCAGAGGTGGGGAATCAGAGGCGATGAATCAGATGCGGGGAATCAGAGCTGGGGAATCAGAGGCGGGGAATCAGAGTTGGGGAATCAGAGGCGGCGAATCAGATATGGGGAAAAAGAGGCGGGCAATCAGAGGCAGGGAAAAGGAGGCGGGGAATCAGATATGGGGAATCAGAGGAGGGGAATCAGAGGTTGGGAATCAGAGGCAGGGAATCAGAGGTGGGGATTCAGAGGCAGGGAATCAGATGCGGGGAATCAGAGGCGGGGAATTGGATATGGGGAATCAGAGGGGGGAATCAGAGGCGGGGAAACAGAGGCGGGGAATCACATATGGGGAATCAGAGGTGGCGAATCAAAGGCGGTGAATCAGAGATGGGGAAGCAGAGGCTGCGAATCGGAGGCAGGTAATCAAACACGTGGAATCAGAGGCGGGGAATCAGAGCTGGGGAATCAGAGGCGGGGAATCAGAGTTGGGGAATCAGAGGCGCGGAATCAGATATGGGGAAACAGAGGCGGGGAATCAGAGGCGCGGAATCAGATATGGGGAAACAGAGGCGGGGAATCAGAGGCGGGGAAACAGAGGCGGGGAATCAGATATGGAGAATCAGAGGTGGGGAATCAGAGGTTGGGAATCAGAGGCAGGGAATCAGAGGCGGGGAATCAGAGGCGGGGAATCAGAGGCAGGGAATCAGATATGGGGAATCAGAGGCGGGGAATCAGAGGCGGGGAAACAGAGGCGGTGAATCAGATATGGGGAATCAGAGGTGGCGAATCAAAGGTGGTGAATCAGAGGCAGGGAATCAGATATGGGGAATCAGAGATAGGGAATCAGAGGTGGGGAATCAGAGGTTGGGAATCAGAGGCATGGAATCAGAGGCGGGGCATCAGAGGCGGGGAAACATAGGTGGGGTATCAGATATGGGGAATCAGAGGTGGGGAATCAGAGGCGATGAATCAGAGATGGCGAATCAGAGGCGGGGAATAAGACATGGGGAATCAGAGGCTGGGAATCAGATGCGGGGAATCAGAGGCGGGGAATCAGAGATTGGGAATCAGAGGCGGGGAATCAGAGTTGGGGAATCAGAGGCGGGGAATCAGATATGGGGAAACAGAGGCAGGGAATTAGAGGCAGGGAAACGGAGGCGGGGAATCAGATATGGGGAATCAGAGGAGGGGAATCAGAGGTTGGGAATCAGAGGCAGGGAATCAGAGGTGAGGATTCAGAGGCAGGGAATCAGATGCGGGGAATCTGAGGCGGGGATTCAGAGCTGGGGAATCAGTGCGGGGAATCAGAGTTGGGGAATCAGAGGCGGGGAATTAGATATGGGGAAACAGAGGCGGGAATCAGAGGCGGGGAAACAGAGGCAGGGAATCAGATATGGGGAATCAGAGGTGGGGAATCAGAGGCAGGGAATCAGATGTGCGGAATCAGAGATGGGGAATCAGAGGCAGGGAATCAGAATCGGAAGCGGGGAATCAGAGGCCGGGAATCAGAGGCCGGGAATCAGATGCCGGGAATAAGAGGCCGGGAATCAGAGGTGGGGAATCAGAGTCCGGGAATCAGATATGGGGAATCAGAGGCGGGGAATGAGATATGGGGAATCAGAGGCGGGGAATCAGAGGCAGGGAAACAGAGGCGGGGAATCACATATGGGGAATCAGAGGTGGCGAATCAAAGGCGGGGAATCAGATATGGGGAAATAGAGGCGGGGAATCAGAGGCGGGGAAACAGAGGCGGGGAATCAGAGATGGGGAATCAGAGGCGGGGAATCAGAGGCAGGGAATCAGATGCGGGGAATCAGAGGCGGGGAATCAGAGCTGGGGAATCAGAGGCGGTGTATTAGAGTTGGGGAATCAGTGGCGGGGAATCAGATATGGGGAATCAGAGGCGGGGAGTCAGAGCTGGGGAATGAGACGCCGGGAATCAGATATGGGGAAACAGAGGCGGGGAATAAGAGGCGGGGAAACAGAGGCGGGGAATCAGATATGGGGAATCAGGGGTGGGGAATCAGAGGTTGGGAATCAAAGGCAGGGAATCAAAGGCGGGGAATCAGAATTGGGGAATCAGAGATAGGGAATCAGAGATGGGGAATCAGAGGCGGGGAATCATACGCGGGGAATCAGAGGTGGTGAGTCAGAGCTGGGGAATCAGAGGCGGGGAATCAGTGTTGGGGAATCAGAGGCGGGGAATCAGATATGAGGAAACAGAGGCAGGGAATCAGAGGCGGGGAAACAGAGGCGGGGAATCAGATATGGGGAATCAGAGGTGGGGAATCAGAGGTTGGGAATCAGAGGCATGGAATCAGAGGCGGGGCATCAGGGGGAATCAGAGGCAGGGAATCGGATGTGCGGAATCAGAGATAGGGAATCAGAGGTGGGGAATCAGAGTCCGGGAATCAGAAATGGGGAATCAGAGGTGGGGAATCAGAGGCGGGGAAACATAGGTGGGGAATATGATATGGGGAATCAGAGGTGGGGAATCAGAGGCGATGAATCAGAGATGGCAAATCAGAGGCGGGGAATCAGAAGCAGGAAATCAGACATGGGGAATCAGAGGCTGGGAATCAGACGCGGGGAATCAGATGCGGGGAATCAGAGCTGGGGAATCAGAGGCGGGGAATCAGAGTTGGGGAATCAGAGGCGGCGAATCAGATATGGGGAAAAAGAGGCGGGCAATCAGAGGCAGGGAAAAGGAGGCGGGGAATCAGATATGGGGAATCAGAGGAGGGGAATCAGAGGTTGGGAATCAGAGGCAGGGAATCAGAGGTGGGGATTCAGAGGCAGGGAATCAGATGCGGGGAATCAGAGGCGGGGAATTGGATATGGGGAATCAGAGGGGGGAATCAGAGGCGGGGAAACAGAGGCGGGGAATCACATATGGGGAATCAGAGGTGGCGAATCAAAGGCGGTGAATCAGAGATGGGGAAGCAGAGGTTGGGAATCAGAGGCAGGTAATCAAACACGTGGATTCAGAGGCGGGGAATCAGAGCTGGGGAATCAGAGGCGGGGAATCAGAGTTGGGGAATCAGAGGCGCGGAATCAGATATGGGGAAACAGAGGTGGGGAATCAGAGGCGCGGAATCAGATATGGGGAAACAGAGGCGGGGAATCAGAGGCGGGGAAACAGAGGCGGGGAATCAGATATGGAGAATCAGAGGTGGGGAATCAGAGGTTGGGAATCAGAGGCAGGGAATCAGAGGCGGGGAATCAGAGGCGGGGAATCAGAGGCAGGGAATCAGATATGGGGAATCAGAGGCGGGGAATCAGAGGCGGGGAAACAGAGGCGGTGAATCAGATATGGGGAATCAGAGGTGACGAATCAAAGGCGGTGAATCAGAGGCAGGGAATCAGATATGGGGAATCAGAGATAGGGAATCAGAGGTGGGGAATCAGAGGTTGGGAATCAGAGGCATGGAATCAGAGGCGGGGCATCAGAGGCGGGGAAACATAGGTGGGGAATCAGATATGGGGAATCAGAGGTGGGGAATCAGAGGCGATGAATCAGAGATGGCGAATCAGAGGCGGGGAATCAGAGGCGGGGAATAAGACATGGGGAGTCAGAGGCTGGGAATCAGATGCGGGGAATCAGAGGCGGGGAATCAGAGATGGGGAATCAGAGGCGGGGAATCAGAGTTGGGAAATCAGAGGCGGGGAATCAGATATGGGGAAACAGAGGCAGGGAATCAGAGGCAGGGAAACGGAGGCGGGGAATCAGATATGGGGAATCAGAGGAGGGGAATCAGAGGTTGGGAATCAGAGGCAGGGAATCAGAGGTGAGGATTCAGAGGCAGGGAATCAGATGCGGGGAATCTGAGGCGGGGATTCAGAGCTGGGGAATCAGTGCGGGGAATCAGAGTTGGGGAATCAGAGGCGGGGAATTAGATATGGGGAAACAGAGGCGGGAATCAGAGGCGGGGAAACAGAGGCAGGGAATCAGATATGGGGAATCAGAGGTGGGGAATCAGAGGCAGGGAATCAGATGTGCGGAATCAGAGATGGGGAATCAGAGGCAGGGAATCAGAATCAGAAGCGGGGTATCAGAGGCCGGGAATCAGAGGCCGGGAATCAGATGCCGGGAATAAGAGGCCGGGAATCAGAGGTGGGGAATCAGAGTCCGGGAATCAGATATGGGGAATCAGAGGCGGGGAATGAGATATGGGGAATCAGAGGCGGGGAATCAGAGGCAGGGAAACAGAGGCGGGGAATCACATATGGGGAATCAGAGGTGGCGAATCAAAGGCGGGGAATCAGATATGGGGAAACAGAGGCGGGGAATCAGAGGCGGGGAAACAGAGGCGGGGAATCAGATATGGGGAATCAGATGTGGGGAATCAGAGGTTGGGAATCAGAGGCAGGGAATCAGAGGCAGGGAATCAAACACGGGGAATCAGAGGCGGGGAATCAGAGCTGGGGAATCAGAGGTGGGGAATCAGAGTTGGGGAATCAGAGGCGGGGTATCAGATATGGGGAAACAGAGGCGGGGAATCAGAGGCGGGGAAACAGAGGCGGGGAATCAGATATGGGGAATCAGAGGTGGGGAATCAGAGGTTGGGAATCAGAGGCAGGGAATCAGAGGCAGGGAATCAGAGGCGGGGAATCAGAGGCAGGGAATCAGATGTGCGGAATCAGAGATGGGGAATCAGAGGCAGGGAATCAGAGGCGGGGAATCAGAGGCGGGGAATCAGAGGCCGGGAATCAGAGGCCGGGAATGAGAGGCCGGGAATGAGAGGCCGGGAATCAGAGGTCGGGAATCAGAGGCCGGGAATGAGAGGTCGGGAATCAGAGTCCGGGAATCAGAGGCCGGGAATCAGAGGTGTGGAATAAGAGGCCGGGAATCAGAGGCGGGGAATCAGACGCGGGGAATCAGAGGTGGTGAATCAGAGCTGGGGAATCAGAGGCGGGGAATCAGTGTTGGGGAATCAGAGGCGGGGTATCAGATATGAGGAAACAGAGGCAGGGAATCAGAGGCGGGGAAACAGAGGCGGGGAATCAGATATGGGGAATCAGAGGTGGGGAATCAGAGGTTGGGAATCAGAGGCATGGAATCAGAGGCGGGCCATCAGAAGCGGGGAATCAGAGGCAGGGAATCGGATGTGAAGAATCAGAGATAGGGAATCAGAGGTGGGGAATCAGAGTCCGGGAATCAGAGATGGGGAATCAGAGTTGGGGAATCAGAGGCGGGGAATAAGACATGGGGAATCAGAGGCTGGGAATCAGATGCGGGGAATCAGAGGCGGGGAATCAGAGATGGGGAATCAGAGTTGGGGAATCAGAGGTGGGGAATCAGATATGGGGAAGCAGAGGCGGGGAATCAGAGGCGGGGAAACAGAGGCGGGGAATCAGACATGGGGCATCAGAGGCGGGGGATCAGAGGTGGTGAATCAGAGATGGGGAATCAGAGGCGGGGAATCAGAGGCAGGGAATCAGATGCGGGGAATCAGAGGCGGGGAATCAGAGCTGGGGAATCAGAGGCGGTGTATCAGAGTTGGGGAATCAGTGGCGGGGAATCAGATATGGGGAATCAGAGGCGGGGAGTCAGAGCTGGGGAATGAGACGCCGGGAATCAGATATGGGGAAACAGAGGCGGGGAATAAGAGGCGGGGAATCAGAGGCGGGGAAACATAGGTGGGGAATAAGATATGGGGAATCAGAGGTGGGGAATCAGAGGCGATGAATCAGATGCGGGGAATCAGAGCTGGGGAATCAGAGGCGGGGAATCAGAGTTGGGGAATCAGAGGCGGCGAATCAGATATGGGGAAAAAGAGGCGGGCAATCAGAGGCAGGGAAAAGGAGGCGGGGAATCAGATATGGGGAATCAGAGGAGGGGAATCAGAGGTTGGGAATCAGAGGCAGGGAATCAGAGGTGGGGATTCAGAGGCAGGGAATCAGATGCGGGGAATCAGAGGCGGGGAATTGGATATGGGGAATCAGAGGGGGGAATCAGAGGCGGGGAAACAGAGGCGGGGAATCACATATGGGGAATCAGAGGTGGCGAATCAAAGGCGGTGAATCAGAGATGGGGAAGCAGAGGCTGCGAATCGGAGGCAGGTAATCAAACACGTGGAATCAGAGGCGGGGAATCAGAGCTGGGGAATCAGAGGCGGGGAATCAGAGTTGGGGAATCAGAGGCGCGGAATCAGATATGGGGAAACAGAGGCGGGGAATCAGAGGCGCGGAATCAGATATGGGGAAACAGAGGCGGGGAATCAGAGGCGGGGAAACAGAGGCGGGGAATCAGATATGGAGAATCAGAGGTGGGGAATCAGAGGTTGGGAATCAGAGGCAGGGAATCAGAGGCGGGGAATCAGAGGCGGGGAATCAGAGGCAGGGAATCAGATATGGGGAATCAGAGGCGGGGAATCAGAGGCGGGGAAACAGAGGCGGTGAATCAGATATGGGGAATCAGAGGTGGCGAATCAAAGGTGGTGAATCAGAGGCAGGGAATCAGATATGGGGAATCAGAGATAGGGAATCAGAGGTGGGGAATCAGAGGTTGGGAATCAGAGGCATGGAATCAGAGGCGGGGCATCAGAGGCGGGGAAACATAGGTGGGGTATCAGATATGGGGAATCAGAGGTGGGGAATCAGAGGCGATGAATCAGAGATGGCGAATCAGAGTCGGGGAATAAGACATGGGGAATCAGAGGCTGGGAATCAGATGCGGGGAATCAGAGGCGGGGAATCAGAGATTGGGAATCAGAGGCGGGGAATCAGAGTTGGGGAATCAGAGGCGGGGAATCAGATATGGGGAAACAGAGGCAGGGAATTAGAGGCAGGGAAACGGAGGCGGGGAATCAGATATGGGGAATCAGAGGAGGGGAATCAGAGGTTGGGAATCAGAGGCAGGGAATCAGAGGTGAGGATTCAGAGGCAGGGAATCAGATGCGGGGAATCTGAGGCGGGGATTCAGAGCTGGGGAATCAGTGCGGGGAATCAGAGTTGGGGAATCAGAGGCGGGGAATTAGATATGGGGAAACAGAGGCGGGAATCAGAGGCGGGGAAACAGAGGCAGGGAATCAGATATGGGGAATCAGAGGTGGGGAATCAGAGGCAGGGAATCAGATGTGCGGAATCAGAGATGGGGAATCAGAGGCAGGGAATCAGAATCGGAAGCGGGGAATCAGAGGCCGGGAATCAGAGGCCGGGAATCAGATGCCGGGAATAAGAGGCCGGGAATCAGAGGTGGGGAATCAGAGTCCGGGAATCAGATATGGGGAATCAGAGGCGGGGAATGAGATATGGGGAATCAGAGGCGGGGAATCAGAGGCAGGGAAACAGAGGCGGGGAATCACATATGGGGAATCAGAGGTGGCGAATCAAAGGCGGGGAATCAGATATGGGGAAATAGAGGCGGGGAATCAGAGGCGGGGAAACAGAGGCGGGGAATCAGAGATGGGGAATCAGAGGCGGGGAATCAGAGGCAGGGAATCAGATGCGGGGAATCAGAGGCGGGGAATCAGAGCTGGGGAATCAGAGGCGGTGTATTAGAGTTGGGGAATCAGTGGCGGGGAATCAGATATGGGGAATCAGAGGCGGGGAGTCAGAGCTGGGGAATGAGACGCCGGGAATCAGATATGGGGAAACAGAGGCGGGGAATAAGAGGCGGGGAAACAGAGGCGGGGAATCAGATATGGGGAATCAGGGGTGGGGAATCAGAGGTTGGGAATCAAAGGCAGGGAATCAAAGGCGGGGAATCAGAATTGGGGAATCAGAGATAGGGAATCAGAGATGGGGAATCAGAGGCGGGGAATCATACGCGGGGAATCAGAGGTGGTGAATCAGAGCTGGGGAATCAGAGTCGGGGAATCAGTGTTGGGGAATCAGAGGCGGGGAATCAGATATGAGGAAACAGAGGCAGGGAATCAGAGGCGGGGAAACAGAGGCGGGGAATCAGATATGGGGAATCAGAGGTGGGGAATCAGAGGTTGGGAATCAGAGGCATGGAATCAGAGGCGGGGCATCAGGGGGAATCAGAGGCAGGGAATCGGATGTGCGGAATCAGAGATAGGGAATCAGAGGTGGGGAATCAGAGTCCGGGAATCAGAAATGGGGAATCAGAGGTGGGGAATCAGAGGCGGGGAAACATAGGTGGGGAATATGATATGGGGAATCAGAGGTGGGGAATCAGAGGCGATGAATCAGAGATGGCAAATCAGAGGCGGGGAATCAGAAGCAGGAAATCAGACATGGGGAATCAGAGGCTGGGAATCAGACGCGGGGAATCAGATGCGGGGAATCAGAGCTGGGGAATCAGAGGCGGGGAATCAGAGTTGGGGAATCAGAGGCGGCGAATCAGATATGGGGAAAAAGAGGCGGGCAATCAGAGGCACGGAAAAGGAGGCGGGGAATCAGATATGGGGAATCAGAGGAGGGGAATCAGAGGTTGGGAATCAGAGGCAGGGAATCAGAGGTGGGGATTCAGAGGCAGGGAATCAGATGCGGGGAATCAGAGGCGGGGAATTGGATATGGGGAATCAGAGGGGGGAATCAGAGGCGGGGAAACAGAGGCGGCGAATCAGATATGGGGAAAAAGAGGCGGGCAATCAGAGGCAGGGAAAAGGAGGCGGGGAATCAGATATGGGGAATCAGAGGAGGGGAATCAGAGGTTGGGAATCAGAGGCAGGGAATCAGAGGTGGGGATTCAGAGGCAGGGAATCAGATGCGGGGAATCAGAGGCGGGGAATTGGATATGGGGAATCAGAGGGGGGAATCAGAGGCGGGGAAACAGAGGCGGGGAATCACATATGGGGAATCAGAGGTGGCGAATCAAAGGCGGTGAATCAGAGATGGGGAAGCAGAGGCTGCGAATCGGAGGCAGGTAATCAAACACGTGGAATCAGAGGCGGGGAATCAGAGCTGGGGAATCAGAGGCGGGGAATCAGAGTTGGGGAATCAGAGGCGCGGAATCAGATATGGGGAAACAGAGGCGGGGAATCAGAGGCGCGGAATCAGATATGGGGAAACAGAGGCGGGGAATCAGAGGCGGGGAAACAGAGGCGGGGAATCAGATATGGAGAATCAGAGGTGGGGAATCAGAGGTTGGGAATCAGAGGCAGGGAATCAGAGGCGGGGAATCAGAGGCGGGGAATCAGAGGCAGGGAATCAGATATGGGGAATCAGAGGCGGGGAATCAGAGGCGGGGAAACAGAGGCGGTGAATCAGATATGGGGAATCAGAGGTGGCGAATCAAAGGTGGTGAATCAGAGGCAGGGAATCAGATATGGGGAATCAGAGATAGGGAATCAGAGGTGGGGAATCAGAGGTTGGGAATCAGAGGCATGGAATCAGAGGCGGGTCATCAGAGGCGGGGAAACATAGGTGGGGTATCAGATATGGGGAATCAGAGGTGGGGAATCAGAGGCGATGAATCAGAGATGGCGAATCAGAGGCGGGGAATAAGACATGGGGAATCAGAGGCTGGGAATCAGATGCGGGGAATCAGAGGCGGGGAATCAGAGATTGGGAATCAGAGGCGGGGAATCAGAGTTGGGGAATCAGAGGCGGGGAATCAGATATGGGGAAACAGAGGCAGGGAATTAGAGGCAGGGAAACGGAGGCGGGGAATCAGATATGGGGAATCAGAGGAGGGGAATCAGAGGTTGGGAATCAGAGGCAGGGAATCAGAGGTGAGGATTCAGAGGCAGGGAATCAGATGCGGGGAATCTGAGGCGGGGATTCAGAGCTGGGGAATCAGTGCGGGGAATCAGAGTTGGGGAATCAGAGGCGGGGAATTAGATATGGGGAAACAGAGGCGGGAATCAGAGGCGGGGAAACAGAGGCAGGGAATCAGATATGGGGAATCAGAGGTGGGGAATCAGAGGCAGGGAATCAGATGTGCGGAATCAGAGATGGGGAATCAGAGGCAGGGAATCAGAATCGGAAGCGGGGAATCAGAGGCCGGGAATCAGAGGCCGGGAATCAGATGCCGGGAATAAGAGGCCGGGAATCAGAGGTGGGGAATCAGAGTCCGGGAATCAGATATGGGGAATCAGAGGCGGGGAATGAGATATGGGGAATCAGAGGCGGGGAATCAGAGGCAGGGAAACAGAGGCGGGGAATCACATATGGGGAATCAGAGGTGGCGAATCAAAGGCGGGGAATCAGATATGGGGAAATAGAGGCGGGGAATCAGAGGCGGGGAAACAGAGGCGGGGAATCAGAGATGGGGAATCAGAGGCGGGGAATCAGAGGCAGGGAATCAGATGCGGGGAATCAGAGGCGGGGAATCAGAGCTGGGGAATCAGAGGCGGTGTATTAGAGTTGGGGAATCAGTGGCGGGGAATCAGATATGGGGAATCAGAGGCGGGGAGTCAGAGGCGGGGAAACAGAGGCGGGGAATCAGATATGGGGAATCAGGGGTGGGGAATCAGAGGTTGGGAATCAAAGGCAGGGAATCAAAGGCGGGGAATCAGAATTGGGGAATCAGAGATAGGGAATCAGAGATGGGGAATCAGAGGCGGGGAATCATACGCGGGGAATCAGAGGTGGTGAATCAGAGCTGGGGAATCAGAGGCGGGGAATCAGTGTTGGGGAATCAGAGGCGGGGAATCAGATATGAGGAAACAGAGGCAGGGAATCAGAGGCGGGGAAACAGAGGCGGGGAATCAGATATGGGGAATCAGAGGTGGGGAATCAGAGGTTGGGAATCAGAGGCATGGAATCAGAGGCGGGGCATCAGGGGGAATCAGAGGCAGGGAATCGGATGTGCGGAATCAGAGATAGGGAATCAGAGGTGGGGAATCAGAGTCCGGGAATCAGAAATGGGGAATCAGAGGTGGGGAATCAGAGGCGGGGAAACATAGGTGGGGAATATGATATGGGGAATCAGAGGTGGGGAATCAGAGGCGATGAATCAGAGATGGCAAATCAGAGGCGGGGAATCAGAAGCAGGAAATCAGACATGGGGAATCAGAGGCTGGGAATCAGACGCGGGGAATCAGATGCGGGGAATCAGAGCTGGGGAATCAGAGGCGGGGAATCAGAGTTGGGGAATCAGAGGCGGCGAATCAGATATGGGGAAAAAGAGGCGGGCAATCAGAGGCACGGAAAAGGAGGCGGGGAATCAGATATGGGGAATCAGAGGAGGGGAATCAGAGGTTGGGAATCAGAGGCAGGGAATCAGAGGTGGGGATTCAGAGGCAGGGAATCAGATGCGGGGAATCAGAGGCGGGGAATTGGATATGGGGAATCAGAGGGGGGAATCAGAGGCGGGGAAACAGAGGCGGGGAATCACATATGGGGAATCAGAGGTGGCGAATCAAAGGCGGTGAATCAGAGATGGGGAAGCAGAGGTTGGGAATCAGAGGCAGGTAATCAAACACGTGGATTCAGAGGCGGGGAATCAGAGCTGGGGAATCAGAGGCGGGGAATCAGAGTTGGGGAATCAGAGGCGCGGAATCAGATATGGGGAAACAGAGGCGGGGAATCAGAGGCGCGGAATCAGATATGGGGAAACAGAGGCGGGGAATCAGAGGCGGGGAAACAGAGGCGGGGAATCAGATATGGAGAATCAGAGGTGGGGAATCAGAGGTTGGGAATCAGAGGCAGGGAATCAGAGGCGGGGAATCAGAGGCGGGGAATCAGAGGCAGGGAATCAGATATGGGGAATCAGAGGCGGGGAATCAGAGGCGGGGAAACAGAGGCGGTGAATCAGATATGGGGAATCAGAGGTGACGAATCAAAGGCGGTGAATCAGAGGCAGGGAATCAGATATGGGGAATCAGAGATAGGGAATCAGAGGTGGGGAATCAGAGGTTGGGAATCAGAGGCATGGAATCAGAGGCGGGGCATCAGAGGCGGGGAAACATAGGTGGGGAATCAGATATGGGGAATCAGAGGTTTGGAATCAGAGGCGATGAATCAGAGATGGCGAATCAGAGGCGGGGAATCAGAGGCGGGGAATAAGACATGGGGAATCAGAGGCTGGGAATCAGATGCGGGGAATCAGAGGCGGGGAATCAGAGATGGGGAATCAGAGGCGGGGAATCAGAGTTGGGAAATCAGAGGCGGGGAATCAGATATGGGGAAACAGAGGCAGGGAATCAGAGGCAGGGAAACGGAGGCGGGGAATCAGATATGGGGAATCAGAGGAGGGGAATCAGAGGTTGGGAATCAGAGGCAGGGAATCAGAGGTGAGGATTCAGAGGCAGGGAATCAGATGCGGGGAATCTGAGGCGGGGATTCAGAGCTGGGGAATCAGTGCGGGGAATCAGAGTTGGGGAATCAGAGGCGGGGAATTAGATATGGGGAAACAGAGGCGGGAATCAGAGGCGGGGAAACAGAGGCAGGGAATCAGATATGGGGAATCAGAGGTGGGGAATCAGAGGCAGGGAATCAGATGTGCGGAATCAGAGATGGGGAATCAGAGGCAGGGAATCAGAATCAGAAGCGGGGAATCAGAGGCCGGGAATCAGAGGCCGGGAATCAGATGCCGGGAATAAGAGGCCGGGAATCAGAGGTGGGGAATCAGAGTCCGGGAATCAGATATGGGGAATCAGAGGCGGGGAATGAGATATGGGGAATCAGAGGCGGGGAATCAGAGGCAGGGAAACAGAGGCGGGGAATCACATATGGGGAATCAGAGGTGGCGAATCAAAGGCGGGGAATCAGATATGGGGAAACAGAGGCGGGGAATCAGAGGCGGGGAAACAGAGGCGGGGAATCAGATATGGGGAATCAGATGTGGGGAATCAGAGGTTGGGAATCAGAGGCAGGGAATCAGAGGCAGGGAATCAAACACGGGGAATCAGAGGCGGGGAATCAGAGCTGGGGAATCAGAGGTGGGGAATCAGAGTTGGGGAATCAGAGGCGGGGTATCAGATATGGGGAAACAGAGGCGGGGAATCAGAGGCGGGGAAACAGAGGCGGGGAATCAGATATGGGGAATCAGAGGTGGGGAATCAGAGGTTGGGAATCAGAGGCAGGGAATCAGAGGCAGGGAATCAGAGGCGGGGAATCAGAGGCAGGGAATCAGATGTGCGGAATCAGAGATGGGGAATCAGAGGCAGGGAATCAGAGGCGGGGAATCAGAGGCGGGGAATCAGAGGCCGGGAATCAGAGGCCGGGAATGAGAGGCCGGGAATGAGAGGCCGGGAATCAGAGGTCGGGAATCAGAGGCCGGGAATGAGAGGTCGGGAATCAGAGTCCGGGAATCAGAGGCCGGGAATCAGAGGTGTGGAATAAGAGGCCGGGAATCAGAGGCGGGGAATCAGACGCGGGGAATCAGAGGTGGTGAATCAGAGCTGGGGAATCAGAGGCGGGGAATCAGTGTTGGGGAATCAGAGGCGGGGTATCAGATATGAGGAAACAGAGGCAGGGAATCAGAGGCGGGGAAACAGAGGCGGGGAATCAGATATGGGGAATCAGAGGTGGGGAATCAGAGGTTGGGAATCAGAGGCATGGAATCAGAGGCGGGCCATCAGAAGCGGGGAATCAGAGGCAGGGAATCGGATGTGAAGAATCAGAGATAGGGAATCAGAGGTGGGGAATCAGAGTCCGGGAATCAGAGATGGGGAATCAGAGGTGGGGAATCAGAGGCGGGGAATAAGACATGGGGAATCAGAGGCTGGGAATCAGATGCGGGGAATCAGAGGCGGGGAATCAGAGATGGGGAATCAGAGTTGGGGAATCAGAGGTGGGGAATCAGATATGGGGAAGCAGAGGCGGGGAATCAGAGGCGGGGAAACAGAGGCGGGGAATCAGACATGGGGCATCAGAGGCGGGGGATCAGAGGTGGTGAATCAGAGATGGGGAATCAGAGGCGGGGAATCAGAGGCAGGGAATCAGATGCGGGGAATCAGAGGCGGGGAATCAGAGCTGGGGAATCAGAGGCGGTTTATCAGAGTTGGGGAATCAGTGGCGGGGAATCAGATATGGGGAATCAGAGGCGGGGAGTCAGAGCTGGGGAATGAGACGCCGGGAATCAGATATGGGGAAACAGAGGCGGGGAATAAGAGGCGGGGAATCAGAGGCGGGGAAACATAGGTGGGGAATAAGATATGGGGAATCAGAGGTGGGGAATCAGAGGCGATGAATCAGATGCGGGGAATCAGAGCTGGGGAATCAGAGGCGGGGAATCAGAGTTGGGGAATCAGAGGCGGCGAATCAGATATGGGGAAAAAGAGGCGGGCAATCAGAGGCAGGGAAAAGGAGGCGGGGAATCAGATATGGGGAATCAGAGGAGGGGAATCAGAGGTTGGGAATCAGAGGCAGGGAATCAGAGGTGGGGATTCAGAGGCAGGGAATCAGATGCGGGGAATCAGAGGCGGGGAATTGGATATGGGGAATCAGAGGGGGGAATCAGAGGCGGGGAAACAGAGGCGGGGAATCACATATGGGGAATCAGAGGTGGCGAATCAAAGGCGGTGAATCAGAGATGGGGAAGCAGAGGCTGCGAATCGGAGGCAGGTAATCAAACACGTGGAATCAGAGGCGGGGAATCAGAGCTGGGGAATCAGAGGCGGGGAATCAGAGTTGGGGAATCAGAGGCGCGGAATCAGATATGGGGAAACAGAGGCGGGGAATCAGAGGCGCGGAATCAGATATGGGGAAACAGAGGCGGGGAATCAGAGGCGGGGAAACAGAGGCGGGGAATCAGATATGGAGAATCAGAGGTGGGGAATCAGAGGTTGGGAATCAGAGGCAGGGAATCAGAGGCGGGGAATCAGAGGCGGGGAATCAGAGGCAGGGAATCAGATATGGGGAATCAGAGGCGGGGAATCAGAGGCGGGGAAACAGAGGCGGTGAATCAGATATGGGGAATCAGAGGTGGCGAATCAAAGGTGGTGAATCAGAGGCAGGGAATCTGATATGGGGAATCAGAGATAGGGAATCAGAGGTGGGGAATCAGAGGTTGGGAATCAGAGGCATGGAATCAGAGGCGGGGCATCAGAGGCGGGGAAACATAGGTGGGGTATCAGATATGGGGAATCAGAGGTGGGGAATCAGAGGCGATGAATCAGAGATGGCGAATCAGAGCCGGGGAATAAGACATGGGGAATCAGAGGCTGGGAATCAGATGCGGGGAATCAGAGGCGGGGAATCAGAGATTGGGTATCAGAGGCGGGGAATCAGAGTTGGGGAATCAGAGGCGGGGAATCAGATATGGGGAAACAGAGGCAGGGAATTAGAGGCAGGGAAACGGAGGCGGGGAATCAGATATGGGGAATCAGAGGAGGGGAATCAGAGGTTGGGAATCAGAGGCAGGGAATCAGAGGTGAGGATTCAGAGGCAGGGAATCAGATGCGGGGAATCTGAGGCGGGGATTCAGAGCTGGGGAATCAGTGCGGGGAATCAGAGTTGGGGAATCAGAGGCGGGGAATTAGATATGGGGAAACAGAGGCGGGAATCAGAGGCGGGGAAACAGAGGCAGGGAATCAGATATGGGGAATCAGAGGTGGGGAATCAGAGGCAGGGAATCAGATGTGCGGAATCAGAGATGGGGAATCAGAGGCAGGGAATCAGAATCAGAAGCGGGGAATCAGAGGCCGGGAATCAGAGGCCGGGAATCAGATGCCGGGAATAAGAGGCCGGGAATCAGAGGTGGGGAATCAGAGTCCGGGAATCAGATATGGGGAATCAGAGGCGGGGAATGAGATATGGGGAATCAGAGGCGGGGAATCAGAGGCAGGGAAACAGAGGCGGGGAATCACATATGGGGAATCAGAGGTGGCGAATCAAAGGCGGGGAATCAGATATGGGGAAATAGAGGCGGGGAATCAGAGGCGGGGAAACAGAGGCGGGGAATCAGAGATGGGGAATCAGAGGCGGGGAATCAGAGGCAGGGAATCAGATGCGGGGAATCAGAGGCGGGGAATCAGAGCTGGGGAATCAGAGGCGGTGTATTAGAGTTGGGGAATCAGTGGCGGGGAATCAGATATGGGGAATCAGAGGCGGGGAGTCAGAGCTGGGGAATGAGACGCCGGGAATCAGATATGGGGAAACAGAGGCGGGGAATAAGAGGCGGGGAAACAGAGGCGGGGAATCAGATATGGGGAATCAGGGGTGGGGAATCAGAGGTTGGGAATCAAAGGCAGGGAATCAAAGGCGGGGAATCAGAATTGGGGAATCAGAGATAGGGAATCAGAGATGGGGAATCAGAGGCGGGGAATCATACGCGGGGAATCAGAGGTGGTGAATCAGAGCTGGGGAATCAGAGGCGGGGAATCAGTGTTGGGGAATCAGAGGCGGGGAATCAGATATGAGGAAACAGAGGCAGGGAATCAGAGGCGGGGAAACAGAGGCGGGGAATCAGATATGGGGAATCAGAGGTGGGGAATCAGAGGTTGGGAATCAGAGGCATGGAATCAGAGGCGGGGCATCAGGGGGAATCAGAGGCAGGGAATCGGATATGCGGAATCAGAGATAGGGAATCAGAGGTGGGGAATCAGAGTCCGGGAATCAGAGATGGGGAATCAGAGGTGGGGAATCAGAGGCGGGGAAACATAGGTGGGGAATAAGATATGGGGAATCAGAGGTGGGGAATCAGAGGCGATGAATCAGAGATGGCAAATCAGAGGCGGGGAATCAGAAGCAGGAAATCAGACATGGGGAATCAGAGGCTGGGAATCAGACGCGGGGAATCAGATGCGGGGAATCAGAGCTGGGGAATCAGAGGCGGGGAATCAGAGTTGGGGAATCAGAGGCGGCGAATCAGAAATGGGGAAAAAGAGGCGGGCAATCAGAGGCAGGGAAAAGGAGGCGGGGAATCAGATATGGGGAATCAGAGGAGGGGAATCAGAGGTTGGGAATCAGAGGCAAGGAATCAGAGGTGGGGATTCAGAGGCAGGGAATCAGATACGGGGAATCAGAGGCGGGGAATTGGATATGGGGAATCAGAGGGGGGAATCAGAGGCGGGGAAACAGAGGCGGGGAATCACATATGGGGAATCAGAGGTGGCGAATCAAAGGCGGTGAATCAGAGATGGGGAAGCAGAGGTTGGGAATCAGAGGCAGGTAATCAAACACGTGGATTCAGAGGCGGGGAATCAGAGCTGGGGAATCAGAGGCGGGGAATCAGAGTTGGGGAATCAGAGGCGCGGAATCAGATATGGGGAAACAGAGGCGGGGAATCAGAGGCGCGGAATCAGATATGGGGAAACAGAGGCGGGGAATCAGAGGCGGGGAAACAGAGGCGGGGAATCAGATATGGAGAATCAGAGGTGGGGAATCAGAGGTTGGGAATCAGAGGCAGGGAATCAGAGGCGGGGAATCAGAGGCGGGGAATCAGAGGCAGGGAATCAGATATGGGGAATCAGAGGCGGGGAATCAGAGGCGGGGAAACAGAGGCGGTGAATCAGATATGGGGAATCAGAGGTGGCGAATCAAAGGCGGTGAATCAGAGGCAGGGAATCAGATATGGGGAATCAGAGATAGGGAATCAGAGGTGGGGAATCAGAGGTTGGGAATCAGAGGCATGGAATCAGAGGCGGGGCATCAGAGGCGGGGAAACATAGGTGGGGAATCAGATATGGGGAATCAGAGGTGGGGAATCAGAGGCGATGAATCAGAAATGGCGAATCAGAGGCGGGGAATCAGAGGCGGGGAATAAGACATGGGGAATCAGAGGCTGGGAATCAGATGCGGGGAATCAGAGGCGGGGAATCAGAGATGGGGAATCAGAGGCGGGGAATCAGAGTTGGGAAATCAGAGGCGGGGAATCAGATATGGGGAAACAGAGGCAGGGAATCAGAGGCAGGGAAACGGAGGCGGGGAATCAGATATGGGGAATCAGAGGAGGGGAATCAGAGGTTGGGAATCAGAGGCAGGGAATCAGAGGTGAGGATTCAGAGGCAGGGAATCAGATGCGGGGAATCTGAGGCGGGGATTCAGAGCTGGGGAATCAGTGCGGGGAATCAGAGTTGGGGAATCAGAGGCGGGGAATTAGATATGGGGAAACAGAGGCGGGAATCAGAGGCGGGGAAACAGAGGCAGGGAATCAGATATGGGGAATCAGAGGTGGGGAATCAGAGGCAGGGAATCAGATGTGCGGAATCAGAGATGGGGAATCAGAGGCAGGGAATCAGAATCAGAAGCGGGGAATCAGAGGCCGGGAATCAGAGGCCGGGAATCAGATGCCGGGAATAAGAGGCCGGGAATCAGAGGTGGGGAATCAGAGTCCGGGAATCAGATATGGGGAATCAGAGGCGGGGAATGAGATATGGGGAATCAGAGGCGGGGAATCAGAGGCAGGGAAACAGAGGCGGGGAATCACATATGGGGAATCAGAGGTGGCGAATCAAAGGCGGGGAATCAGATATGGGGAAACAGAGGCGGGGAATCAGAGGCGGGGAAACAGAGGCGGGGAATCAGATATGGGGAATCAGATGTGGGGAATCAGAGGTTGGGAATCAGAGGCAGGGAATCAGAGGCAGGGAATCAAACACGGGGAATCAGAGGCGGGGAATCAGAGCTGGGGAATCAGAGGTGGGGAATCAGAGTTGGGGAATCAGAGGCGGGGTATCAGATATGGGGAAACAGAGGCGGGGAATCAGAGGCGGGGAAACAGAGGCGGGGAATCAGATATGGGGAATCAGAGGTGGGGAATCAGAGGTTGGGAATCAGAGGCAGGGAATCAGAGGCAGGGAATCAGAGGCGGGGAATCAGAGGCAGGGAATCAGATGTGCGGAATCAGAGATGGGGAATCAGAGGCAGGGAATCAGAGGCGGGGAATCAGAGGCGGGGAATCAGAGGCCGGGAATCAGAGGCCGGGAATGAGAGGCCGGGAATGAGAGGCCGGGAATCAGAGGTCGGGAATCAGAGGCCGGGAATGAGAGGTCGGGAATCAGAGTCCGGGAATCAGAGGCCGGGAATCAGAGGTGTGGAATAAGAGGCCGGGAATCAGAGGCGGGGAATCAGACGCGGGGAATCAGAGGTGGTGAATCAGAGCTGGGGAATCAGAGGAGGGGAATCAGTGTTGGGGAATCAGAGGCGGGGTATCAGATATGAGGAAACAGAGGCAGGGAATCAGAGGCGGGGAAACAGAGGCGGGGAATCAGATATGGGGAATCAGAGGTGGGGAATCAGAGGTTGGGAATCAGAGGCATGGAATCAGAGGCGGGCCATCAGAAGCGGGGAATCAGAGGCAGGGAATCGGATGTGAAGAATCAGAGATAGGGAATCAGAGGTGGGGAATCAGAGTCCGGGAATCAGAGATGGGGAATCAGAGGCGGGGAATCAGAGGCGGGGAAACATAGGTGGGGAATAAGATATGGGGAATCAGAGGTGGGGAATCAGAGGCGATGAATCAGAAATGGCGAATCAGAGGCGGGGAATCAGAGGCAGGAAATCAGACATGGGGAATCAGAGGCTGGGAATCAGACGCGGGGAATCAGAGGCGGGGAATCTGAGCTGGGGAATCAGAGGCGGGGAATCAGAGTTGGGGAATCAGAGGCGGGGAATCAGATATGGGGAAACAGAGGCGGGCAATCAGAGGCAGGGAAACGGAGGCGGGGAATCAGATATGGGGAATCAGAGGAGGTGAATCAGAGGTTGGGAATCAGAGGCAGGGAATCAGAGGTGGGGATTCAGAGGCAGGGAATCAGATGCGGGGAATCAGAGGCGGGGAATGAGATATGGGGAATCAGATGCGGGGAATCAGAGGTGGGGAAACAGAGGCGGGGAATCACATATGGGGAATCAGAGGTGGCGAATCAAATGCGGTGAATCAGAGATGGGGAAGCAGAGGTGGGGAATCAGAGGCAGGTAATCAAACACGTGGAATCAGAGGCGGGGAATCAGAGCTGGGGAATCAGTGGCGGGGAATCAGAGGCGGGGAAACATAGGTGGGGAATAAGATATGGGGAATCAGAGGTGGGGAATCAGAGGCGATGAATCAGAGATGGCGAATCAGAGGCGGGGAATCAGAGGCAGGAAATCAGACATGGGGAATCAGAGGCTGGGAATCAGACGCGGGGAATCAGAGGCGGGGAATCAGAGCTGGGGAATCAGAGGCGGGGAATCAGAGTTGGGGAATCAGAGGCGGGGAATCAGATATGGGGAAACAGAGGCGAGCAATCAGAGGCAGGGAAACGGAGGCGGGGAATCAGATATGGGGAATCAGAGGAGGTGAATCAGAGGTTGGGAATCAGAGGCAGGGAATCAGAGGTGGGAATTCAGAGGCAGGGAATCAGATGCGGGGAATCAGAGGCGGGGAATGAGATATGGGGAATCAGATGCGGGGAATCAGAGGTGGGGAAACAGAGGCGGGGAATCACATATGGGGAATCAGAGGTGGCGAATCAAAGGCGGTGAATCAGAGATGGGGAAGCAGAGGTGGGGAATCAGAGGCAGGTAATCAAACACGTGGAATCAGAGGCGGGGAATCAGAGCTGGGGAATCAGTGGCGGGGAATCAGAGTTGGGGAATCAGAGGCGGGGAATCAGATATGGGGAAACAGAGGCGGGGAATCAGAGGCGGGGAAACAGAGGCGGGGAATCAGATATGGAGAATCAGAGGTGGGGAATAAGAGGCAGGGAATCAGATGTGCAGAATCAGAGTTGGGGAATCAGAGGCGGGGAATCAGATATGGAGTAACAGAGGCAGGGAATCAGAGGCAGGGAAACGGAGGCGGGGAATCAGATATGGGGAATCAGAGGAGGGGAATCAGAGGTTGGGAATCAGAGGCAGGGAATCAGAGGTGGGAATTCAGAGGCAGGGAATCAGATGCGGGGAATCAGAGGCGGGGATTCAGAGCTGGGGAATCAGAGCGGGGAATCAGAGTTGGGGAATCAGAGGCGGGGAAACAGAGGCGGGGAATCAGATATGGGGAATCAGAGGTGGGGAATCAGAGGCAGGGAATCAGATGTGTGGAATCAGAGATGGGGAATCAGAGGCGGTGAATCAGAATCAGAAGCGGGGAATCAGAGGCTGGGAATCAGAGGCCGGGAATCAGATGCAGGGAATAGGAGGCCGGGAATCAGAGGTGGGGAATCAGAGTCCGGGAATCAGAGGCGGGGAAACAAAGGCTGGGAATCAGATATGGGGAATCAGTGGTGGCGAATCAAAGGCGGTGAATCAGAGATGGGGAATCAGAGGCGGGGAATTAGAGGCAGGTAATCAAACACGGGGAATCAGAGGCGGGGAATCAGAGCTGGTGAATCGGAGGCGGGGAATCAGATATTGGGAAACAGAGGCGGGGAATCAGAGGCGGGGAAACAGAGGCGGGGAATCAGATATGGGGAATCAGAGGCGGGGAAACAGAGGCGGGGAATCAGAGGCATGGAATCAGAGGTGGGGAATCAGAGGTTGGGAATCAGAGGCAGGGAATCAGAGGCGGGGAATCAGAGGCGGGGAATCAGAGGCAGGGAATCAGATATGGGGAATCAGAGGCGGGGAATCAGAGACGGGGAAACAGAGGCGGGGAATCAGATATGGGGAATCATAGGTGGCGAATCAAAGGCGGTGAATCAGAGGCAGGGAATCAGATATGGGGAATCAGAGGTAGCGAATCAGAGGTGGGGATTCAGAGGTTGGGAATCAGAGGCATGGAATCAGAGGCGGGGCATCAGAGGCGGGGAAACAGAGGCGGGGAATAAGACATGGTGAATCAGAGGCTGGGAATCAGACGCGGGGAATCAGAGGTGGGGAATCAGAGCTGGGGAATCAGAGGCGGGGAATCAGAGTTGGGGAATCAGAGGCGGGGAATCAGATATGGGGAAACAGAGGCGGGGAATCAGAGGCAGGGAAACGGAGGCGGGGAATCAGATATGGGGAATCAGAGGAGGGGAATCAGAGGTTGGGAATCAGAGGCAGGGAATCAGAGGTGGGGATTCAGATGCAGGGAATCAGATGCGGGGAATCTGAGGCGGGGATTCAGAGCTGGGGAATCAGTGCGGGGAATCAGAGTTGGGGAATCAGAGGCGGGGAATTAGATATGGGGAAACAGAGGCGGGGAATCAGATATGGGGAATCAGAGGTGGGGAATCAGAGGCGGGGAATTAGAGGCAGGGAATCAAACACGGGGAATCAGAGGCGGGGAATCAGAGCAGGGGAATCAGAGGCGGGGAATCAGAGGTGGGGAATCAGAGGCGGGGAATCAGATATTGGGAAACAGAGGCGGGGAATCAGAGGCGGGGAAACAGAGGCGGGGAATCAGATATGGGGAATCAGAGGTGGGGAATCAGAGGTTGGGAATGAGAGGCAGGGAATCAGAGGCGGGGAATTAGAGGCGGGGAATCAGAGGCAGGGAATCAGATGTGCGGAATCAGAGATGGGGAATCAGAGGCAGGGAATCAGAGGCGGGGAATCAGAGGCTGGGAATCAGAGGCCGGGAATCAGAGGCCGGGAAACAGAGTCCGGGAATCAGAGGTGGGGAATAAGAGGCAGGGAATCAGATGTGCGGAATCAGAGATGGGGAATCAGAGGCAGGGAATCTGATGCGGGGAATCAGAGGCGGGGATTCAGAGCTGGGGAATCAGAGCGGGGAATCAGAGTTGGGGAATCAGAGGCGGGGAATTAATATGGGGAAACAGAGGCGGGGAATCAGAGGCGGGGAAACAGACGCGGGGAATCAGATATGGGGAATCAGAGGTGGGGAATCAGAGGCAGGGAATCAGATGTGTGGAATCAGAGATGGGGAATCAGAGGCAGGGAATCAGAATCAGATGCGGGAAATCAGAGGCCTGGAATCAGAGGCCAGGAATCAGAGGCAGGTAATCAAACACGTGGAATCAGAGGCGGGGAATCAGAGCTGGGGAATCAGAGGCGGGGAATCAGAGTTGGGGAATCAGAGGCGGGGAATCAGATATGGGGAAACAGAGGCGGGGAATCAGAGGCGGGGAAACAGAGGCGGGGAATCAGATATGGAGAATCAGAGGTGGGGAATCAGAGGTTGGGAATCAGAGGCAGGGAATCAGTGGCGGGGAATCAGAGCCGGGGAATCAGAGGCAGGGAATCAGATATGGGGAATCAGAGGCGGGGAATCAGAGGCTGGGAAACAGAGGCGGGGAATCAGATATGGGGAATCAGAGGTGGCGAATCAAAGGCGGTAAATCAGAGGCAGGGAATCAGACATGGGGAATCAGAGATAGGGAATCAGAGGTGGGGAATCAGAGGTTGGGAATCAGAGGCATGGAATCAGAGGCGGGGCATCAGAGGCGGGGAAACATAGGTGGGGAATCAGATATGGGGAATCAGATGTGGGGAATCAGAGGCGATGAATCAGAGATGGCGAATCAGAGGCGGGGAATCAGAGGCGGGGAATAAGACATGGGGAATCAGAGGCTGGGAATCAGACACGGGGAATCAGAGGCGGGGAATCAGAGCTAGGGAATCAGAGGTGGGGAATCAGAGGCAGGGAATCAGATGTGCGGAATCAGAGATGGGGAATCAGAGGCAGGGAATCAGAATCAGAAGCGGGGAATCAGAGGCCGGGAATCAGAGGCCGGGAATCAGATGCCGGGAATAAGAGGCCGGGAATCAGAGGTGGGGAATCAGAGTCCGGGAATCAGATATGGGGAATCAGAGGCGGGGAATGAGATATGGGGAATCAGAGGCGGGGAATCTGAGGCGGGGAAACAGAGGCGGGGAATCACATATGGGGAATCAGAGGTGGCGAATCAAAGGCGGGGAATCAGATATGGGGAAACAGAGGCGGGGAATCAGAGGCGGGGAAACAGAGGCGGGGAATCAGATATGGGGAATCAGAGGTGGGGAATCAGATGTTGGGAATCAGAGGCAGGGAATCAGAGGCAGGGAATCAAACACGGGGAATCAGAGGCGGGGAATCAGAGCTGGGGAATCAGAGGTGGGGAATCAGAGTTGGGGAAACAGAGGCGGGGAATCAGATATGGGGAAACAGAGGCGGGGAATCAGAGGTGGGGAAACAGAGGCGGGGTATCAGATATGGGGAATCAGAGGTGGGGAATCAGAGATTGGGAATCAGAGGCAGGGAATCAGAGGCAGGGAATCAGAGGCGGGGAATCAGATGTGCGGAATCAGAGATGGGGAATCAGAGGCAGGGAATCAGAGGCGGGGAATCAGAGGCGGGGAATCAGAGGCCGGGAATCAGAGGCCGGGAATGAGAGGCCGGGAATGAGAGGCCGGGAATCAGAGGTCGGGAATCAGAGGCCGGGAATCAGAGGTGGGGAATAAGAGGCAGGGAATCAGATGTGCAGAATCAGAGATGGGGAATCAGAGGCAGGGAATCAGAGTCGGGGAATCAGAGGTGGGGTATCAGAGGCCGGGAATCAGAGGCCGGGAATGAGAGGTCGGGAATCAGAGGCCGGGAATCAGAGGCCGGGTATCAGAGGTGGGGAATATGAGGCCGGGAATCAGAGGCGGGAAACAGAGGCAGGGAATCAGATATGGGGAATCAGAGCTAGGGAATCAGAGGTGGGGAATCAGAGGTTGGGAATCAGAGGCAGGGAATCAGAGGCGGGGCATCAGAGAGCGGGGAAACATAGGTGGGGAATCAGATATGGGGAAACAGAGGTGGGGAATCAGAGGCGATGAATCAGAGATGGCGAATCAGAGGCGGGGAATCAGAGGCGGGGAATAAGACATGGGGAATCTGAGGCTGGGAATCAGACGCGGGGAATCAGAGGTGGGGAATCAGAGCTGGGGAATCAGAGGCGTGGAATCAGTGTTGGGGAATCAGAGGCGGGGAATCAGATATGGGGAAACAGAGGCGGGGAATCAGAGGCAGGGAAACGGAGGCGGGGAATCAGATATGGGGAATCAGAGGAGGGCAATCAGAGGTTGGGAATCAGAGGCTGGGAATCAGAGGCATGGAATCAGAGGCGGGGCATCAGAGGCGGGGAAACATAGGTGGGGAATCAGATATGGGGAATCAGATGTGGGGAATCAGAGGCGATGAATCAGAGATGGCGAATCAGAGGCGGGGAATCAGAGGCGGGGAATAAGACATGGGGAATCAGAGGCTGGGAATCAGACACGGGGAATCAGAGGCGGGGAATCAGAGCTAGGGAATCAGAGGTGGGGAATCAGAGGCAGGGAATCAGATGTGCGGAATCAGAGATGGGGAATCAGAGGCAGGGAATCAGAATCAGAAGCGGGGAATCAGAGGCCGGGAATCAGAGGCCGGGAATCAGATGCCGGGAATAAGAGGCCGGGAATCAGAGGTGGGGAATCAGAGTCCGGGAATCAGATATGGGGAATCAGAGGCGGGGAATGAGATATGGGGAATCAGAGGCGGGGAATCTGAGGCGGGGAAACAGAGGCGGGGAATCACATATGGGGAATCAGAGGTGGCGAATCAAAGGCGGGGAATCAGATATGGGGAAACAGAGGCGGGGAATCAGAGGCGGGGAAACAGAGGCGGGGAATCAGATATGGGGAATCAGAGGTGGGGAATCAGATGTTGGGAATCAGAGGCAGGGAATCAGAGGCAGGGAATCAAACACGGGGAATCAGAGGCGGGGAATCAGAGCTGGGGAATCAGAGGTGGGGAATCAGAGTTGGGGAAACAGAGGCGGGGAATCAGATATGGGGAAACAGAGGCGGGGAATCAGAGGTGGGGAAACAGAGGCGGGGTATCAGATATGGGGAATCAGAGGTGGGGAATCAGAGATTGGGAATCAGAGGCAGGGAATCAGAGGCAGGGAATCAGAGGCGGGGAATCAGATGTGCGGAATCAGAGATGGGGAATCAGAGGCAGGGAATCAGAGGCGGGGAATCAGAGGCGGGGAATCAGAGGCCGGGAATCAGAGGCCGGGAATGAGAGGCCGGGAATGAGAGGCCGGGAATCAGAGGTCGGGAATCAGAGGCCGGGAATCAGAGGTGGGGAATAAGAGGCAGGGAATCAGATGTGCAGAATCAGAGATGGGGAATCAGAGGCAGGGAATCAGAGTCGGGGAATCAGAGGTGGGGTATCAGAGGCCGGGAATCAGAGGCCGGGAATGAGAGGTCGGGAATCAGAGGCCGGGAATCAGAGGCCGGGTATCAGAGGTGGGGAATATGAGGCCGGGAATCAGAGGCGGGAAACAGAGGCAGGGAATCAGATATGGGGAATCAGAGATAGGGAATCAGAGGTGGGGAATCAGAGGTTGGGAATCAGAGGCAGGGAATCAGAGGCGGGGCATCAGAGAGCGGGGAAACATAGGTGGGGAATCAGATATGGGGAAACAGAGGTGGGGAATCAGAGGCGATGAATCAGAGATGGCGAATCAGAGGCGGGGAATCAGAGGCGGGGAATAAGACATGGGGAATCTGAGGCTGGGAATCAGACGCGGGGAATCAGAGGTGGGGAATCAGAGCTGGGGAATCAGAGGCGTGGAATCAGTGTTGGGGAATCAGAGGCGGGGAATCAGATATGGGGAAACAGAGGCGGGGAATCAGAGGCAGGGAAACGGAGGCGGGGAATCAGATATGGGGAATCAGAGGAGGGCAATCAGAGGTTGGGAATCAGAGGCTGGGAATCAGAGGTGGGGATTCAGAGGCAGTGAATCAGATGCGGGGAATCTGAGGCGGGGATTCAGAGCTGGGGAATCAGTGCGGGGAATCAGAGTTGGGGAATCAGAGGCGGGGAATTAGATATGGGGAAACAGAGGCGGGGAATCAGAGGCGGGGAAACAGAGGCGGGGAATCAGATATGGGGAATCAGAGGTGGGGAATCAGAGGCAGGGAATCAGATGTGCGGAATCAGAGATGGGGAATCAGAGGCAGGGAATCAGAGGCCGGGAATCAGATGCCGGGAATAAGAGGCCGGGAATCAGAGGTGGGGAATCAGAGTCCGGGAATCAGATATGGGGAATCAGAGGCGGGGAATGAGATATGGGGAATCAGAGGCGGGGAATCAGAGGCGGGGAAACAGAGGCGGGGAATCACATATGGGGAATCAGAGGTGGCGAATCAAAGGCGGGGAATCAGATATGGGGAAACAGAGGCGGGGATTCAGAGGCGGGGAAACAGATGCGGGGAATCAGATATGGGGAATCAGAGGTGGGGAATCAGAGGTTGGGAATCAGAGGCCGGGAATCAGAGGCAGGGAATCAAACACGGGGAATCAGAGGAAGGGAATCAGAGCTGGGGAATCAGAAGTGGGGAATCAGAGTTGGGGAATCAGAGGCGGGGAATCAGATATGGGGAAACAGAGGCGGGGAATCAGACGCGGGGTAACAGAGGCGGGGAATCAGATATGGGGAATCAGAGGTGGGGAATCAGAGGTTGGGAATCAGAGGCAGGGAATCAGAGGCAGGGAATCAGAGGCGGGGAATCAGAGGCAGGGAATCAGATGTGCGGAATCAGAGATGGGGAATCAGAGGCAGGGAATCAGAGGCGGGGAATCAGAGGCGGGGAATCAGAGGACGGGAATCAGAGGCCGTGAATGAGAGGCCGGGAATGAGAGGCCGGGAATCAGAGGTCGGGAATCAGAGGCCGGGAATCAGAGGTGGGGAATAAGAGGCAGGGAATCAGATGTGCAGAATCAGAGATGGGGAATCAGAGGCAGGGAATCAGAGTCGGGGAATCAGAGGTGGGGAATCAGAGGACGGGAATCAGAGGCCGGGAATGAGAGGTCGGGAATCAGAGGCCGGGAATCAGATGCCGGGAATCAGAGGTGGGGAATAAGAGGCCGGGAATCAGAGGCGGGGAATCAGACGCGGGGAATCAGAGGTGGTGAATCAGAGCTGGGGAATCAGAGGCGGGGAATCAGTGTTGGGGAATCAGAGGCGGGGAATCAGATATGAGGAAACAGAGGCAGGGAATCAGAGGCGGGGAAACAGAGGCGGGGAATCAGATATGGGGAATCAGAGGTGGGGAATCAGAGGTTGGGAATCAGAGGCATGGAATCAGAGGCGGGGCATCAGAGGCGGGGGATCAGAGGCAGGGAATCAGATGTGCGGAATCAGAGATAGGGAATCAGAGGTGGGGAATCAGAGTCCGGGAATCAGAGATGGGGAATCAGAGGCGGGGAATCAGAGGCGGGGAAACATAGGTGGGGAATAAGATATGGGGAATCAGAGGTGGGGAATCAGAGGCGATGAATCAGAGATGGCGAATCAGAGGCGGGGAATCAGACGCGGGGAATCAGAGGCGGGGAATCAGACGCGGGGAATCAGAGGCGGGGAATCAGAGCTGGGGAATCAGAGGCGGGGAATCAAAGTTGGGGAATCAGAGGCGGATAATCAGATATGGGGAAACAGAGGCGGGCAATCAGAGGCAGGGAAACGGAGGCGGGGAATCAGATATGGGGAATCAGAGGAGGGGAATCAGAGGTTGGGAATCAGAGGCCGGGAATCAGAGGTGGGGATTCAGAGGCAGGGAATCAGATGCGGCGAATCAGAGGCGGGGAATGAGATATGGGGAATCAGAGGCGGGGAATCAGAGGCGGGGAAACAGAGGCGGGGAATCACATATGGGGAATCAGAGGTGGCGAATCAAAGGCGGTGAATCAGAGATGGGGAAGCAGAGTCGGGGAATCAGAGGCTGGTAATCAAACACGTGGAATCAGAGGCGGGGAATCAGAGCTGGGGAATCAGAGGCGGGGAATCAGAGTTGGGGAATCAGAGGCGGGGAATCAGATATGGGGAATCAGAGGAGGGCAATCAGAGGTTGGGAATCAGAGGCTGGGAATCAGAGGTGGGGATTCAGAGGCAGTGAATCAGATGCGGGGAATCTGAGGCGGGGATTCAGAGCTGGGGAATCAGTGCGGGGAATCAGAGTTGGGGAATCAGAGGCGGGGAATTAGATATGGGGAAACAGAGGCGGGGAATCAGAGGCGGGGAAACAGAGGCGGGGAATCAGATATGGGGAATCAGAGGTGGGGAATCAGAGGCAGGGAATCAGATGTGCGGAATCAGAGATGGGGAATCAGAGGCAGGGAATCAGAGGCCGGGAATCAGATGCCGGGAATAAGAGGCCGGGAATCAGAGGTGGGGAATCAGAGTCCGGGAATCAGATATGGGGAATCAGAGGCGGGGAATGAGATATGGGGAATCAGAGGCGGGGAATCAGAGGCGGGGAAACAGAGGCGGGGAATCACATATGGGGAATCAGAGGTGGCGAATCAAAGGCGGGGAATCAGATATGGGGAAACAGAGGCGGGGATTCAGAGGCGGGGAAACAGATGCGGGGAATCAGATATGGGGAATCAGAGGTGGGGAATCAGAGGTTGGGAATCAGAGGCCGGGAATCAGAGGCAGGGAATCAAACACGGGGAATCAGAGGAAGGGAATCAGAGCTGGGGAATCAGAAGTGGGGAATCAGAGTTGGGGAATCAGAGGCGGGGAATCAGATATGGGGAAACAGAGGCGGGGAATCAGACGCGGGGTAACAGAGGCGGGGAATCAGATATGGGGAATCAGAGGTGGGGAATCAGAGGTTGGGAATCAGAGGCAGGGAATCAGAGGCAGGGAATCAGAGGCGGGGAATCAGAGGCAGGGAATCAGATGTGCGGAATCAGAGATGGGGAATCAGAGGCAGGGAATCAGAGGCGGGGAATCAGAGGCGGGGAATCAGAGGACGGGAATCAGAGGCCGTGAATGAGAGGCCGGGAATGAGAGGCCGGGAATCAGAGGTCGGGAATCAGAGGCCGGGAATCAGAGGTGGGGAATAAGAGGCAGGGAATCAGATGTGCAGAATCAGAGATGGGGAATCAGAGGCAGGGAATCAGAGTCGGGGAATCAGAGGTGGGGAATCAGAGGACGGGAATCAGAGGCCGGGAATGAGAGGTCGGGAATCAGAGGCCGGGAATCAGATGCCGGGAATCAGAGGTGGGGAATAAGAGGCCGGGAATCAGAGGCGGGGAATCAGACGCGGGGAATCAGAGGTGGTGAATCAGAGCTGGGGAATCAGAGGCGGGGAATCAGTGTTGGGGAATCAGAGGCGGGGAATCAGATATGAGGAAACAGAGGCAGGGAATCAGAGGCGGGGAAACAGAGGCGGGGAATCAGATATGGGGAATCAGAGGTGGGGAATCAGAGGTTGGGAATCAGAGGCATGGAATCAGAGGCGGGGCATCAGAGGCGGGGGATCAGAGGCAGGGAATCAGATGTGCGGAATCAGAGATAGGGAATCAGAGGTGGGGAATCAGAGTCCGGGAATCAGAGATGGGGAATCAGAGGCGGGGAATCAGAGGCGGGGAAACATAGGTGGGGAATAAGATATGGGGAATCAGAGGTGGGGAATCAGAGGCGATGAATCAGAGATGGCGAATCAGAGGCGGGGAATCAGACGCGGGGAATCAGAGGCGGGGAATCAGACGCGGGGAATCAGAGGCGGGGAATCAGAGCTGGGGAATCAGAGGCGGGGAATCAAAGTTGGGGAATCAGAGGCGGATAATCAGATATGGGGAAACAGAGGCGGGCAATCAGAGGCAGGGAAACGGAGGCGGGGAATCAGATATGGGGAATCAGAGGAGGGGAATCAGAGGTTGGGAATCAGAGGCCGGGAATCAGAGGTGGGGATTCAGAGGCAGGGAATCAGATGCGGCGAATCAGAGGCGGGGAATGAGATATGGGGAATCAGAGGCGGGGAATCAGAGGCGGGGAAACAGAGGCGGGGAATCACATATGGGGAATCAGAGGTGGCGAATCAAAGGCGGTGAATCAGAGATGGGGAAGCAGAGTCGGGGAATCAGAGGCTGGTAATCAAACACGTGGAATCAGAGGCGGGGAATCAGAGCTGGGGAATCAGAGGCGGGGAATCAGAGTTGGGGAATCAGAGGCGGGGAATCAGATATGGGGAAACAGAGGCGGGGAATCAGAGGCGGTGAAACAGAGGCGGGGAATCAGATATGGAGAATCAGAGGTGGGGAATAAGAGGCAGGGAATCAGATGTGCAGAATCAGGGTTGGGGAATCAGAGGCGGGGAATCAGATATGGGGTAACAGAGGCTGGGAATCAGAGGCAGGGAAACGGAGGCGGGGAATCAGATATGGGGAATTAGAGGAGGGGAATCAGAGGTTGGGAATCAGAGGCAGGGAATCAGAGGTGGGGATTCAGAGGCAGGGAATCAGATGCGGGGAATCAGAGGCGGGGATTAAGAGCTGGGGAATCAGAGCGGGGAATCAGAGTTGGGGAATCAGAGGCGGGGAATTAGATATGGGGAAACAGAGGCGGGGAATCAGAGGCGGGGAAACAGAGGAGGGGAATCAGATATGGGGAATCAGAGGTGGGGAATCAGAGGCAGGGAATCAGATGTGTGGAATCAGAGATGGGGAATCAGAGGCAGGGAATCAGAATCAGATGCGGGGAATCAGAGGCCGGGAATCAGAGGCCGGATATCAGAGTTGGGGATCAGAGTCCGGGAATCAGAGATGGGGAATCAGAGGCGGGTAATGAGATATGGGGAATCAGAGGCGGGGAATCGGAGGCTGGGAAACAGAGGCGAGGAATCAGATATGGGGAATCAGAGGTGGCGAATCAAAGGTGGTGAATCAGAGATGGGGAATCAGAGGCGGGGAATCAGAGGCAGGGAATCAAACACGGGGAATCAGAGGCGGGGAATCAGAGCTGGGGAATCAGAGGCGGGGAATCAGAGTTGGGGAATCAGAGGCGGGGAATCAGATATGGGGAAACAGAGGCGGGGAATCAGAGGCGGGGAAACAGAGGCGGGGAATCAGATATGGGGAATCAGAGGTGGGTAATCAGAGTTTGAGAATTAGATGCAGGGAATCAGAGGCGGGGAATCAGAGGCGGGGAATCAGAGGCAGGGAATCAGATGTGCGGAATCAGAGATGGGGAATCAGAGGCAGGGAATCAGAGGCGGGGAATCAGACATGGGGAATCAGAGGCGGGGGATCAGAGGTGGTGAATCAGAGATGGGGAATCAGAGGTGGGGAATCAGAGGCAGGGAATCAACGCGGGGAATCAGAGGCGGGGAATCAGAGCTGGGGAATCAGAGGCGGGGTATCAGAGTTGGGGAATCAGAGGCGGGGAATCAGATATGGGGAAACAGAGGCGGGGAATCAGAGGCAGGGAAACGGAGGCGGGGAATCAGATATGGGGAATCAGAGGAGGGGAATCAGAGGTTGGGAATCAGAGGCAGAGAATCAAAGGTGGGGATTCAGAGGCAGGGAATCAGATGCGGGGATTCAGAGGCGGGGATTCAGAGCTGGGTAATCAGAGGCGGAGAAGTAGATATGGGGAAACAGAGGCGGGAAATCAGAGGTGGGGAAGCAGAGGCGGGGAATCAGATGTGTGGAATCAGAGATGGGGAATCAGAGGCGGTCAATCAGAATCAGAAGCGGGGAATCAGAGGCTGGGAATCAGAGGCCGGGAATCAGATGCAGGGAATAGGAGGCCGGGAATCAAATGTGGGGAATCAGAGTCCGGGAATCAGAGGCGGGGAATCAGAGGCGGGGAAACAAAGGCGGGGAATCAGATATGGGGAATCAGAGGTGGCGAATCAAAGGCGGTGAATCAGAGATGGGGAATCAGAGGCGGGGAATTAGAGGCAGGGAATCAAACACGGGGAATCAGAGGCGGGGAATCAGAGCTGGGGAATCAGAGGCGGGGAATCAGAGTTGGGGAATCAGAGGTGGGGAATCAGATATTGGGAAACAGAGGCGGGGAATCAGAGGCGGGGAAACAGAGGCGGGGAATCAGATATGGGGAATCAGACGTGGGGAATCAGAGGTTGGGAATGAGAGGCAGGGAATCAGAGGCGGTGAATCAGAGGCGGGGAATCAGAGGCAGGGAATCAGATGTGCGGAATCAGAGATGGGGAATCAGAGTTAGGGAATCAGAGGCGGGGAATCAGAGGCTGGGAATCAGAGGCCGGGAATGAGAGGCCGGGTATCAGAGGCCGGGAATCAGAGGCCGGGAATCAGAGGCCGGGAAACAGAGGCCGGGAATCAGAGGTGGGGAATCAGAGGCCGGGAATCAGAGGCCGGGAAACAGAGGCCGGGAATCAGAGGTGGGGAATATGAGGCAGGGAATCAGATGTGCGGAATCAGAGGCGGGGAATCAGAGGCTGGGAATCAGAGGCCGGGAATGAGAGGCCGGGAATCAGAGGCCGGGAATCAGAGGCCGGGAATCAGAGGCCGGGAATCAGAGGCCGGGAATCAGAGGCCGGGAATCAGAGGCCAGGAAACAGAGGCCGGGAATCAGAGGTGTGGAATATGAGGCAGGGAATCAGATGTGCGAAATCAGAGATGGGGAATCAGAGGCAGGGAATCAGAAGCGGGGAATCAGAGGCGGGGAATCTGAGACAGGGAATCAGATGCCGGGTATGAGAGGCCGGGAATCAGAGGCCGGGAATCAGAGGCCGGGAATCAGAGGTGGGGAATAAGAGGCCGGGAATCAGAGATGGGGAATCAGAGGCGGGGAATCAGAGGCGGGGAATCAGAGGCAGGGATTCAGACACGGGGAATCAGAGGCGGGGATTCAGAGCTGGGGAATCAGAGCGGGGAATCAGAGTTGGGGAATAAGAGGCCGGGAATCAGAGATAGGGAATCAGAGGCGGGGAATCAGAGGCGGGGAATCAGAGGCAGGGTATCAGATGCGGGGAATCAGAGGCGGGGATTCAGAGCTGGGGAATCAGAGCGGGGAATCAGAGTTGGGGAATCAGAGGCGGGGAATTAGATATGGGGAAACAGAGGCGGAGAATCAGAGGCAGGGAAACAGAGGCGGGGAATCAGATATGGGGAATCAGAGGTGGGGAATCAGAGGCAGGGAATCAGATGTGTGGAATCAGAGATGGGGAATGAGAGGCAGGGAATCAGAATCAGATGCGGGGAATCAGAGGCCGGGAATCAGATATGGGGAATCAGAGATAGGGAATCAGAGGTGGGGAATCAGAGGTTGGGAATCAGAGGCAGGGAATCAGAGGCGGGGCATCAGAGGCGGGGAAACATAGGTGGGGAATCAGATATGGGGAAACAGAGGTGGGGAATCAGAGGCGATGAATCAGAGATGGCGAATCAGAGGCGGGGAATCAGAGGCGGGGAATAAGACATGGGGAATCTGAGGCTGGGAATCAGACGCGGGGAATCAGAGGTGGGGAATCAGAGCTGGGGAATCAGAGGCGGGGAATCAGTGTTGGGGAATCAGAGGCGGGGAATCAGATATGGGGAAACAGAGGCGGGGAATCAGAGGCAGGGAAACGGAGGCGGGGAATCAGATATGGGGAATTAGAGGAGGGCAATCAGAGGTTGGGAATCAGAGGCTGGGAATCAGAGGTTGGGATTCAGAGGCAGGGAATCAGATGCGGGGAATCTGAGGCGGGGATTCAGAGCTTGGGAATCAGTGCGGGGAATCAGAGTTGGGGAATCAGAGGCGGGGAATTAGATATGGGGAAACAGAGGCGGGGAATCAGAGGCGGGGAAACAGAGGCGGGGAATCAGATATGGGGAATCAGAGGTAGGGAATCAGAGGCAGGGAATCAGATGTGCAGAATCAGAGATGGGGAATCAGAGGCAGGGAATCAGAGGCCGGGAATCAGATGCCGGGAATAAGAGGCCGGGAATCAGAGGTGGGGAATCAGAGTCCGGGAATCAGATATGGGGAATCAGAGGCGGGGAATGAGATATGGGGAATCAGAGGCGGGGAATCAGAGGCGGGGAAACAGAGGCGGGGAATCACATATGGGGAATCAGAGGTGGCGAATCAAAGGCGGGGAATCAGATATGGGGAAACAGAGGCGGGGAATCAGAGGCGGGGAAACAGATGCGGGGAATCAGATATGGGGAATCAGAGGTGGGGAATCAGAGGTTGGGAATCAGAGGCCGGGAATCAGAGGCAGGGAATCAAACACGGGGAATCAGAGGAAGGGAATCAGAGCTGGGGAATCAGAGGTGGGGAATCAGAGTTGGGGAATCAGAGGCGGGGAATCAGATATGGGGAAACAGAGGCGGGGAATCAGACGCGGGGTAACAGAGGCGGGGAATCAGATATGGGGAATCAGAGGTGGGGAATCAGAGGTTGGGAATCAGAGGCAGGGAATCAGACGCAGGGAATCAGAGGCGGGGAATCAGAGGCAGGGAATCAGATGTGCGGAATCAGAGATGGGGAATCAGAGGCAGGGAATCAGAGGCGGGGAATCAGAGGCGGGGAATCAGAGGCCGGGAATCAGAGGCCGTGAATGAGAGGCCGGGAATGAGAGTCCGGGAATCAGAGGTCGGGAATCAGAGGCCGGGAATCAGAGGTGGGGAATAAGAGGCAGGGAATCAGATGTGCAGAATCAGAGATGGGGAATCAGAGGCAGGGAATCAGAGTCGGGGATTCAGAGGTGGGGAATCAGAGGACGGGAATCAGAGGCCGGGAATGAGAGGTCGGGAATCAGAGGCCGGGAATCAGATGCCGGGAATCAGAGGTGGGGAATAAGAGGCCGGGAATCAGAGGCGGGGAATCAGACGCGGGGAATCAGAGGTGGTGAATCAGAGCTGGGGAATCAGAGGCGGGGAATCAGTGTTGGGGAATCAGAGGCGGGGAATCAGATATGAGGAAACAGAGGCAGGGAATCAGAGGCGGGGAAACAGAGGCGGGGAATCAGATATGGGGAATCAGAGGTGGGGAATCAGAGGTTGGGAATCAGAGGCATGGAATCAGAGGCGGGGCATCAGAGGCGGGGGATCAGAGGCAGGGAATCAGATGTGCGGAATCAGAGATAGGGAATCAGAGGTGGGGAATCAGAGTCCGGGAATCAGAGATGGGGAATCAGAGGCGGGGAATCAGAGGCGGGGAAACATAGGTGGGGAATAAGATATGGGGAATCAGAGGTGGGGAATCAGAGGCGATGAATCAGAGATGGCGAATCAGAGGCGGGGAATCAGACGCGGGGAATCAGAGGCGGGGAATCAGACGCGGGGAATCAGAGGCGGGGAATCAGAGCTGGGGAATCAGAGGCGGGGAATCAAAGTTGGGGAATCAGAGGCGGATAATCAGATATGGGGAAACAGAGGCGGGCAATCAGAGGCAGGGAAACGGAGGCGGGGAATCAGATATGGGGAATCAGAGGAGGGGAATCAGAGGTTGGGAATCAGAGGCAGGGAATCAGAGGTGGGGATTCAGAGGCAGGGAATCAGATGCGGCGAATCAGAGGCGGGGAATGAGATATGGGGAATCAGAGGCGGGGAATCAGAGGCGGGGAAACAGAGGCGGGGAATCACATATGGGGAATCAGAGGTGGCGAATCAAAGGCGGTGAATCAGAGATGGGGAAGCAGAGGCGGGGAATCAGAGGCTGGTAAACAAACACGTGGAATCAGAGGCGGGGAATCAGAGCTGGGGAATCAGAGGCGGGGAATCATAGTTGGGGAATCAGAGGCGGGGAATCAGATATGGGAAACAGAGGCGGGGAATCAGAGGCGGTGAAACAGAGGCGGGGAATCAGATATGGAGAATCAGAGGTGGGGAATAAGAGGCAGGGAATCAGATGTGCAGAATCAGGGTTGGGGAATCAGAGGCGGGGAATCAGATATGGGGTAACAGAGGCTGGGAATCAGAGGCAGGGAAACGGAGGCGGGGAATCAGATATGGGGAATTAGAGGAGGGGAATCAGAGGTTGGGAATCAGAGGCAGGGAATCAGAGGTGGGGATTCAGAGGCAGGGAATCAGATGCGGGGAATCAGAGGCGGGGATTCAGAGCTGGGGAATCAGAGCGGGGAATCAGAGTTGGGGAATCAGAGGCGGGGAATTAGATATGGGGAAACAGAGGCGGGGATTCAGAGGCGGGGAAACAGAGGAGGGGAATCAGATATGGGGAATCAGAGGTGGGGAATCAGAGGCAGGGAATCAGATGTGTGGAATCAGAGATGGGGAATCAGAGGCAGGGAATCAGAATCAGATGCGGGGAATCAGAGGCCGGGAATCAGAGGCCGGATATCAGAGTTGGGGATCAGAGTCCGGGAATCAGAGATGGGGAATCAGAGGCGGGGAATGAGATATGGGGAATCAGAGGCGGGGAATCGGAGGCGGGGAAACAGAGGCGAGGAATCAGATATGGGGAATCAGAGGTGGCGAATCAAAGGCGGTGAATCAGAGATGGGGAATCAGAGGCGGGGAATCAGAGGCAGGGAATCAAACACGGGGAATCAGAGGCGGGGAATCAGAGCTGGGGAATCAGAGGCGGGGAATCAGAGTTGGGGAATCAGAGGCGGGGAATCAGATATGGGGAAACAGAGGCGGGGAATCAGAGGCGGGGAAACAGAGGCGGGGAATCAGATATGGGGAATCAGAGGTGGGTAATCAGAGTTTGGGAATTAGATGCAGGGAATCAGAGGCGGGGAATCAGAGGCGGGGAATCAGAGGCAGGGAATCAGATGTGCGGAATCAGAGATGGGGAATCAGAGGCAGGGAATCAGAGGCGGGGAATCAGACATGGGGAATCAGAGGCGGGGGATCAGAGGTGGTGAATCAGAGATGGGGAATCAGAGGTGGGGAATCAGAGGCAGGGAATCAACGCGGGGAATCAGAGGCGGGGAATCAGAGCTGGGGAATCAGAGGCGGGGTATCAGAGTTGGGGAATCAGAGGCGGGGAATCAGATATGGGGAAACAGAGGCGGGGAATCAGAGGCAGGGAAACGGAGGCGGGGAATCAGATATGGGGAATCAGAGGAGGGGAATCAGAGGTTGGGAATCAGAGGCAGAGAATCAGAGGTGGGGATTCAGAGGCAGGGAATCAGATGCGGGGAATCAGAGGCGGGGATTCAGAGCTGGGTAATCAGAGGCGGAGAAGTAGATATGGGGAAACATAGGCGGGAAATCAGAGGTGGGGAAACAGAGGCGGGGAATCAGATGTGTGGAATCAGAGATGGGGAATCAGAGGCGGTGAATCAGAATCAGAAGCGGGGAATCAGAGGCTGGGAATCAGAGGCCGGGAATCAGATGCAGGGAATAGGAGGCCGGGAATCAAATGTGGGAAATCAGAGTCCGGGAATCAGAGGCGGGGAATCAGAGGCGGGGAAACAAAGGCGGGGAATCAGATATGGGGAATCAGAGGTGGCGAATCAAAGGCGGTGAATCAGAGATGGGGAATCAGAGGCGGGGAATTAGAGGCAGGGAATCAAACACGGGGAATCAGAGGCGGGGAATCAGAGCTGGGGAATCAGAGGTGGGGAATCAGATATTGGGAAACAGAGGCGGGGAATCAGAGGCGGGGAAACAGAGGCGGGGAATCAGATATGGGGAATCAGAGGTGGGGAATCAGAGGTTGGGAATGAGAGGCAGGGAATCAGAGGCGGTGAATCAGAGGCGGGGAATCAGAGGCAGGGAATCAGATGTGCGGAATCAGAGATGGGGAATCAGAGTTAGGGAATCAGAGGCGGGGAATCAGAGGCTGGGAATCAGAGGCCGGGAATGGGAGGCCGGGTATCAGAGGCCGGGAATCAGAGGCCGGGAATCAGAGGCCGGGAAACAGAGGCCGGGAATCAGAGGTGGGGAATCAGAGGCCGGGAATCAGAGGCCGGGAAACAGAGGCCGGGAATCAGAGGTGGGGAATATGAGGCAGGGAATCAGATGTGCGGAATCAGAGGCGGGGAATCAGAGGCTGGGAATCAGAGGCCGGGAATGAGAGGCCGGGAATCAGAGGCCGGGAATCAGAGGCCGGGAATCAGAGGCCGGGAATCAGAGGCCGGGAATCAGAGGCCAGGAAACAGAGGCCGGGAATCAGAGGTGGGGAATATGAGGCAGGGAATCAGATGTGCGGAATCAGAGATGGGGAATCAGAGGCAGGGAATCAGAAGCGGGGAATCAGAGGCGGGGAATCTGAGACAGGGAATCAGAGGCCGGGTATGAGAGGCCGGGAATCAGAGGCCGGGAATCAGAGGCCGGGAATCAGAGGTGGGGAATAAGAGGCCGGGAATCAGAGATGGGGAATCAGAGGCGGGGAATCAGAGGCGGGGAATCAGAGGCTGGGATTCAGACACGGGGAATCAGAGGCGGGGATTCAGAGCTGGGGAATCAGAGCGGGGAATCAGAGTTGGGGAATAAGAGGCCGGGAATCAGAGATGGGGAATCAGAGGCGGGGAATCAGAGGCGGGGAATCAGAGGCAGGGTATCAGATGCGCGGAATCAGAGGCGGGGATTCAGAGCTGGGGAATCAGAGCGGGGAATCAGAGTTGGGGAATCAGAGGCGGGGAATTAGATATGGGGAAACAGAGGCGGAGAATCAGAGGCAGGGAAACAGAGGCGGGGAATCAGATATGGGGAATCAGAGGTGGGGAATCAGAGGCAGGGAATCAGATGTGTGGAATCAGAGATGGGGAATGAGAGGCAGGGAATCAGAATCAGATGCGGGGAATCAGAGGCCGGGAATCAGAGGCCGGGAATCAGAGTTGGGGAATCAGAGTCCGGGAATCAGAGATGGGGAATCAGAGGCGGGGAATGAGATATGGGGAATCAGAGGCGGGGAATCGGAGGCGGGGAAACAGAGGCGAGGAATCAGATATGGGGAATCAGAGGTGGCGAATCAAAGGCGGTGAATCAGATATGGGGAATCAGAGGCGGGGAATCAGAGGCGGGGAAACAGAGGCGAGGAATCAGATATGGGGAATCTGAGGTGGCGAATCAAAGGCGGTGAATCAGAGATGGGGAATCAGAGGCGGGGAATCAGAGGCAGGGAATCAAACACGGGGAATCAGAGGCGGTGAATCAGAGCTGGGGAATCAGAGGCGGGGAATCAGAGGCAGGGAATCAGATGTGCGGAATCAGAGATGGGGAATCAGAGGCAGGGAATCAGAGGCGGGGAATCAGACATGGGGAATCAGAAGCGGGGGATCAGAGGTGGTGAATCAGAGGTGGGGAATCAGAGGTGGGGAATCAGAGGCAGGGAATCAGACGCGGGGATTCAGAGGCGGGGAATCAGATATGGGGAAACAGAGGCGGGGTATCAGAGTTGGGGAATCAGAGGCGGGGAATCAGATATGGGTAAACAGAGGCGGGGAATCAGAGGCAGGGAAACGGAGGCGGGGAATCAGATATGGGGAATCAGAGGAGGGGAATCAGAGGTTGGGAATCAGAGGCAGGGAATCAGAGGTGGGGATTCAGAGGCAGGGAATCAGATGCGGGGAATCAGAGGCTGGGATTCAGAGCTGGGGAATCAGAGCGGGGAATCAGAGTTGGGGAATCAGAGGCGGGGAATTAGATATGGGGAAACAGAGGAGGGGAATCAGAGGTTGGGAATCAGAGGCAGGGAATCAGAGGTGGGGATTCAGAGGCAGGGAATCAGATGCGGGGAATCAGAGGCGGGGATTCAGAGCTGGGGAATCAGAGCGGGGAATCAGAGTTGGGGAATCAGAGGCGGGGAAACAGAGGCGGGGAATCAGATATGGGGAATCAGAGGTGGGGAATCAGAGGCAGGGAATCAGATATGTGGAATCAGAGATGGGGAATCAGAGGCGGTGAATCAGAATCAGAAGCGGGGAATCAGAGGCTGGAAATCAGAGGCCGGGAATCAGATGCAGGGAATAGGAGGCCGGGAATCAGAGGTGGGGAATCAGAGTCCGGGAATCAGAGGCGGGGAAACAAAGGCTGGGAATCAGATATGGGGAATCAGAGGTGGCGAATCAAAGGCGGTGAATCAGAGATGGGGAATCACAGGCGGGGAATTAGAGGCAGGTAATCAAACACGGGGAATCAGAGGCGGGGAATCAGAGCTGGTGAATCAGATGCGGGGAATCAGATTTGGGGAATCGGAGGCGGGGAATCAGATATTGGGAAACAGAGGCGGGGAATCAGAGGCGGGGAAACAGAGGCGGGGAATCAGATATGGGGAATCAGAGGCGGGGAAAAAGAGGCGGGGAATCAGAGGCATGGAATCAGAGGTGGGGAATCAGAGGTTGGGAATCAGAGGCAGGGAATCAGAGGCGGGGAATCAGAGGCGGGGAATCAGAGGCAGGGAATCAGATATGGGGAATCAGAGGCGGGGAATCAGAGACGGGGAAACAGAGGCGGGGAATCAGATATGGGGAATCAGAGGTGGCGAATCAAAGGCGGTGAATCAGAGGCAGGGAATCAGATATGGGGAATCAGAGGTAGCGAATCAGAGGTGGGGATTCAGAGGTTGGGAATCAGAGGCATGGAATCAGAGGCGGGGCATCAGAGGCGGGGAAACAGAGGCGGGGAATAAGACATGGTGAATCAGAGGCTGGGAATCAGACGCGGGGAATCAGAGGTGGGGAATCTGAGCTGGGGAATCAGAGGCGGGGAATCAGAGTTGGGGAATCAGAGGCGGGGAATCAGATATTGGGAAACAGAGGCGGGGAATCAGAGGCGGGGAAACAGAGGCGGGGAATCAGATATGGGGAATCAGAGGTGGGGAATCAGAGGTTGGGAATGAGAGGCAGGGAATCAGAGGCGGGGAATCAGAGGCGGGGAATCAGAGGCAGGGAATCAGATGTGCGGAATCAGAGATGGGGAATCAGAGGCAGGGAATCAGAGGCGGGGAATCAGAGGCTGGGAATCAGAGGCCGGGAATCAGAGGCCGGGAAACAGAGTCCGGGAATCAGAGGTGGGGAATAAGAGGCAGGGAATCAGATGTGCGGAATCAGAGATGGGGAATCAGAGGCAGGGAATCAGAAGCGGGGAATCAGAGGCGGGGAATCAGAGACAGGGAATCAGAGGCCGGGAATGAGAGGCCGGGAATGCGAGGCCGGGAATCAGAGGCCGGGAATCAGAGGTGGGGAATAAGAGGCCGGGAATCAGAGATGGGGAATCAGAGGCGGGGAATCACATATGGGGAATCAGAGGTGGCGAATCAAAGGCGGGGAATCAGATATGGGGAAACAGAGGCGGGGAATCAGAGGCGGGGAAACAGATGCGGGGAATCAGATATGGGGAATCAGAGGTGTGGAATCAGAGGTTGGGAATCAGAGGCCGGGAATCAGAGGCAGGGAATCAAACACGGGGAATCAGAGGAAGGGAATCAGAGCTGGGGAATCAGAGGTGGGGAATCAGAGTTGGGGAATCAGAGGCGGGGAATCAGATATGGGGAAACAGAGGCGGGGAATCAGACGCGGGGTAACAGAGGCGGGGAATCAGATATGGGGAATCAGAGGTGGGGAATCAGAGGTTGGGAATCAGAGGCAGGGAATCAGAGGCAGGGAATCAGAGGCGGGGAATCAGAGGCAGGGAATCAGATGTGCGGAATCAGAGATGGGGAATCAGAGGCAGGGAATCAGAGGCGGGGAATCAGAGGCGGGGAATCAGAGGCCGGGAATCAGAGGCCGTGAATGAGAGGCCGGGAATGAGAGGCCGGGAATCAGAGGCCGTGAATGAGAGGCCGGGAATGAGAGGCGGGGAATCAGATATGGGGAAACAGAGGCGGGGAATCAGAGGCAGGGAAACGGAGGCGGGGAATCAGATATGGGGAATCAGAGGAGGGGAATCAGAGGTTGGGAATCAGAGGCAGGGAATCAGAGGTGGGGATTCAGATGCAGGGAATCAGATGCGGGGAATCTGAGGCGGGGATTCAGAGCTGGGGAATCAGTGCGGGGAATCAGAGTTGGGGAATCAGAGGCGGGGAATTAGATATGGGGAAACAGAGGCGGGGAATCAGATATGGGGAATCAGAGGTGGGGAATCAGAGGCGGGGAATTAGAGGCAGGGAATCAAACACGGGGAATCAGAGGCGGGGAAACAGAGGCGGGGAATCAGATATGGGGAATCAGAGGTGGGGAATCAGAGGTTGGGAATGAGAGGCAGGGAATCAGAGGCGGGGAATCAGAGGCGGGGAATCAGAGGCAGGGAATCAGATGTGCGGAATCAGAGATGGGGAATCAGAGGCAGGGAATCAGAGGCGGGGAATCAGAGGCTGGGAATCAGAGGCCGGGAATCAGAGGCCGGGAAACAGAGTCCGGGAATCAGAGGTGGGGAATAAGAGGCAGGGAATCAGATGTGCGGAATCAGAGATGGGGAATCAGAGGCAGGGAATCAGAAGCGGGGAATCAGAGGCGGGGAATCAGAGACAGGGAATCAGAGGCCGGGAATGAGAGGCCGGGAATGAGAGGCCGGGAATCAGAGGCCGGGAATCAGAGGTGGGGAATAAGAGGCCGGGAATCAGAGATGGGGAATCAGAGGCGGGGAATCACATATGGGGAATCAGAGGTGGCGAATCAAAGGCGGGGAATCAGATATGGGGAAACAGAGGCGGGGAATCAGAGGCGGGGAAACAGATGCGGGGAATCAGATATGGGGAATCAGAGGTGGGGAATCAGAGGTTGGGAATCAGAGGCCGGGAATCAGAGGCAGGGAATCAAACACGGGGAATCAGAGGAAGGGAATCAGAGCTGGGGAATCAGAGGTGGGGAATCAGAGTTGGGGAATCAGAGGCGGGGAATCAGATATGGGGAAACAGAGGCGGGGAATCAGACGCGGGGTAACAGAGGCGGGGAATCAGATATGGGGAATCAGAGGTGGGGAATCAGAGGTTGGGAATCAGAGGCAGGGAATCAGAGGCAGGGAATCAGAGGCGGGGAATCAGAGGCAGGGAATCAGATGTGCGGAATCAGAGATGGGGAATCAGAGGCAGGGAATCAGAGGCGGGGAATCAGAGGCGGGGAATCAGAGGCCGGGAATCAGAGGCCGTGAATGAGAGGCCGGGAATGAGAGGCCGGGAATCAGAGGTCGGGAATCAGAGGCCGGGAATCAGAGGTGGGGTATAAGAGGCAGCGAATCAGATGTGCAGAATCAGAGATGGGGAATCAGAGGCAGGGAATCAGAGTCGGGGAATCAGAGGTGGGGAATCAGAGGACGGGAATCAGAGGCCGGGAATGAGAGGTCGGGAATCAGAGGCCGGGAATCAGATGCCGGGAATCAGAGGTGGGGAATAAGAGGCCGGGAATCAGAGGCGGGGAATCAGAAGCGGGGAATCAGAGGTGGTGAATCAGAGCTGGGGAATCAGAGGCGGGGAATCAGTGTTGGGGAATCAGAGGCGGGGAATCAGATATGAGGAAACAGAGGCAGGGAATCAGAGGCGGGGAAACAGAGGCGGGGAATCAGATATGGGGAATCAGAGGTGGGGAATCAGAGGTTGGGAATCAGAGGCATGGAATCAGAGGCGGGGCATCAGAGGCTGGGGATCAGAGGCAGGGAATCAGATGTGCGGAATCAGAGATAGGGAATCAGAGGTGGGGAATCAGAGTCCAGGAATCAGAGATGGGGAATCAGAGGCGGGGAATCAGAGGCGGGGAAACATAGGTGGGGAATAAGATATGGGGAATCAGAGGTGGGGAATCAGAGGCGATGAATTAGAGATGGCGAATCAGAGGCGGGGAATCAGACGCGGGGAATCAGAGGCGGGGAATCAGACGCGGGGAATCAGAGGCGGGGAATCAGAGCTGGGGAATCAAAGGCGGGGAATCAAAGTTGGGGAATCAGAGGCGGATAATCAGATATGGGGAATCAGAGGAGGGGAATCAGAGGTTGGGAATCAGAGGCAGGGAATCAGAGGTGGGGATTCAGAGGCAGGGAATCAGATGCGGCGAATCAGAGGCGGGGAATGAGATATGGGGAATCAGAGGCGGGGAATCAGAGGCGGGGAAACAGAGGCGGGGAATCACATATGGGGAATCAGAGGTGGCGAATCAAAGGCGGTGAATCAGAGATGGGGAAGCAGAGGCGGGGAATCAGAGGCTGGTAATCAAACACGTGGAATCAGAGGCGGGGAATCAGAGCTGGGGAATCAGAGGCGGGGAATCAGAGTTGGGGAATCAGAGGCGGGGAATCAGATATGGGGAAACAGAGGCGGGGAATCAGAGGCGGTGAAACAGAGGCGGGGAATCAGATATGGAGAATCAGAGGTGGGGAATAAGAGGCAGGGAATCAGATGTGCAGAATCAGGGTTGGGGAATCAGAGGCGGGGAATCAGATATGGGGTAACAGAGGCTGGGAATCAGAGGCAGGGAAACGGAGGCGGGGAATCAGATATGGGGAATTAGAGGAGGGGAATCAGAGGTTGGGAATCAGAGGCAGGGAATCAGAGGTGGGGATTCAGAGGCAGGGAATCAGATGCGGGGAATCAGAGGCGGGGATTCAGAGCTGGTGAATCAGAGCGGGGAATCAGAGTTGGGGAATCAGAGGCGGGGAATTAGATATGGGGAAACAGAGGCGGGGAATCAGAGGCGGGGAAACAGAGGAGGGGAATCAGATATGGGGAATCAGAGGTGGGGAATCAGAGGCAGGGAATCAGATGTGTGGAATCAGAGATGGGGAATCAGAGGCAGGGAATCAGAATCAGATGCGGGGAATCAGAGGCCGGGAATCAGAGGCCGGATATCAGAGTTGGGATCAGAGTCCGGGAATCAGAGATGGGGAATCAGAGGCGGGGAATGAGATATGGGGAATCAGAGGCGGGGAATCGGAGGCGGGGAAACAGAGGCGAGGAATCAGATATGGGGAATCAGAGGTGGCGAATCAAAGGCGGTGAATCAGAGATGGGGAATCAGAGGCAGGGAATCAGAATCAGATGCGGGGAATCAGAGGCCGGGAATCAGAGGCCGGATATCAGAGTTGGGATCAGAGTCCGGGAATCAGAGATGGGGAATCAGAGGCGGGGAATGAGATATGGGGAATCAGAGGCGGGGAATCGGAGGCGGGGAAACAGAGGCGGGGATTCAGAGCTGGGTAATCAGAGGCGGAGAAGTAGATATGGGGAAACATAGGCGGGAAATCAGAGGTGGGGAAACAGAGGCGGGGAATCAGATGTGTGGAATCAGAGATGGGGAATCAGAGGCGGTGAATCAGAATCAGAAGCGGGGAATCAGAGGCTGGGAATCAGAGGCCGGGAATCAGATGCAGGGAATAGGAGGCCGGGAATCAAATGTGGGGAATCAGAGTCCGGGAATCAGAGGCGGGGAATCAGAGGCGGGGAAACAAAGGCGGGGAATCAGATATGGGGAATCAGAGGTGGCGAATCAAAGGCGGTGAATCAGAGATGGGGAATCAGAGGCGGGGAATTAGAGGCAGGGAATCAAACACGGGGAATCAGAGGCGGGGAATCAGAGCTGGGGAATCAGAGGCGGGGAATCAGAGTTGGGGAATCAGAGGTGGGGAATCAGATATTGGGAAACAGAGGCGGGGAATCAGAGGCGGGGAAACAGAGGCGGGGAATCAGATATGGGGAATCAGAGGTGGGGAATCAGAGGTTGGGAATGAGAGGCAGGGAATCAGAGGCGGTGAATCAGAGGCGGGGAATCAGAGGCAGGGAATCAGATGTGCGGAATCAGAGATGGGGAATCAGAGTTAGGGAATCAGAGGCGGGGAATCAGAGGCTGGGAATCAGAGGCCGGGAATGAGAGGCCGGGTATCAGAGGCCGGGAATCAGAGGCCGGGAATCAGAGGCCGGGAAACAGAGGCCGGGAATCAGAGGTGGGGAATCAGAGGCCGGGAATCAGAGGCCGGGAAACAGAGGCCGGGAATCAGAGGTGGGGAATATGAGGCAGGGAATCAGATGTGCGGAATCAGAGGCGGGGAATCGGAGGCTGGGAATCAGAGGCCGGGAATGAGAGGCCGGGAATCAGAGGCCGGGAATCAGAGGCCGGGAATCAGAGGCCGGGAATCAGAGGCCGGGAATCAGAGGCCAGGAAACAGAGGCCGGGAATCAGAGGTGGGGAATATGAGGCAGGGAATCAGATGTGCGGAATCAGAGATGGGGAATCAGAGGCAGGGAATCAGAAGCGGGGAATCAGAGGCGGGGAATCTGAGACAGGGAATCAGAGGCCGGGTATGAGAGGCCGGGAATCAGAGGCCGGGAATCAGAGGCCGGGAATCAGAGGTGGGGAATAAGAGGCCGGGAATCAGAGATGGGGAATCAGAGGCGGGGAATCAGAGGCGGGGAATCAGAGGCAGGGATTCAGACACGGGGAATCAGAGGCGGGGATTCAGAGCTGGGGAATCAGAGCGGGGAATCAGAGTTGGGGAATAAGAGGCCGGGAATCAGAGATGGGGAATCAGAGGCGGGGAATCAGAGGCGGGGAATCAGAGGCAGGGTATCAGATGCGGGGAATCAGAGGCGGGGATTCAGAGCTGGGGAATCAGAGCGGGGAATCAGAGTTGGGGAATCAGAGGCGGGGAATTAGATATGGGGAAACAGAGGCGGAGAATCAGAGGCAGGGAAACAGAGGCGGGGAATCAGATATGGGGAATCAGAGGTGGGGAATCAGAGGCAGGGAATCAGATGTGTGGAATCAGAGATGGGGAATGAGAGGCAGGGAATCAGAATCAGATGCGGGGAATCAGAGGCCGGGAATCAGAGGCCGGGAATCAGAGTTGGGGAATCAGAGTCCGGGAATCAGAGATGGGGAATCAGAGGCGGGGAATGAGATATGGGGAATCAGAGGCGGGGAATCGGAGGCGGGGAAACAGAGGCGAGGAATCAGATATGGGGAATCAGAGGTGGCGAATCAAAGGCGGTGAATCAGATATGGGGAATCAGAGGCGGGGAATCAGAGGCGGGGAAACAGAGGCGAGGAATCAGATATGGGGAATCTGAGGTGGCGAATCAAAGGCGGTGAATCAGAGATGGGGAATCAGAGGCGGGGAATCAGAGGCAGGGAATCAAACACGGGGAATCAGAGGCGGTGAATCAGAGCTGGGGAATCAGAGGCGGGGAATCAGAGGCAGGGAATCAGATGTGCGGAATCAGAGATGGGGAATCAGAGGCAGGGAATCAGAGGCGGGGAATCAGACATGGGGAATCAGAAGCGGGGGATCAGAGGTGGTGAATCAGAGGTGGGGAATCAGAGGTGGGGAATCAGAGGCAGGGAATCAGACGCGGGGATTCAGAGGCAGGGAATCAGATATGGGGAAACAGAGGCGGGGTATCAGAGTTGGGGAATCAGAGGCGGGGAATCAGATATGGGTAAACAGAGGCGGGGAATCAGAGGCAGGGAAACGGAGGCGGGGAATCAGATATGGGGAATCAGAGGAGGGGAATCAGAGGTTGGGAATCAGAGGCAGGGAATCAGAGGTGGGGATTCAGAGGCAGGGAATCAGATGCGGGGAATCAGAGGCTGGGATTCAGAGCTGGGGAATCAGAGCGGGGAATCAGAGTTGGGGAATCAGAGGCGGGGAATTAGATATGGGGAAACAGAGGAGGGGAATCAGAGGTTGGGAATCAGAGGCAGGGAATCAGAGGTGGGGATTCAGAGGCAGGGAATCAGATGCGGGGAATCAGAGGCGGGGATTCAGAGCTGGGGAATCAGAGCGGGGAATCAGAGTTGGGGAATCAGAGGCGGGGAAACAGAGGTGGGGAATCAGATATGGGGAATCAGAGGTGGGGAATCAGAGGCAGGGAATCATATATGTGGAATCAGAGATGGGGAATCAGAGGCGGTGAATCAGAATCAGAAGCGGGGAATCAGAGGCTGGGAATCAGAGACCGGGAATCAGATGCAGGGAATAGGAGGCCGGGAATCAGAGGTGGGGAATCAGAGTCCGGGAATCAGAGGCGGGGAAACAAAGGCTGGGAATCAGATATGGGGAATCAGAGGTGGCGAATCAAAGGCGGTGAATCAGAGATGGGGAATCAGAGGCGGGGAATTAGAGGCAGGTAATCAAACACGGGGAATCAGAGGCGGGGAATCAGAGCTGGTGAATCAGATGCGGGGAATCAGATTTGGGGAATCGGAGGCGGGGAATCAGATATTGGGAAACAGAGGCGGGGAATCAGAGGCGGGGAAACAGAGGCGGGGAATCAGATATGGGGAATCAGAGGCGGGGAAAAAGAGGCGGGGAATCAGAGGCATGGAATCAGAGGTGGGGAATCAGAGGTTGGGAATCAGAGGCAGGGAATCAGAGGCGGGGAATCAGAGGCGGGGAATCAGAGGCAGGGAATCAGATATGGGGAATCAGAGGCGGGGAATCAGAGACGGGGAAACAGAGGCGGGGAATCAGATATGGGGAATCAGAGGTGGCGAATCAAAGGCGGTGAATCAGAGGCAGGGAATCAGATATGGGGAATCAGAGGTAGCGAATCAGAGGTGGGGATTCAGAGGTTGGGAATCAGAGGCATGGAATCAGAGGCGGGGCATCAGAGGCGGGGAAACAGAGGCGGGGAATAAGACATGGTGAATCAGAGGCTGGGAATCAGACGCGGGGAATCAGAGGTGGGGAATCAGAGCTGGGGAATCAGAGGCGGGGAATCAGAGTTGGGGAATCAGAGGCGGGGAATCAGATATTGGGAAACAGAGGCGGGGAATCAGAGGCGGGGAAACAGAGGCGGGGAATCAGATATGGGGAATCAGAGGTGGGGAATCAGAGGTTGGGAATGAGAGGCAGGGAATCAGAGGCGGGGAATCAGAGGCGGGGAATCAGAGGCAGGGAATCAGATGTGCGGAATCAGAGATGGGGAATCAGAGGCAGGGAATCAGAGGCGGGGAATCAGAGGCTGGGAATCAGAGGCCGGGAATCAGAGGCCGGGAAACAGAGTCCGGGAATCAGAGGTGGGGAATAAGAGGCAGGGAATCAGATGTGCGGAATCAGAGATGGGGAATCAGAGGCAGGGAATCAGAAGCGGGGAATCAGAGGCGGGGAATCAGAGACAGGGAATCAGAGGCCGGGAATGAGAGGCCGGGAATGAGAGGCCGGGAATCAGAGGCCGGGAATCAGAGGTGGGGAATAAGAGGCCGGGAATCAGAGATGGGGAATCAGAGGCGGGGAATCACATATGGGGAATCAGAGGTGGCGAATCAAAGGCCGGGAATCAGATATGGGGAAACAGAGGCGGGGAATCAGAGGCGGGGAAACAGATGCGGGGAATCAGATATGGGGAATCAGAGGTGTGGAATCAGAGGTTGGGAATCAGAGGCCGGGAATCAGAGGCAGGGAATCAAACACGGGGAATCAGAGGAAGGGAATCAGAGCTGGGGAATCAGAGGTGGGGAATCAGAGTTGGGGAATCAGAGGCGGGGAATCAGATATGGGGAAACAGAGGCGGGGAATCAGACGCGGGGTAACAGAGGCGGGGAATCAGATATGGGGAATCAGAGGTGGGGAATCAGAGGTTGGGAATCAGAGGCAGGGAATCAGAGGCAGGGAATCAGAGGCGGGGAATCAGAGGCAGGGAATCAGATGTGCGGAATCAGAGATGGGGAATCAGAGGCAGGGAATCAGAGGCGGGGAATCAGAGGCGGGGAATCAGAGGCCGGGAATCAGAGGCCGTGAATGAGAGGCCGGGAATGAGAGGCCGGGAATCAGAGGCCGTGAATGAGAGGCCGGGAATGAGAGGCGGGGAATCAGATATGGGGAAACAGAGGCGGGGAATCAGAGGCAGGGAAACGGAGGCGGGGAATCAGATATGGGGAATCAGAGGAGGGGAATCAGAGGTT